>NW_026642342.1:5842500-6342500 GCF_028554395.1 Pezoporus wallicus
GACACCCAGTAATGCAATAACTAAGGAAATGAAGTACTTTTGGAATGACTAAGAATAGTTGTTCAAACATCTGTGGCTTGCCTAAGACTTGAGTTCTGTGTAGGCAACTATTGCTATTGCTTATATGAACACACCTAATGGCATTTTTACACTTTTTTACACATCAATATATGATTTTGTATTACAGAATATATGTTAAAAATATCTAAAAATTCTCTATAAATAGTGAAAATCAATTAGCTTAATGTCTTTGATTATGTTACATCTATGGTGAATATGAGACAGCGTTTCATTTTAAGAGACATTATTTAGAGCTTACATGTGTTTCTTCATGCTGAGAGAAGCAAGGTCCATTTCTGGATCTGTCCACTTAAGGGTGGCTTTCATCAGGCTGATCTTTCACATTTTCTGCAACAATGAGCAGTAACCATGTCTGTTCCCCCCAGACATATACGTGAGCCAGCCCTAGACTTATCCATATGTGCAATGGAGCACAAGACAAAATTTTGAGCTAGTATTGCTCTGTTTTCATAATCATGTTTTGGTTACATTTAGAGATACTGTCTTGGCCCATGAAGTACCATAGATTCAGTAATGCAAAATTAATAAGTCTAAATTAGTATCTTGAATAGAGGTGCCTACAGTTTCACATCACTTTCCCCTTAAGTTTGTTCAGTACCATGGGGACATGCTCATGGTGTGATTTTGGTACCACTGTCCTCACCATGCCTCCCTGCTGACCCGTGACTTTTGGGAACTGTATGGATTAAATTATAACACCACAGCCCTTCTTAGTTATGGGTTAGGCTTGGTTTTACCATCTGCTTCAACAGGAACACTGGCTTCTCAGCACTTCTAAAGTCAATATAACTTTACAACACAGGGTTCTGTTCAAAACCATGCTTTTTTATCAGACACATAGAAAGAGGTGGCACATAGCTTCGTACGGGGATCACACCATTTTATAAGAAGTTTAAGTGTGAAGCCCAGAACAACACCTACTTCCATTTTTCACCAGTTAAGTTAGACTGATGCACTGAGAAAGTGCAGCAAAATTGCTTTCTTACTGCTTCAAGTGAAACTGAAAACTTTTGTAAGTCTTAAGTCTTTTCATGGTCATTTCTGTGAGAGAACCAAATAAATGCTGAAACATAACTACTTTCCAGGGATTAGTTCATAGAATGATTTGGTTTGGAAGGGACCTTAAAGATCATCTAGTTCCCTGCTATGGGCAGGGACACCTTCCACTAGACGAGGTCGAGCCAAGCCATGTCCAGCCTGGCCTTGAACACTTCCAGGGATCCGCAGCTTCTCTGGGCATCCTGTTTCAGTGTGTCATCTCGATCACAGTAAAGAACTTCGTCATAATATATATATAATCCAAATACATAATCTCTTTAAAGCCATTACCCCTTGTTCTTTAATCAACTATTCAGAATTTTGGGTATATTTTTAACATATCTAGAAGCAGATTTTTGCTGAGGTGTGAAAGTGGTGTGTTCTTCCTTGTACAGTAACAGAAATCTGTAGTTCTGTAGAGTACAAAATAGCCAGATATGTACAAGGATACAGGAGATGACATGCCTACACTGATAATTCTAAAAGTACAATTTTGCTGCAGAATGTATATTATAGGATCTTTTCTGAAAGCTTTTGTGTTTACAGAGTAAAAGGGTATTTATATCATAAGATATTTATATCTGACTGTTGTATGGGTGCAAGTTCAGTGAGCAGGAACGTGCCTCAGCCATCTATCTGATTAGTCATAACTGTAGTTATGCTCTCCAAAAGTGGAGGAACTGTTCAGTCCAAGTCGCTTAGAATTGCCTCAGCGCAGCCAGGGTCCTGGGGAAGAACCTGGCTGGACCTCCTGGTGTCCTGATTATTTACAATGGAGGGAAAAAAATTGGTATGTCTGTGTTCAGTACATTCTTACTTGTTCCCCTAGTGTGTGGAAAACAGCATTGCATTTGTTACCATTTGGCTGTCATCTTTCAACAGAAATTTACTTTAAAGATCAGTTTGAGGGATCTATGCACAATAGCTACAAGAAAATGACGTATTAATAGAAAATAATTTTTTAAAGTGATAAATACATTAAAGGAGATCTCCCTCATCAACTTTGCTCCTGTCCATAAAGAAATATTTTCAAAATAACTTATACCATAGCTAGCAGAAAACCCACAGCAAGTTAATTCTGCCTTATGCATCATCAGCAAACCCATCAGTTACATGTCCACAACAGAATCTTGTAAATGATGGTTACATATGTAGATGCATTCCAACTTATAACTCAGCTTTCAGGTGAAAAGTTAAAAGAAAAAAAAATTAAATGTTTACAGCTAGTTGGCTAATCTCACAATTTTTAGATGTCATTGTTCAAGTTGTCCTTTGCACTCGGAATAGAATGGGGAAAAGGCTCCTTTTGTATTTTTGTATAGAGTTGTCAATTTTTTAACATTATTACAGAACAAACAGCAAGCAAAACCCAATTTTTTTTTCCTCTTTTCCACTCTTTCATTTTTGATGATAATTGTTTATGAATGTAGGGGTAGTACTCATTGCAGATCAACAAATTCATACAACCAACTCTATGTATCTGGAGCTTACAGATTGCATACAAGCATTTTTTTCCTCTTTTGATTTCAAAGACAGGTTAAGCTATCCAGTAATTTTTCTTTCTTTAAATACCTCAGTGGCCTCCTAACGAGAGCAATTACACAATACACTAGATGTGTACTCCTCTGACTGTTCAGCAGTTACCACTGATAGAGTTCTAGTGAAATTTGTAGACTCAGTCAAAGTATATGTTGTGTCATTTAGCTAATGGATGTTTTCACTTGTTTGTCAAGTGGAATACTAATTATTTCTGTAAACTGTGCAAGACTACGAGTAACAGTGAATGACTATTTCAGGCATTTTTCTGTGACACAGTGAATCATCTACTAAGAGTTATTTTGCTTTTGAAATCAGTATTAGTCATATATCACCAGTGTAGAATGATTAGCTTGTGAAAAAGGTGGCTACAAACTAAGATGGACATGTATTTTTTTTCCATACTGAAGACTAAGAAGCCTGCACAAATTTTGCTTATGTCTTCATCGAAAGCTCATTGAGGTCAATCTGAACATTCTTTTTACCCTTCAAGCTTCCTCAGAAAATTAGGATGTTTCCACATGCTAATTTACAGAAGAAACAAAGTATGCCAGTACTGTATGCTCAATGACAATTACTCAGACAAAATTCTTGTCTGGGGGAAACAGTATGAATAAGTTGTGTGTAAGGATGAAAACAAATCCAGACAATGATCTAGTCCAAAAAAGACACATCAAGACCTTCAGTTTTGGAACACTATGCTATAGAAAAATACCAACAGAACAAAAATGGGTTAATCCCATGTAATATTAAGTGTAAATAAGGCATTCTCAATGCTCTGTTTCCTTTCTTTATCAACAAGCAGAGACAGACACCCCAGAGCACAATTCAGATTCAAAGGGAACTAAATCACCACATGGAGGTCTGTGCTGCTTTGCCCTTCTGTGTTGATAATATCAGGAGCTTACAATGGCAGTTCTTCAAGAAAGATGTCTAGCATTAATTAAGATGAATTTGAAGAGTGTTGGTGGATTATGTAATGTAGAATAAAATGTGGGTTTTTTGGGTCTTCTCTCTATGATGTTGTGTTTTGTTGCACTCAGTGCTTAGGCCCAATCTTAGTTTATTTGGAGATATTTTGTGCATTCCAAAATAGCACAAAATTAAACTTTGATTCTGTCATTCAGCTTGATCAAATCCAAGATTCTAAAGTGGTAAAGCACTTGATGCCTCAGGATTTTACAGACTAAACAGGAGCTGCAGAATTTAAATCCCATAATATTATAGAACTTTAATTGAAAGTTATAAGTAACTGTAAATAATGCAAAATAAATTATTTAATTATGACAAGAATCCCTCAAAGTCTTGAAATAATAGCAGTTGTGCTTTTCTTTCTCTGAAATAAAGCAGATCTGTTAGGAGCTTGCTTGTTTCAAACACAGGATCTCTATTTTCCATTCTGAAATATTCCTATGCACTGCTCTCCACACATTAACAGATAGATCTAGAAGTAGGCCAGAGAGCACACGTAAGTACCTTGCACATGCATTCTACCAGCTTCCACCCTGCCCTTGTCCTGCTTCTCAATTGCTGGAATCACGGCAGTGTGTTTGGGTAGTTTTCCTCTGAGTGTATACTATTAGAATTGAGGTCTACTTCAGACACTACTTTAATGCTTCCTTAAGTGATGGAACAATGAAAAGGCTGTGCAGCCTCTGGAAGGTCAATTAGAGAATATTTTAAATATCCATTTATTATTTGCAAACAAATAATGTATAAATTCAATTAGAGTTTTTCTGACTGATTGCTTTCTGGGAAAAACTGTGTGCATGAACACAAAGACAATGTTTCCCTCAACTTTGGCAGGAGAAAATAATGTTGCATAGAGTTTTTTCTTTCCTTAGGTATAGAAATTTTTAAAGGTGGCTTTACTACAATCTGCTGTAAAAGAAGCATGCAAAAAGTCTTGCCAGAAATAGCTGTCAATACAGATTATTTAACTGAAACAAATATAGATAAAACTGTTTCTAGTAGAATATGGATTTATGGAATGCGCCACACCTTTTTCACCTTTGCTAGCACTGGGGATCATTTGCTTACATCCATATTATAAGTACTTAAGGGCCAAAGCCTTTGAGAAAACTTAATGAAAAGTTACAATGACAAGTAATAAAGACCCCAACTTGTTTCTTGTATTAATGCCTTTGCTTATCTTTACACGACTATTGTGTTGTGATAACACAGACATATTACCACATATGAATCTATTCTTTTTTCTGTATTTTTCTGTTGTTTGGTATCATGGTATTTGTTGTGGTTTTAAAAATATTTTTACATTTTTCAAGTTCAAGAGTTCTTAAAAAGCTTTGTGTAAGTGCTGCTTAAAGAGCATAGGATAAGGACTCATGCTACTGGAAAAATGGTTAGTTGTTTGTGAAAGGCAGAACAGAAATCATGTCTATTACAGGGAGAGCAGAAGTATTAAAGCCCAATCAGAAGTCTTTTTGGCAACCCATCAAACATGGTTTCTATGGAAACCTAGATAATTATACAGTGATTTTCATGCTATTTTAGTTATTAATTTGGTAGTGACATAATATTTCCTTTGTTAATCTTTTTAGATGTTTCTACATAGTTATTTCTAAAATAATTAGGTCAGCATCTTTCCCGTACTACATGCAGGGAAATCTTTGTGCAGCTGATGTAATAGAACATTTAAAACTAGACACAGACACCAATGAAATTAATAATCGTTTGAATAGCCTGTTTACTGTGGTCCACAGAACAAAATCATAAAGGTTAGAGAGTTCAATCTAAATTATCTTCTAAGTGTGAGATAGATACACATCTGTAGTCATCTTGTCATCTTCTAAAAATTAGAAATAATCAAAGACTAAATGTTAGCTCAGAAAGCTGCCCCTCACAGAGCCTCATTAAAATGGAGTGTCAGCAACAGATTATTTATAAGCAAATCCTCCTAGTTTTTTAATATGCATAGAAAAAAATAAATTAAGAAAATAAACAACATGATTGAGAGATTTCTGTTGTTTTACTGCACCTTGGAAGATGAGTCAGGGCTTCAGGTACTAGTGATCTTTTCAAGTTACAGTCAGACCTTTCCTGATTTTTGAGCACCGGTTGTGGGTCATTTATTAACCTGAAAATCAGTAGCTCAAAACTGAATTTAGATAAAGATTGGCAAAGTTAAATTTGAATAAATTAGAAAGACAAATAAACTTACCCACAGTTTTTGTTCTCTGTTGTACCACACAGTATTTTAATATTTCGTATGGTATGTAACTCTACATTCTAGGTCATTTTTTTCTGCAGTAGAAGGTACTGAAAATTCAGTAATCAGAATATGCATATGTAACTTAAGTGTATAAATAGATTAAAAACCAAACTCCTCCTCAAGAAGGAGACAGAATGTCTCTCAGGTTCTTTCCCAATGTTGTCCCCAGTAAGTATCTCTCAGATATCAAATGCTGCTAATATTCACAATAATCTTGACAACTTTTCATTAAGGATGCATTGAGAGCATTCAGGATACACAATATTTTGCAAAATATTATGTACTATAAAAATGCCTTTGGGAGAACAATTTTCAGCTTTTGTTATCATAACATCTTGTATTGCAGTAAAAATATTATTGAATACCATTACCAGCAAAGGGTGTTCTTGCAGCAAAGACAAATTACCAATACGAAAGGAGGAAAAAAAGTAAATAATTTTGAGTCCTATAACATTTGGATTGTTAGAAATACAATTCTAAAAGACTGCATCTCCATAGCATCTTTTCTTTAGCAATCATAGTTTGAATTTTGTAGGACATAAATAAAATCAAGCTATTGCTACACACGTAAAACAGCTCATAAAATTCCTCAAAATGAGTCTAAATTCCTCAAAGTTAATCCCATCCTTGTTTTTCAGGAACACAGCACAAGATAATAGAATTGGCTGTAAAGAATACGTAAATTCTTAGTAAATTAAGATCAAATTAGCAAAGCCTGCTTTAATTTTCTCTGTCCTGTTTCTGTACATAGGGACAGAATTGGGGCCATAACATATAATTCTGTAATTGTCTTGTGAACTCCATGGTATAATAAAGGGGGTTTTGTAAAAATCTCAAAATCTCTTATCTAAAGAGCAAGGACGTAAAGAATGTCAAAGAGAAATAGAATACCATATTCTGTTACACAAAAAAAAAACAACCTAAAACTTAACACATTTTAATATGTGCAACATGTATTTGAGATATGTATGTCTTCAAAAGCATCAGCACATGAAAGACATCTGCAGAAATAAAAGAAAAAGCTTTTGGGGATTGATACATAGGGAGCTATGGAGGTAAACTCAACAGGCATGCAAAGACATGCAAATTATTAGGATGTGGGCTCTCTAGTAAGCTTTCCATTGGTTTATAAACACACATGCACACATACATCTGCTGCTGAATCACAGGCTTTAAGTAGGTATCTTGTGTGAAAATGTAAATGTTACTTATGCAAATTATGCATGTTACCTTCACAACAGATCTGGAATACAACCAGTCTTCAGGTTGTGAAATACTGTATCATCATACTGGTAAAAGAAATCTTAGGTTTTGATTTGGTTTTGGGAGGACTTCAATAAAAGCAGGTGAAGTTCCTTTAAAGGGGCAATTTTATATATATAATAAGTGTTAAAAACCTCTGTTCTCCATCTCTTTCGTTACAGGAAGGCATTATGTTTCACGTTTTCTTTTACCTTTGCAGTAAAAAGAAAAACCTGCTACTCACATGTTGCCTTTGAGAATGTTATATCATTTTGGACAGTAACACAGTAGCAGATAGAATGCCATGTGTAACAACGGATGACTGATTATGTTGAGGATGTTTCTTCACCATTTAAAATTCAATGCCTGGCAGCAAACCATCATCACTCACAATTCCTGGCTCCAAAATGAAGTTGTCGTTAACATGCAGACTTTTAAAAGTCTTTCATTGACTCATTCATTAGGCTGACAAACTGTTTATTTTACTAAAATTTCGTGTTTATGGTAATTGCTGACACATTTAACTATATTATTAGATGGCATCAGTTATTCTGGTTCCCTAATGAACAGCAACTCATTATGCTGACTTGTGATCAACACAGCTCTTTAGTGATTTGTTCACTTTCATTGTTTGTTTCGTATTCCAACTGTATTTTAAGGGTGTGACGTTTAGCAAAGTTCATACCTGAAAACAGAAAGTGAAGAGTTACAAAAAGGTGTTGATACAGTTCTGACCATACCAGCAGAAATTAGCATCAGCCACCAGGAATTACTCACTCACACTCTGTTTGTATTAGGCATAACTTTACAGAATATTGAAAAGACATCTCAGAGGCTTTGGCAGAGTTAGGGATGTGATATGAGATGATCTGGAAAGAAGACAGATTTCAGTGCATTTACAATGGATTTTAAAAGAAAAAAATCTCATTTTTCTCTTCTGTACGTTTGCTATCCCACTGGAACTCACTGTAGTGTTTAGACAGGTGTTTTTCAAACAGGTGAAGATTAGGGGCTCAGTCATCCAAACACAGTATCACATTTGAGTGATAAACTAATACATGTAAAAGTTTAACGTCCATGGATTCCTCTAATTCACCTGTTTGTGATATTCTTTTTGTTAGCAATAGAGGCCCCGTGCCAGAGTTGTCACATGCCAAAATTACTTACTGAGCTTAAATAAAGAAAGTAGATAATTAAATGTATGGTTCATTATGAAAATGTTACCTGTAAACTCAATATCTGATAATTGCTTGTGGACTTCCACAAAGGTCTTTCCAAAACATACAGGTACAACTATTTAATAGTCACAACCATTAAATGTCAACTTGATGTCAAAGAGTGTTAAAGATTAATCTCTAAATGGTGTCTGAGCCTTAATAAATTTGTATTTCTGGCACAGTTAGCAAGTACTGCTTTCCATTCTCCCTCTCCCCTGAAAAGTAGAAATCTGTACATAAAGACCCTTCAGGGTATAATCCAAATAAGCAGCACTTCGATTAATAGGTTCTGTATTTCCACTGGCAATTAAAGCCTTCTTCTAAAATAGGTTAAAAATAGTAATTTATATTGGGTTTTTGTTATCTCTCAACCTCAGTGAAATATCTAGCCGTGTACTTATAACTCAAATTTAAGCTTAAAGTTGAATATATTCTCCTATTCTTTGAAAAAAAAAAAAAAAGCTGGGTATTTTTATGCTTATGTAAGCTCTAAATTTTGGCAATAAAAATGAGAAATTGCATATACTGTATATTACAGTGGAGTCACAGCAATAAGAAAAAAGAAATTAGTATTCATTTAGTAAGCATTTAAGTAGAAATCATGGGTGAGCTTTGCAGACTGAAAACTTAACAACAGGCTTGAAACCAAATTTTCAGTTCCTTTGGGCAAAAAATGCTGTCATAATTACATTCTACAGCAAAGTAGTGTGTTTACTAATATATTATAAAAGGAATATAATGAGGTTGAAAAGGGATGAGGCTATTTAAAGTTGTCCAATACAGAATGATCTCCTGTAATTGCAGGCATTTTTCTTCTTTGCTGAGCTCTATTGCAGTCCTTTGCATCTTGGACTACTCTTTTCAGCAAACTTCTGCTCATCATTAGCCTACAGATAGCATTCTAAACAGAGGCTGGACATCAGTGCTCATACAGCCAGTCATTTAACCAGCTTGACAGAAACTACCCTTGTAAAGCAGCAACAGAGTGTATGCTTACATTTTGCTCACTGGCTGTTTGGACAATCTTTCTCTTTCTTAAGAGAATACGGAATGTAGCAGCTGAACTGATGTACTAATAGAAATGCACACTTACAGGATTTACTTCTGCTGCCCAAATCCAGCAAACCCCACTGGCAACCTGCAGCAATATCTGTGTAATTACTGGTCAGAATTTTTCACCACTGTTGCTGAGACTGCCCTCATCCTCCCATTTAATAGTAAGTCCATCCCTTGTCACTATCCCTCACAATGTCAAGAGTACTCCATAAAAATAAGGAACATGATGACAGTACCCCAAGACTGAGAGGAATCAAAGAAATAAAATAGTTTCAGATGTTGCCAAGGATGTTACAGCTTTGACAGTAACTAGTGGCCTTCATTCTTTTCTGTATAGGTGATTGGCAGAGGTACCAACAATGACAACACCTGTGCAGCAAACGAAAAGTTTAAATGATGCTGTATTTGTGCACATAGCGGCAGCAATATTGAAGGGTAACACTCATAATAATAATAACAACAAACAGAGAAAAGACCACTGATGAACCAAAGATTTCACAGCGCAACTTGAAACGCAAGAAGTGTACACCACTGTCCCAAAGTGATCTGACTTTTACCTTACCTTAAACACTTTTTCTAAATTTAAGTTTTCCAGAAGGGAAAACAATAGGAAGTTTCCCCTTACCTAAACTTCCCACCCATAAAGGTGTTTTATCCAACATCCAGAGACTCAGAAACCAGATGTGTACATCTAGCTTGTGATTTAGAGAACAAACCTGTCTGCTTCATTTTATAAACAAAAGGGTGTTACAATATTTTGAAACAGCACAACTTTATCATTTCAATAATATGCAGTGTTATTTTCACTGATACTTTCAATATTATTAAAAATCCTAGAGAATATGCTTATATTCAGCATCTTGAACAGTTATATAAAATATCATCTTTAGTTCATAAAAAGACAAATATCTACTTAAGAAGTAAATAACAATGCAGTAATAAAATCCAAAAGGGAACAGATTACATACTCATTTAAGTTGTCAGAAAGCTTTTGCACTGATCTATAAATATTCATCTGCAGAATAAACTCCTTGCTGTAAGTGTAAACATTGTGCAATAGAAGGAGTAAAACAGATTTCTATCTCTGTGTTACTGCATAATTGTAGCATTGCACAGTGGTCTTCATTTGGGCTTCTCAAAATGTTCAAGTAAGTCCATCATGTTCCATCTGTCTCCTCTTCATAGCTGCAAACCTCTCTCCTTTGTTCTCAGAAAGATTATCTAAAGCACAACAAGCAGCTGCCATAAGAAACAGATAATTCTAATCAGTTTCTAGCCTACGTGTCTGTGTCTTCTATTTATTCACCCTTTAGTCTTTAAAATGCATATTCTATTGTTTTTCTCAAAAAGTGCTTTTTTTCCCTTTTGGGTGCCTAATAAAGAATCCATCAGCTCAGTCAACACATAAAAAGCTGTTCCTAGTAAACGATATGCTGTGACTAATTTTTCTTGCTTTGGTTATACATCACATATTCGTATATGGAATAATCCCTCTACAAGCTAGACTTACAGGACCTGGAATGAAAAGGGTAGAATTTGTGAGGTGGCCTCAGAGACACCTTCAAGGTGGCTTCAAGGGGATCTCAGAGCCTACGTTCTGGATCAGAAAAAGTCAGCTTTCTGATATCAGTCTTTGTTTTCCATGTCTTCTAATGATGAAGATTGTGATCATTATCATTATACTGTGGAGTCCTCTTAGATAATTGATGATGAAAACAAATGTGAATTAAAATTTCTGTGAAAAACATAAGCTTAATGCAGACAGTGAGGACTGGCTGTGAAAGCACATTAAAAGATTGCAAGTAAGATATAAATAAGGCAAGCAGAAATGAGTTTCTTCAGTGTCTGCAAATAAAATTCACTTCTGACAGGGCTTGGGTATAACTGCAACAGAACATACGTTTTATGGAAAATTAAACTGGAAATAAAAATTTTACCTGTGTGCTTTCCAAAGGGCAGTACCTTTCATGCCTATGGGGAACAAGCAGTAACTCCTATGAATCAAGTTTTAGATGACTCTAACCTGCGTTTACTATTGGTCTGAGTTTCACAGCAGGATAAGCCGTGCAGGAAAGACCATTCTTCCTGAATATTACTTACCTGTAAATTTCTGAGAAATTAGTTTTTGTTTAAAGTGCTATTAACCAGAAAATTTTGCAACTGGAGGAAGGTAATTTGGCTTGTTCTGAAGCAGTCGTTTTAAGAGCAGCAATAAAAGAGCAGCAAAATAGAGTTGCATTCAAGATGCAAACAAACGAGAGGCTGTCAAAGAGATGTAAAAGAGGATGGAAGTGTAAGGAAAATTCATGATGAATACCCTTGAGAATCAAATGAAAAAGTAAAATCTGATAAGGAGTGAGTTTTGACCACCAGAATTGAAGGAAAACTAGGAGGAAAATTCCAAAACGCTATTCCACAAAAAACCTGTCATAATAGGAAGGAACTAGAAAAAGGAAAGTTGTCAGGTTTTGAGAATAATATAAATCAAAATTAATATTAACAATAAAATAAAATCCATTTATCTTTAAAATGTGATATAACTTGAGTTAGATTGAAAACAAACAAAATCATTTTATCAGTAGCTTATATTACGCTGTAACACTGTAATGGTTGTAAAGTTATAAATCATCTAAGACTGACCCTGTCTTGAGCGTGTGTAAAACTGTACTGAATCAGCTCTTTTCCTAAACATTTATTTAATTCCATGGCCTACCTTATATGGGAATCAAAAATGTGGCAAACGAGATATGTTGCAAACTATCTGAATAGAATGAAGCTAAGCTTTTTTACCACCAAAGATGCACAAAAGAAGCTGCTCAAACCTAATAAGATGCCATAAGGGAATACAGACATTTAGGATTTTCCAGGTATTGAAAGATACTACACATTTCAGTGTGGTTTGGAAACACACTTACTGTAGGCAGCTTTGGTACAGAATACATGTAAACATTAGAGTACTTCAAGGACAGGAGCTGCAAGCTTGTTTACAACAAATAAATGCATGTAATGAGACTGAAGTGTGCCTAGGCTAGGATAGACATATTGCTGATTCATGCTCCTTCAGAGAAAATGTGTGCTCTTGGACCACAACTAACGTGTGCTTACTGGATTATTATTACAAGGTCTTTTAATGCAGGCAGAGTATTTCAGGGGAGAATCTTTCCATTCTGGTTTTGTTTATTCTTTCATTAAAAATCTATTACTTCTCTCAGTACAGCAGGACACTGAATTAGAGGAGCTTTTTCCCTAATCCAGTATGGATGTTGGCCATTTTTGGGTCCTTTTAGAAAATTTATCCATGCAATTTGAGATTTTTTGTTTGCTTGGTTGGTTCGTTGGTTTGGGGGGCTTTTTTTCTTTTACAAAGCTGATTATTAAAATTCAAGTTTAGCAAGTTTAAAATCTGTCAAGTAGATAACTGAACAACTCAGCGGTAGTGGTATAATACCAGGCTTTGGAAACTGAATAAAATTTTCCATGAGTGTCCTGGTTTTGGTTAGTTTGGTTTCAAGTTACCTCAAAACAAACTTAGGCTCAGACAGTCCTAGAGGCAGTTTGCATTTTTTAGGTTTTCTTCATTTTTAGTAAAAATTAATAAAAGTCCTTATATTTATGGTAACAGGGTAACTGTGGACTACATCCTGTCACTAGGAAATGAAATATATGTATACTTGGTTACAATCAATACCTATGTCTCCAATTCCTATCCTGATTCTACATGCTGGATGAGTTGCTTATACACATTTAACAAATATTCAGATAATGAATCTTTCAATCATTAATTCAACTTGATTGAGGGATTATGGGTGCTTTGCGTAACAACTGTTACAGCTTTAAGAGTGTTTCAGATTACTGCAAGAAACACAAAGCATGATGTTCCAAAACGTATCAGGTGTATTAAATTGGAAGCACGCATTTGAATTTTCCAGCACAACACATAAAACTATTAATAGCTTAATTATTCTTCCTGAGAAATTATAAATATGTAATATTACCTAATTCTGTAATGCCCAGTGTGTGAACAGTATCTGGTGGTATTTCCAGAATAGTTACTGACTTCTTGTGTGAGCAGTCTTAGCTGCAACAGTATTCATGCACTGAAGTTGGAAGGCCAAGATTTACTTTGTACACCAACAAAGATCTGGAGGCCACTGAAAGGAGACAAAAATACAGGTGGTTTTTTGGACATACAGATTGATGTGTGCAAGGACTTTTTTATGTAAATACATGAGCTGAATTCTCCCTACAGCAGGACTCTACTTGGGCAGTCTCAATGACTGGAGTTGTCTTATTGCAGCTCCACTTCTCACTTCACAAAGCGCAGCAGCAGGAGTAGAAAGGCTTTCACTCGGTTTCAACAAATATCTATATACAGTTGGTCATTTCACAATATCCTGTTCTGCTTAACAAGATGTTCTGCAGTTTCTGGAAGTCACATGGCTTACTAGTGGAAGTTTATTTTTATAAGTTGAGCTTTTGCAACCATTAGATACATATACTGATCTTTGAAAGAAGGAAAATACTTATTTAAACACTATGGGTAAGCAATAATGGTATCAACAAGGATAAAGATACAATTGGAATACAGGAAAAGGTGACATTTCCAGCTGAAGAGAAATTCAGAATTCATTTCTGACATTGTGGGATTGCTATGTAGTGAAAGAAAACTGTCTGAGCTGCTAAATTTTGTCCTCCTCATTCTTTTCACTGTCTTGTATGCAGGTAATTTCTATATCCTGGAATTCGGTTGTTCCCACAGCATTAAAGTCTTCTATAAGGAATGAAAGGTGCAAGTTGAAAGTTCTCATTGTAATTCTTAAATTTGATATATTATATATATCATATCTTTTGTCATTTTAACATTTTGGAAATTGCATGCCTACTTAAACTAGTAATTTTTTTTTTTTTAAATGCTATTTATGAAAAAGATGCTTTTCTGTTGAAAAATGTTCAGGAAAAAAAAAAAACCTAGGTTTCATGAAAGACCTGAGAAAGCATCGCAGAGCTGGGGAAAACAGAAGCATTTGTTTTTTAGCGACTTCAAACCTCAGTTTCAGGGTGTTTGGACAGGACAGACATTTTATTATTGGTCAGAGTATTTTCTAATTGTCCCTTCACTCCTTTACATGCTGCAGTTTCTTCGGATCCCTTGTTCTTTTTCTTTGCCTATTCTTTATTATTTACACAAGAATTAGAAGTTCTGTCAGAAAACATTAGGCTTTTAGGCACTGGGTAAGGCGGTTATCTACATCTTCACCTTTAGTAGAACCAGACTACATAGCTCAGTAGTGTGTCATAGGAAGAAGATGATGACAATTCAGAGGACATGTATTATCGTTTAAAAAACAACATACAATATTTCCATATGTATCTCATAAAGTGAATGAAAAAACATTTTTGTGTCACTTCAGTTATATCAGTGCAGAGTTTTGTGAAGTGTAAATTCAGCATTTAATGGTTCTGTTTACATTCTTTAGGCACTGAGAATTGCTTTTCAAATAATGTCTGATTTTAAAATATAGGACAAATCTGCACCTGACTACATTAGTGCCCTAAGGAAGGGAGAACATCCCACAGAGACAACTTCCAGTATGAAAAACTGTTTGCCTCTGTACAAAGCAGGGCATTCTCTAACATCACTTCGATTTCATTCTAACATCACTTTAATTTCAAGGATTTAAGACTGGCACCATCTTAATATTAACTTTTTTGGCAAGTAGTGAGCACCTTCTGCCAGTTTCAGGAAAAAAAGACCATGCATTTATCAGACTTCTAAAAAATATTATATGCCTCCCAATATGAAGAGTAGGAACTGTTCTATAGCCACATTTTATTTTGGTGTAAAGATTGAGAATTTTCTTTAAACATCTTGAGTGAACTCTTCCAAATCTTCATTTCCTTAAGGGGAGAGTTAAAGCCACTATAGTGGTATTGTATGTCTCACATCCCTGCTCGTGTACTTCCTGGAAAGTTAACATGGTTGTCTATTTGAGTTTTACCCGTAGGTATTTACTATAGTTGATGGACTATCCACAATTACAGTCGCATCAGAAAAGTTTAAAAACACAAACAGCAATTGGCAGTACAAAACCATCAAATCATAATTTAGTCTGTAATTTGTTCTAACATCACCATTCAGTGGTAGGATATGTGGAAACTAAAGAGTTTTGGGGTGAGAAACTACTGAGAACGCTTAATATATAGACTGACTATATAGATGCTCACTTCTGTAATAATACAAGTGCTAAGCTTATACCACAGAATCTCACTGATCCTGGTAAAATTAATCCCCATTGATTTCAACATATTCATTAGCTAGTTCCTGTAGCTAACTAGTTAATACACAAGAAAAGTAATTACACAAGTTGAAGCTCAATGTTGAAGTCCAAAGAAAACAATGCTGTTATGCTACCTAATCCTGAAGACACTAAGCAGCTCTACTTTTGGCTTCAGCCTCTGGTGCGTGATTGTAGACCTCCAGAGGCTGTACCTGTAAACAGCAGAAAATCTAGAATCTCTAGAATCTCTAGAAAATCTGAAAGTCAGACATAGTTGGCAAACACTTACAAATGAAAATACAAACAGGTATAAAATAGATTATAATAAATTGATTATTAAAAAGGATAGTTAATGTACAGTACTTGCAAACTGTTTTCCAAATGGTTCTTCTTCTGTCCATTTCTATGGCATGTTACACAGTATGGTAAAGGGGTTATTATACTCTACAGTACTTATTTCTGTACCACATGTGGAGGTAGGTTATGAACAGTAGTTAGTTTTGGCACATAAAATACTCAAGCAAACAAAGATTCCTGGAATTCAACTGAAAACTTCCAGTAAAACAAAGATTGCACTTGCAAAAGTTCAAATGATACCTAAAGTAAACATGACTAATCTCTAGATATTACATGCTGCTACCTTTACTTTTTGTTTTCCAAGTGCAGTGGTAGTAGAGGATTTAAAAAAAAAAAAATCACACTTCTGTTCTCTGTAAGTTTGTAATATATTTTCTGATAATACTTGTGTTTTAGGAGACCCATGGTTTGCATTTCTGTCTCGTTTTTTGGGGATACTAAAATCTCACCTCTGTTGAACCAATTTTGTTTTGTTGTAACTGCTCACTCACATCTACTATGAATAACCAACCTTACTGAATTTACAGGAAACCTAGAACTGGTATAGAAGGTGCTGAACTTGGCTCTGTGGTTTAATTAGGCTTTTTCTGTGTATTTATTGTTACAATGGTTTATTTTCTCCATAAAAACAAGTTGTTGTGAACATTGCCTTTGCTGAACAGTACTTTCCTGCTTGAAATTATTATGTTTGTCCAGGGATGACCAAGTAAATTATTGTTTCTTCATGGGATGAAAGAAAAGGAGGAAGCAAACAAGAACAAGGAGATAAAAATACCACCATATGATATTAAAACAGCCAAAAGAGGAAGTCCAAGTTAATGCGTATTTCGTTATGTCAGGAAATATGAGAAAGCAGACAAGAATATAATGCTATCTGGTTTGGTACATGCAGTGTTTATGCATCTTTTAAAAATAATGCATAACACTTAATTTGCAAGAGAAAAGAATCTGATACCACTATTTATATAAAGAATTATGTTGTATTAAAAGATGTCAGTAAGTTGTGGGGAATGGAGTAACTAATTCATGTAGTCTTGGCTTCATGCATGGCTGATAACTTTTCCATTGCATTCTCCATGCAATGTAATCAGTAGCCCAAATAGCTAGGAACATGGTATAGATGCTGAGTAATGATTATTTAGAGGCACTTGGGATGAGATTGAAGTGTAATATTCTTGCAGAAGGAGCTAAAGAGGTAATATTTCATTTGGTAATTAGACTCCTATAAAGTTGTCCTTTACAAGTCAGGGTTTTCTGCAGTTTTATGATCTCTGGCTGTATTAAAAACAAGAGGCAGAGCAGGAAAACACCCAATAAAATTAAGACCTGGTAACCATTCTTTTGTTTTCAGGGTTAGGGCTTCAAGTGCCATTTGGTTGACCTGCAAATGAGCTGCAAGTAATTTTTGAGGAAAGAAATTAATTTGTTCAACAAGTTGTTCAAGAGCTGAATTTCTGCTTCAGCAGTGAGGAAATAGCTCCCATATCTTACTGATTTAAAGACTGTTAAGAAGCTCTGGCTCATGCCCACTGAGTTCAATGAGAAACAGCTTGAATCCACAACAATTTGGATCAGGCACAAAATTATTTTGACAGCTTCAAGGAATAGGAATATATAGGACTATAAGGGAGTACAGTTGATGAAATCCTGGTCTCACTAAATTCGGTGGGAATTTTACTGTTCACTTAGAAAGGGCTGAAATGGTTCAGGATATATTAACTTATCTCAGTTAAGCTAAAGTATGATTGGGTGGGCTGGCTACAGAAAGCTCAGGAGGAAATTATCTCCTTCATCAAGGCTTGAGTTTTCCTACCAGCAAACTATTATTCTTTTCAAAAAGAGAAGAAATAATTCTCATTCCTTGAAAGTTTGAAAAAGCTCTATGCTATTAAATTTCTTTTACATTTTAATCCATCCTATCAAATACAAAGAATGGATTGCATGTACAAACACCCTTTTGCATGTACAAATACTAAGTAATTTCACAGGCATCACCCTCAGAAAAAATACATTCTTACTAATGATATGATCATGCATTATGCTTCAATACAACCCATCTGCAGATATTTAACACACTTAGCAGAATGGTGTAATAGTCCAGTGGTTCAGTGTAATTGCTACTTTCCTGCCCCTTGTGACCTTAATTTCTGAAGTCAAGGTTATGTGTTTTAGAGATGTACCCGACAAAAGACAACTAAAGAGAAGAAAATGAACTAAGGCCATCAGCAGTAATAACAATGAAGAATTAAAAATGTATCACCATTCTGCTTTTAAAATTACATATAACTTACATGCATAACAGTGTTAAGGTAGCTTCTTTTTCCATACTTGGATGCCTCCGCAGTATACTCCGTTATTTCAAATAAACACTGGAAAATCAGTTAGCTGGAAAACTTCCTTGTCTGAGACCAAAAGAAAGCTTAATTAGTATAAGTCCTGCGGTTAATATTTTCAGGGCCAAAAATGTAATTTTTGTAAAAAAAACAAAAAACAAGCCCACCAAAACAAAAAAAAAACCCACAACAGAATAAAAAAAAAAACAAAAACTAAACAAAACCAAGAAACAAAACGGAACAAAAAAAACCCCACCACAACCCTTTCCACCCCCAAGAAAACTCCAAAATCAAAATCCCAAAACCAAATAAAAAACAGAAAAAAAACCACAAAACACCCAAAACCCAATAACCCCATGTCCCCCCAAACTGGAAACGTAGTGAAATTATGGATGATCTAGATTACAACTCCAGTGAAAAATGTGGGACAAATTGGATAGGAATATAAAATTATCACTTCTTACTGAAGTATCTAACTTATGCAAACAACGGGGAAAAACTCCACCCTTTTTAGAACATTTTGAGATGTGTGAAAACTACAAATGCTAGAACTGTGAAAAGGAAACTGGGAATTTGATCCATATGTTCTGGAAATGCCACTGCCTACAGCTAAATTATTTTTGGAGAACAGAAGAGAGAACAGAAGAACAACTGCTCAAGCTGTTATAAACACAGGGTCTCCCTGGTGATGCAAAGATCTTACCATGTAGGTTATTAATGAGTGACTATTACCATCTGGGTACCATACATGGAGAAATAATTTTTTTGCATGTTCTAGAATAATTACTAAAAACCAAGATATTATATATCAATTATTTCTCTTCATTCTCTGTGAAGAAATCATTCCGCTACACTATTCAGGGTGGTTCACAAATCTATTTTCTTCATGTAAGTGAATATAATTTAAAAGCCTAACCTGATCCAAGTATTTCTGCTGCGTTAAGGATGGTCATATTTTAAGTTTGGGAAGCTCTTCATTGAAATATTATTATCCTATTTCTTGAAGTATTTTTAAAATCTACAACATATGAAATAGCAGTTAGACCTGTGAACAGATTCTGCTACTTCCCAAAACCAAAAGCACATCATGCAGATTACAAGAGAAATAATTAGCAATTAACCTGGGCTACTCGTTCACAGGAATGTGTGACTGGAAAAATTAACTCTGTGATCAAAGACAACCAAGCCTGACATTTTTATTCTGTACTTTTAGCAAGCAGAATCTTTGTACCCGTTGGCACCTTCCACTTTCTACTTGAAGGCTGACCCTGGATACTTATTCCTCTGACAATTCGATAGCCTGCGATGCTCACATTCACTTTATTTTAGACAGTCAGTACCTATTTATACCAACATTATCCTTCTAGTAGGCAACACATTCTCTCATAACTAGTTCATGCTAGTAACTCTTGCCACAGAAAGAGATAGAAACTAACAGAGAGGAACAGATTTAAAGAAAGCAGTGTGTATGTTTTCTTGGCCATACCAGCAAGCTCTCCCTAAAAAAAAGTTAGAAGATGTTTATAAAAAATCTCTGAATGGTGGCAACTATATACCATCTGTTTTGTTCTGGTTTAGAAAGGAATTGCATCAATTCATGGTGTTCTGTATACTGCCTTTCACTCACAACAGCCACTAAGCAAACCCTAGCAACAAAGTTGTAACTATGATATTGAAATCATTAAAAAATTGAATTGCTTTCTTTCATTACAGGTGACATTTGATAATTATATTAATAACACTTCCAGTCCGTTACTAATTTCTACTCTTCTTTGGAAAAAATGTCCTTGCTGAGCAATTCATGAGTTCTGAAAATAACTAGTGCTCTTAGTATATGATCAAAGTTGAACTGACCCTAAGTACAGCTGTTATTTTTCATGTCTTTATTCATTCTTTTCTACATAGTATTTGTGGAATTCAGCATCTGGAACGAGCAGGAAACAGGTTGACTCTCTTTGACTCCCTTTATTTCTGCATAGTGACATTTTCCACTGTGGGCTTTGGGGATGTTACACCCAAGATATGGCCTTCAAAGCTGCTTGTTGTCATTATGATCTGTGTTGCTCTTGTGGTGTTGCCCATACAGGTAAATGTGGATTTCTTTTTACTCTTTAGAATTGTTTTTAAACCAAAAGAATAATAACTGAAATAATTTATTGTTACTATTATTATTATTCTTGCACATATAATGTCAGAAAAAAATAACTATCTTCTGCACATCCTAGTCTATGTCTTTCTTTCCTTTTATCCTTTGCCTGTTCTCCTATAGTATACCTTTATGCTATAAAACAGCGCACTAATAACAATTTTCAAGTGTTGGTGAAACATTTCTGTCATGTACCACAGAGCCCTTCCTTCATCCTAAAATATGGGTTTGTTATTAATGAAGCAATTAAAAAAAAACCAAAACCCCAAAACAACAGTAGCCAGCACTTTCATTATGATCATAGCATTTCCTCTGCAGGCTCTCCCTGTTTCTAATCGTGGTTCTCTTCACTTCCTCTCTTACTCTTACAGCTCAGTGCTAACATGAAAAAAATCTCATTAAATGTGCAACTCAAGCAAATTGGGTTCACAGCTGTCTATGTCGGTACAACACACACACAGAGCCAACAGAACACATAGGAATTTTTCATGCCTACTTAAGTTTAGGGCTTCCAACGGTTCCAAGAGGAAAAGGCACATTTATGAAAATCCAAGTATTTCAAGGAGTCAACCAGTTTCATTAAATTCGTACCAGACATTTCCAAGCTCATTAGGTGAGGCTTGGTGACAGAAACCCTGAAATTACATGGGAAGCCGTGCCAAGTTGTTAAATGTTCCACACTTGGTCATCCTCCAGACCTCCTGCCACAAAAAAAGGGGACGGGGGAGACATTGTGCATACTTACCAAAGCTTATAGTGGACCTGCCAACCATGAAGCCCCAAAGTTTTCCTACACAGCCATGGTTTCCAAACTCTGCTTCTTTGACAGTGAACTAAAGCTCACTGTGAGCAGACAACACGGAAAGCCTGGGAGATTGGAAGCTCAAACTTTGTGCGTTAATTTTCTTGAAATTATTTGAACATTTTAATTATAACTAAATTTTTAATGTATGCATATGCAGACTAACGCAATTATATTCTCACTCAGTGGGAGTTTAGTAAAATATATATTCTATTGAAAACTAAAATAGCCTCTAAGAAATTGGGAATTTCCTAGGAAATAGAAATTTCATCTTTCAGGTAGTTCCAATATACACTTCAGACACAAAAGCTCTGCATTACCAGGTAAAAACTCTGGAATCTATTGCCCTTTCACATAAATTTACCTATTATTAGCTACTTTATTTTATAGCTTTGTTATGATAACGGGGCTTCCTATAGTTTGCCATGCACAGAATATGTGGGAGTCATTCTCTCTTGAGCTTTTGTCCTATGATATTAAATCATTATTCACGATTTAGTCTCCACATCAGTTAAATGTGGATGAGAAAAATCATCTGTCACACATACATAGTTAAATCGAGCTTAACATTAAATGCATTTACTTACAATACAATTTGAAATTGTGTTTGTATGTTTTATTACAGATTATTACAATGACACTGACAGAGTATTCCCTTTAAAGGATTCAGATTGGTAGAACACTATTTACTGTTGGCCTGTATCTGTTGTTCAGCTGGCAATGGCAATTTGCTGTATTAACAACTGCTGTGTATTTAAGTTGTATCTGGATTTCTAAAACAAATAAGAGAATATACAGAAGGTCACCTTAAGAACAATTTAAAGTTTCTGAAAAGAGTTAGTGGCCAAACTGAGTAAAACGGTGCTTCTATGTGAGTATCTGTACCCACAGTATACATTTAAGTGGGTGAAAATTTAACTTTTCTTTTGAGGGAAGAATTTATGCCACATGGTGTTGGAAAAAGAGAGTTCAGGGGTATAACCTACATAAAAGAATAAGGTACAGCCTTCATTCTTTTCTAAAATCTTGCGATCTACTGTAATTTCATGATATTTTAATGGATTTACCCCACTTTTGTGTGTGGTAGAGTGGTTCTTCTGCATGTTTTTTTTAATCACCCTATTATTCATCTCACCCACTTACTAGAGACCTTTTTACAAAGAAAAAGACATTGTAGGCTAAGAAGAGCTTTTCACAGAGGCATGAGATGATCAATGCAACATTGTTGAGTCATGATACAGTTGTACTGCACATCTGCTCGTCTGTATTGCGCTGACAATTGGCATCTCTTGCAGTTTGAACAGCTGGCATATTTGTGGATGGAGAGACAAAAGTCCGGTGGTAACTACAGTCGACACAGAGCTCAGACAGAAAAACATGTTGTGCTCTGTGTTAGCTCTCTGAAGATCGACTTACTTATGGATTTCTTAAATGAATTCTATGCTCACCCCAGATTGCAGGTACTTACAGTGAAAAAAATAAAAAAATGAAAAAAAGAGATTAACTCAAACCAGTGATTTTCAGGACAGCCTTCTGAAATAGTTTCTAATTTGTAAAACTGAATTTGGGAATAGCTGATTGAATTGGGAATCTATAATTGCAAAAAGAACCTGATACAAAGTATGGAGACATTAATTTTAGATTGAGGTAAATAGACTAAATAAATAGAATTACTGTCTTGTTGAATTATGCCAGTCCTTGTAGAAACAGATATTTCCATGCAAATTCCTTTTATTCTACCCCAAAATAGAAAATAAATGAAAACTACTCTAATTATTTTTTCCTGTTGTTTTGGGACTCGATCCAATACTCCTCACAAGTCAAAGCGTCTTTTAGTCTTTGCATTTTGCTTTGGTTTTTGCCAGAGGCAGGAAGATTAGATACTTTTGGAATTGTGGAAATTAAGAAATAAATAGGTGTATTTTAAAGGACAAAGGCCTTGAAAGACTACACACAAGAGATTTTCTTAGTGTACACATATTCCCTAGCTAATGCAAACCTGTCATATGACTTTTTTGGGTCATATAGCAGCTTATTTACATGAGATAGCAAATTGGATGCATTATCATTACCTTTGCTACAGACCATTTCTTTCCCTAAATCTTCTCTGTGTTTTTTATTAAGTTACCATGCTTCATTAAATAGTACAAGAAAATCACAAAAATACAATTCTCAAATTGCTCAGCAGCAATTTGACAAATCCCAAATCCAAAATATTCCCCAAAATAATTACCTAGTAAGAGGCATAAACAAATGCACAAAGAAATCCAGTTCTTTATAGATGCAAACACAAATTGAAATCCAAAACTTAGTTAACTATTCTGAAGAATGACTTCGTCTGTGTGGTACACTGGACACAAAGAAGAAAAGTCCTGATACTACTTACGTAGCATAAAAAAAATTACATACATTTTCTCCACAGCTGAAATGCGAAGATGAAGGACACAGATAATGCACAGGATCCCCTAAGCACTAAGCTTTCTGCAAGTCTGTGTGTGCTAAGGGAGGCTTCTATGACAAGCCTGTCCTAAGCTCTCTGTCTCTCCCCTCATGTTCCATTTATGCCTCCTTTTTCTATGTACACACATGTATACTTCAGAGCAACTGTGCTTTTCCTAACAAGGACTGTTTGTTGTACAGGAAACAGAGTTTGGATCTGCCCCTTAATGTAGAGGAAAAAATTTGGGGGAAGACAATTCCATTTTAATCATTGAAAACTTCCTACATTTTCCAGCTAGAATGACAGAAATATAAACTGTCTCTAAAAAGAAAACCAAATTATGCTCAAATGGAAACAAAAATGTTTCTAAATGTACTTCACTTAACTACTCTGGAGTCTTCTGTGAGCAGTTGACAGCTGTCCAGCCATTTTTATTAAAGAATTAAATATTTTAAACACATGTGTTCTAATAACTATTGTCAATTAAATTTAAGAATTATCAGAGACCCTTTTGACACCCTGGGTCTCTGTCAACTCATTCTCTAGCAACAATAAATAGTAACATAATAAAATAACATGACTATTCCCCCTTATGTTTTTGACAGGACTATTATGTCGTTATTTTGTGTCCTACTGAGATGGATGCTCAGGTCCGAAGGGTATTACAAATCCCAATGTGGTCCCAAAGAGTTATCTATCTGCAAGGCTCAGCACTAAAAGATCAAGACCTGTTGAGAGCTAAGTAGGCAAATATTGACCAATATTGTTTTTTACTTTTGTTTCACTCATACTGTTTGATAAATAATTTTGACAAAAAAAAAAACAAAAGCTGTGCTAGAAGAAAAGCATGTGTATGTAAAAAGCAAGGCTCTGATATAATTTGTTTTTCTTAATATCTGAAATTTTTCAAGGAACAAATATGTTTAAGCTCTTTAATTTGACAAAATTCTTCCTCACTTTTTTTTTGGTCTCAGTTTTTAAAGCAATTGAAACAGAGTGCCTGCGATTTCTTCTGAGAAAGCAGCTCAGAAAATTCCAAAACTGACAGTAATGATAGGATTTATTTCTTTTCCTTCAGCAAAAATAGTAAATGTGATGGTAGTTGTCCTGACCAGCTGAAGGGGGGAAAAAAGCAAACAAAAATAATTATCACACTTTGAACCCATTGCAGAGTTTTGTTTCCTTCCCACGTTCAGCCTGTTAGTGTAAGCAACTACTCTACTATACCTCCATATACTCTTCTTTCAGGGCCTTCCTCTTAACACATACTTCCACCACTTCTAAAAAATCCTCTCTGGCAGTTAACAGTGAATGACATTAATCAAAACACATCAGTCAAACACAGTTGCTCCCCCCCCACATTGCTCAATCACTTGAAGGTGTGAAGGAATTCACAGTGGAATTCATGTAGGTGGGTTGTCTCTTTAAACTCTCCAAAGAGAAAGGTGATTTTTAGCAGATAACTGATTTGACTTACATGCATTGCTCTTTATAAGAAGCAGCTAATATAGATACCTAAATTAAGGTTGACTATTTGTGTCATTCAGTCTTCTTTACCCCAGGGGAGTTATTTCAAGAATCTATCTGTGAGAAGTCTAGTGAGCAGTGTTATCTTCTCAGATATCTGCCACTGAAAAAAAAAAAAAATTAATTTAGCTTTTTTATAATAAAAAATTAGCTGCTTTTTTTATAATAAAAGCTTTTTTTTTTCAGAATTAGGGATTTTCATTTAGAGAGAGGTTCCTCTTTTTGCTTTCTTGCTGATTTCAAGAAGGAATCTATGTGGGGATGTAGCTGGCATTTGTTCTACACATTAGAAGCAGAACAATTAGGCTGTTCCATAAAGAATTTAACTTATACTAACCTGAAGGTAGTCAACTGTGGAGCTGTGCTTTTTGCTGCAGAACATGTAATTGAATGTACCTGTCATAGAATAATTTTCAACCTCTTCTGAGGGAAGAAGCATAGTGGGAATTTAATAGGAAATTTAATGTGAAATTCAACCCAGTACCTAAGATGTTTCCTGTATTTCTTTTTAATGAGAACATAATAACTGAGAAGATAACAAGGCACATGGTAAACTTCTTCTAATAACAGTTACTAAAAAGGAACCCCAAACCTAAGAACCGTCTCATTATCAAAATGTCATACATATAAGAGAAATACACTGTCAAAATAACATGATAAAAGTCACAACAAAAAGTAAAATACCAAAAGTTATCTGACTCCAATAAGTAGTAAATAGTTAACTAAGATTGTATTTTTCATTATATGCCCTAGTACACACTTTGAGTTTACAAAAGTGATATTCATTCTTACTTCCTACCTTTGAGGGTGTCATTTTGCAAATTCTTGGTGTTCTCTGAACTGTGTCCACGTGTCCAGCTTCAACAAAAAAACAGAATGAGTTCTGTCATGAGGTATCACTCTGAAACTTATATTGTTCATCAGCATGACTGGAAACATTATCACTACTTCAGCATTTGAAACAACATTGGAACTGATAAAAACAGCTCTCATTTTCCATGCAGATTAGCACTAGAAAGCAAGTTAACACTACCATGCTCGATTTCTTTCCCCAGCAGCTTTCTCCCATGATCTGTTATGACTTTAAATATTTTTTTCTCTTTCTACTTTTTTTTAGTGAACTATCCATAAATCTTCTTAATCCTTTTCTTGTCCACTCTTTGCCTTATGCTTTTTCCTTTCATAAATTTCTTTGCAATATATAAGGTCACTTTAATTTCTGCCATCCTCAAGCAGTGGAACTCTTGGGGGTTTTCGTCTCAGATTCAGTCTCCCAGCACATAAAAATGGTGTAATTGTAAAAGCTTTTTCAGTTGTTAGAACATAAATAATACTCCTCTCATAAGGATACTCTGGGTTGTCCTTAATTTTGTAATACAGATGTTAGTAGTGTTTCTGTTACCTAAATTCATGGCATACATAGATGTTAATCTTGGGTTATTATCCTTGTCATCTGTTCTGAAATGATTCAAAAAGTTACAAAAATAACAGTGGGGGAAAAGGTGAATATATTCACGTGAAATTTCATTTTCTTACAAAGTCATTTATATATAGTCACTCCAGTTACCTCTTCAGCTCTCATCAAAATCCCATCTAATTTCACTGAATTTTCTTTCCTACAAGTTTGTTAAAGTCCTTGTCTCCCCAGTTAGGCTCCCATGATTAGCTGAAACTGCTCCTACAGCTCCCATTATTTCTTCATAATCAGCACTCAGAAGTGCCCTGGCCCCACTTCTTCACATCAGCTGCATTTGACATTACTCTTTTGGATATATTTATTTGCCTTTATTACAATTATTTTTCCTTTTCAAGTACTTTAATGGTTTGAGGCTTCCACTGTTTTCTTACCTCTATGTGCCTATGTGGAATCTACAATGATCTGACTTTATCTCTTTTCTTTATATTTTCTCTGAATAATCTCTCACAAAACAAACAATTGTAATCACTGTTTCTACAGTCAAACCCTAAGAGGTTGGCCAAGCTATCTGACGTCTCATTCTGGATATATATTATCATCAACTTTGGTTTAGCTGCAGACAGATCTTAATTTTTGCTACCAAAATAAAACCAGTATCCTACTGTGGATCATAAGCTTGGAATAATATTGCAGAGCATCCTATGTAGACAGAGCCTTCATCTTGTGTTTTCCCACACAAGCTCTCATTTTTGCCCCACTTAAAATTATATTTATATTCTTGACATTTATAATCTCAGCTCCCCAAACCCTGTTTTTCATAAGGCTCTAGAAATACTATTTATGTAGTACATCACTTTCCCTCACTGCAGTCCTTCCCTGGCTTACCCTTCTTTATTGCATCAAGGAGTAGCTCTTTATTCTTAGCCTGCAACTCCCAGTTCTGAGAGGTAACTTAGTAAGTCTGTAATGTCACTCTCTTTCACACATACAACAGATTAACGTACAAGTCCCACTGTGATTTCAACCATGCTGTCCCTTCAATCTAAGATGAATTTCTCAGAAATACCTGTAAAGTAATTCCAGTGTTCTCCATTGCATTCTCTCTTCAGTTGATTCTCTACTCTGATATCTAGTGAGACCACTTTCTACTTTTCCAGTTTTTATATTCAGGCATTGTCATACCATATCTTCCTATTTCCCATGTTTACATATACTTTTGTTGTACTTTGTCATGCCACATAGATATTATATGGTAAGGACTTTTTGTTCTGTGTTTGTAAAATACTTTTTGTACTGTGTTTGTAAAATACCTTAAAAAAATGAACCTTCAGTCTAAGCCTAGGGTCCTGTTGGCCTAAACTGTTACTAACAACAACCACCAACTCCATTTTCTAGCAGCAAAGAAACCAAAGATAGAAGAGTCGCAGGTCCTATTCCAGACCCAAGAATGGATTTGGTGTAACTGGCAGTGAATTGCCTTTTCATTTTCCCCAGCTTCTGTCTCACTTTTTGCCTGCTCAGGAAACTCATTCCAATCATTGTTTCTCTTTGCCCAGAAAGTCCTGTCTTCCGAAGGAGGTCAACCAAGTAAGATTCAACCAAGGGAAGCAGGATTCACTGGAGGATATCAAGATCTGAGTTAAAAGAAATAAAACAAACTTTGATGAAACCTTCAGACAGTTTTTCTCCACACTTCTACTACTACTCTTTTTATTACATGGGCAGTTGTATTCACTAGGGAGCAATTAGGCATTAAAAGTTCTCAAAGAGACCATGAACTGAAAATAGCTAATTCATTTAATACATACACAGAGATGTTTGTTATTTACCCCAGATGCATTATTCTAATATATCTACCCATCTTTCTGCTATCACTAGGCAAGACAAGTCTGTATTATCTGCCTCCTGACATTCATTTTTATCGGTAGCTTGAACATATCATACCCTTACACACTACGCAGACCGGTGCTATTTATTCAGCTTTCATACTTATGACAGATAAATACTTATTTTGAAAATTAAGTGTATTTTATTATTTTGGCACAGCTTCTACTGGCACCAGGGAAAGTACGTCTCTTAGAACCTAGTCAAGAAGTACTGGTATACCATGAGTTAGTGTACAGGGTGTCTGCTACTCACATTTAGTGACAATGCGTGAGAAAGGATAGACTAAGCTTTATATTCTATTTATATAAGCATACAAGACTATAAACTGTAAAACACAAGATACACTTAAGTATTTTGTTGGTAAGTAACAGGCTTGTTTCCCCTCTTCTAGAATGGATGATGCAGAAGCGTGTTTCATTCTGAGTAGCCGCTGTGAGGTAGACCGGACAGCAGCTGTAAGTTTTGAAGAAATAATTAAGAATTAATGTGTGTGCTGTTTATACTGTTACTGCCTCTATTCCCTCTCAGGGACTGAGACTTGATTCTGTGAATGGAAGATTAAATTTACCTGATTTATGCAGAGGTTCTGCTTGTGGGATGAATGTCTTGTCTCAGTTAAGATAATGAAAAAGTTTCTGTTGGATTCCATAAGGCCAGGATTTCACTAATTTATGAAACATGGTCTAATGGCTTATTTCACAGAAGATATCTAATTTTGCTTTCTTAGCAAATAAATTCCATGACATACCTACCAAAGAAATTAGGATTTTACAGCATATTTTACTGGTTTTTTTGTGTTTTTTTTTTTAAAGAGAATTTATATATTCTCACAGAACTTAAAATAGAAAAAGCACTGTAAGAATACAGAACTTTAAAAAAAGCAATTCTCATGCAGAATACAGTTGTTCTTTCCCTTTTTATAGAACATTGGCAGAATATCAAACTAGCAGTATCGTGGTACCTTATAGATATATTGACACTTGGTCATCCATCGCTGAAAAGGGTAGTACTATGTCAAAAATGTTTTATACAAATTATCTGGACTAAACAAATTCAAAGAATTATATTTATTAAATCAGAAAATAGATATCTATCAGTGGACTGGCATTTCCTTTCACAACCGCTGAATATTGAAAATTTACTACTGAAAGTAAAGACTGAATAATAAATTAATTTGGGACTAATGCCGAATAACCAACATCATAGAATCACAGAATAATTTGGTTTGAAAGGGACCCTATCCAACCTGGCCCTGAACACTGCCAGGGATGAGGCAGCCACAACTTCTCTGGGCAACCTGTACCAGTGCATCACCACCTTCATGGTAAAGAACTTCTTCCTCATATCTAATCTAAACCCACCCTCTTTCAGTTTAAAGCCATTCCACCTTGTCCTGTTACTGAGAATATTTGAGTGTTTTTCATGTTGTCCAATTTTAAATAGGAAAAATCACAAGAGTCTATATAAGTTACTATGGTTTTGGCCCATGTTATTAGTTATCTAGTCAGGTAAGTTACTGTCCATGAAGGAAGACTGCTAAAACAAGCCTTTACTCAGCATATCTGTGATACAATAATAATTTTAATATGAACTAGAACTCTTCACATTAATAAAATTGCCTACTAATCGCAAATATCCAGGAAAAAGTCCACTGAGGAAGGATGCATGAACACAATTTCAACTTTTTCACCATGAGATGCATGCTAAATTATTGCACACTTGTCTGTTTAGTCTTGAACTCCAAAGGAAGATCAGAATAAATCTGAATATTCACAAAGTTAAATCAAGATGCTTACAAATTGCTTAACAGGATCTAAACAAGATCATCTGCACTTACTCAGGCAGGTCCACATCCTTCTTATGTTAACTTAATTTTTTGTAGACTATCAGCATGCTGTAAAAAATGTATTTTTTGCAAAGCTGAAGACCCAGTGCAGGATCTATAATTTGCAGAAAGCCACTGAACTCCCTGAGAAAGGAATCTTTGCTCCTACAATAATATTCAGACTTACTGAACTAATAGCTTTGAATTTGATTAATCGGCAACAGACTCCTGAAAAGACACTAGTAAAAGCCACTGAACTCGCCGCAAGTAGTCCGGAAGTAGTCAAGTAAGGCAAGCGTACTGTTTGGAAGTGTTAAGGGTATTTGAGTAGAACAGCAAGCAACAGTTCTTGCAAATACCTGGGAAAATACCAGTAACTTCTGAGAGTTTTCAGTCATGGCCAGTTACAACTCTCTCCGGGCAGTCTTTCTGCCGTCAGAGACGGTGTGCCCCAAGAAATATCTGCCACATTTCAGCTTCCAGTACAGACCATTATCCAATCTCATCTATCAGGGTATCTGGAGCATACAAACAGGCAAATCTTACCGAAGACACAATTCTGTTAGCTTCTTCAGGGACAGAATGCCCTGTTGGATGACTAGCTGGCTAGTCATGATGGCACAGTATCTCAACTGTAGCAGTGATACTCTGAGGATCAACCTTATAAGAAGTTTTTAAACAAGATGCCCCCTCTCTCCATTTTTTTATGATGTTGTTTAGATTTTTTTTTCTCAGGGAATGCAGTTATTTACACTGCAAGTAGAAAACAGGACAACTGTTTTGGTCTTTAAATTTTGATTTCACTGCCCCCTAGAGATTTCAAGTGAAATGGATTCAATTTCCTGTTCCAGCGTGAGTCACTACAAGAACTTCAGTAGTGTAGTACATAAGGTTACAGTTTGTGACTGCGCTAAGAGAAGTTCAGTTGTCATCCTGGTAGGAATCTTTGTGATCACACCTGATTTTTCACCCTGCTGTGCTTGACAAGCTGAAAAATCATTAGGAGTGCCTTGGACCCTCTCCTGTGCTTGACAGCTGTCAAAATAAGACTTAACAGATGCATTAAGGTGATTCCCGACCAGAACAGCTGTTATTACTCATGTGATTTTTCAAAGTCCATGAGGGTTTTCAATCTCCCCCGCTATACTGCTCAGCAGAGGATCTACTCATTTGCTATGGATATCACTGGCTGTTCATTGCTTGCTATTCTGTTAGTTAATAAGTTTTAGTGCCAAAGTCTGCGTTGCTTCCTATCCATGGATCTCAAGAAAAGTACAGTATCGGGTGACATGCAATTACTCCATAAAAATTGTCAGTTTCCTCTTTTTTTCACTTGGAGCAGTAGGAACTTCAGCAGTCAGACTAAGATTTTGTCAGCTTTCCAAAGTCTCCCACCAGAAACTTTCTCTTCTCTGGCAAGACAAGTCTCTGCCAAATTTTATTCTATCAAACACTATTTTGACATCTCAGACCAAGAAGTAAGCTGCTTATCTGCTACAGCAAGCAGGACAGACATCTGTTTCAATTCTGGCGAATGCAGCTCTTAAAGAGAGTTCAAATTGTGCTTAAGTCTGGGTGACTTTTTTGGTTTGGGTTTTGTTATTGTTCTGATTGATAGGTACAGAACAGCAGTCTGTACCACACCACAAAAATAGCCAGTGAATTCAAGACTTCAAAAGCCTACATCAGATTGCTCCACAAAACTAAGGTGCCTGAAAACAGTGCAGAAGGCGTGGGAAGAGAAGTGCCTTTTGAATTATCCTATAGAGAACTCATTAATAAGCTATATAAATATATGAAAGACCATTCCTATTGCTGACAGCTTTGTTCTGATGCTTTCTGAAAATTCAGAGATGGCTGAGTTCAAGCTTGCACCTTTTTGTTTCCACTTCCATTAATCAAATCGTGTGATACTGCTGTACTGGTAATCTAAGATACACTGCCTTAATAGCATGACAAGATGTATGCATTGGATAGGAAGATGTAACTAATTTATCAAGTTGTGTGTGGCAAGACAAAATTAACAGAACTATTTAAAAATACATATTAAATAAAGGTCATGCCTTGAGTTCTGATAATTTAAATTCCTGTTACACCCACTTTAAAACTTACATGTTTTGATACACAGACATAAATATCACCTCCATATTAATCAGCATCAGTATCAGTGGTAATTTATGATCACAGTGCAATTCATTGCATAGAAAGCATACAGAAAAGAATGTATTCTTTTCCCTCATCTCCCAAAGAAACATATTTCATAATGTGAATAGAAGCATAGTTTTGTTTCAGTTATCTCTGTTTATAGTATGTACATATATACCTCCTTTTTACTTGAGAGAGGTCTGAAGATTTTTTTAAGTCACTGCAATATAGTATAGAAATTGCTACATACATAAAGCAGAGTCACCTCTATTATATGAAAAGAATGAATTTGAGAAATCACTTAAAGTGCCTATCTGTATTTTCATTTCTCTCCCCTGGAGTTGTTCTCCAGTGCAGAATTTGGGAGAGTGAGTGAAAAAAACATGAAAGTCCAAATAAACATTTCCTGTACACAAATACATGTGTATACCAAAGAGATGAAAAGAGGGAAAATGAAACAATAATCCAAGGTTACTATCTTAAAAGTACATACACATTGAGTTTATCTTACAAAGCTGTATATGGCACTTAAGTATTCATTGTATATATATTATGTATTTGTAGGCTGCCTCTTCAAAAAAAGAGTTAGCAAATGGAAAGCAATACATATTTCAGTCTTCAAACTGCAAATGTGCCAAATAATCATCAAGATATTTCAATTTTAGGGAATCCTTCTTTTTTTAATACAATTAAAAATATTTGTGTTGAGATTTATATACTCACTCCTGTGAGTCTAGGTTTGCATTTTTTTTATAAAATGATGCTGTTTGAATCATTTCAATATCATTTTTCATTCTTATTGTAAACAATTCTTGCACCTTCTGACAAAAACAGGCTTTTTAGACAAAATAATTTTTAAAAAAAGGAGAAAATATTTAACATTGAGAAGAAAAGAGGAATAGTAGACTTAGTTGGAAATGTACCACGAAAGTGCATTTACTGGTGCAGTTTTGATTTAGCACAGTAAATTTAATCTGTAAATTTTATATGTAAATTACTACATATATGTAGTAAGAATGAAAAAAAAAATCACTGAAATTTCATTGAATAAAAGCTATATTTCTATGCATGTGGCATACAGTAAACAGACTTTTCTCGTTGCTTTTGCAAGCCACTGTGGTCTTTGACTGATTGCAATGGAAAGGAACGGAGGAAACTGATAAGGTTAAACCCTGTTCACTAAACACTATCATGGCAAGCGATTCTGAATGTGTTTCTCTAACGCCTTCTGCATAAAAGTTGAAGTAACTTCTTGAACAAGAGTTTTTTTCAAATCTTTCCCAAATCCATCCCAAACCCCTTACTCCTGCTGTAGTATATCTGTATAACCACCATCTATCCCATTAGAGAGTCATTTGCTGCTTCTACAGTGCTGGCATTTCATTCCCTCAATTGACATTAAAATATTATGGTTTGAAGATGTCAATTACGCCATATTCCAGGCAGAAATTTTCCCTTGTGTTCACGAGTCTGAAAGCTTTTCTTATTGCTGATGCTTCAAACATAATGAATCATTCCTTATACTTTATCTTGTAATACCACCAATTTCATGATTAGGCAAGGCATTTCAACCCGAGTATTGCTTCCTACATGCAGTCTCAAATATTCCTTTTTAGTTCTGAAATAAGTGAAACCTGATGGCTGATACACTGAGATTAGCCATATTTCATGACATTCACTATAGTAATGTATTATCACATACTTTGCTTTTATGGGATAGCAGTATTCATCCTGCAGTTACCTCACTCTTGACATGTGGTAACAAGTACAAAAAAATAACAGTCTGGAAAATCTCTTGGAATCTTTGGTCAGTAGCTGTCTAAATTCTGACATCAGTTATGCAAATGTCTTAACTGCTAAAAAAAAAGGAGCTCTGTTTTTAATTGAGCTGATATTTTTCAGAATGATCCAAAATTTTAAACTCTGAATTCCTGATAACATTTAATGTTATTTACATTCTGACTCTCTTCAGAAGGACATACCGAATACATCATTCTTAATTAGACATGACTCATACTACCATCTAAGTTTTCACATAGTTCTTCTACATCCAAATGCCACCCTTCCAAATTATGTGATCCCGAACACTTGTGGAAAGGTAGTAAGGTATTTTTCCTTCCAGTAGATTTCTAGACACAAACACTCTATTCTGCATTCCAACAGATAGAATATGTTATACTTGGATCACAGAATAATGGAGGTTTCAAGGATGGTCCCTAGTCTTAAAGGAGTCAGTCATGAACATTGACCTCATTGCTCAGGGCTTTATCAGGTTGATGTGAAAGTGCTAAGGGATGGAGACAGCATAATCCTTTCTGCACAGCCTGTTCCACTGCCTGACTGTCTTCACGGGGAAAAAGTTTCTCTGTATATCCTGCCTGAATCTTTTCAACTTACATTCATTGTCTCTTGTCTTCCAGCCATGCATCACTGTTCAGAGACTGGCTCCATTTTGGTCAGTTATGGGATGGTTATTGAACCCACGTTGAACCTGGGTTCAATAACAATCCCATATCTAGTGAGGGTTGCCATTAGCTCCCCATGAGGCCATCTCTTCTTGAGGCTGAACAAGCTCCCTCAGCCTTTCCTCACAGAGCCCGTGCTTCTGCCCCTGACCATCTTGGTGGCCCTCTGCTGAACTCAGTGCAATTTATATATATCTTTGCTGTATTGAGGGTCTGCAAACTGGATGCAGTGTCTAGATTTGGTCTAATTTGCACTGATTAGAGGGGGATTATTACTGCCCTCTTAACTACTCACTGTGCTCCTGTTAAAACAGCCCAGGAAGCTATCAGCCCATGCTCAGCTTGCTCTCTGCCAGGACTCCCAAGTCTTTTCCAGCAAAGCTACTGCCTAGCCAGTCAACCCCCACCCTGTACCAGTGCAGGTGGTTACTCAGTCCCAGACAGGACGCTGCTTGTGCCCTTGCTGAATTTCATGTGGTTCTTGTCAGCTCATTCCTCCCATCTTATTTTGGTCCATCTGAACATGCCCTCAAGTGTTTTGACTTTTCCTTGAAGCAAACCTGCTGAGTGTACACTCTTTCACCTCCTCCAAATCATGGATAAAGATGTTTAACAGAACAGGCTTCAGTGACACTCCACTTGCCCCAGGTCTCTGGATAGAGTACATGCCATTTACCACTGCCCTAGCACTCCAATCATCTAACCATCTCATCCCGTGGGCTCGTATGGCTTGAGTTCTCTGGAGCAATCCCTGTCTAAAATCATCCACTGCTGGTGACTCTCCTCCTGCTTAAAGCCTCAAAGCAGAGGTCTGAGACACTTTGTTGGTGAACAGTGAGAGTACCTCAGCCATGTCTGTGTCAGAAGAATTACTGGTTTGTCTGTGTATGTGCATATATATTTATGTAGTTAAATATGTCATATACATAACACCATCACACTTATATAACATGCACACCAGCTGGTGTTATATAGTCTTAAAGTGAGTTTTCTTCAATGAAGTCAGTCTGATAGGAGATATGGTTACTTCTATTTCATTGTCATCACCTCATACTCTTTATTCTAGGATCATCAAACCATTTTAAGAGCATGGGCAGTTAAAGACTTTGCTCCAAATTGTCCTTTGTATGTCCAAATACTGAAACCTGAGAATAAATTCCACATCAAGTTTGCAGGTAAGATTTTAGCCATTTGAAACACTTGTTAATATCTGTCAGTTTGTTTCATAAACCCACAAGGAAAGTGAGATTCACCTAGGGAAATCTACTGGTTGTAAGCAGCTTAAGAGCGCATATTGTAAAATAACTCATAGTCTGTATATACCCTATCAATAGTAAAATGTCATGTTTTACATTAAAGTCCTATTTATAAGCACTTTTAAGGATTATTGCTCTCATGTTACGTAGTATGCAAAGTAGAATTATTTGATATACAATTGTTACTTCTTAATTGTAAATTCAGGTAGGTTTCCAGCCATATCCGTGTCTTTAAATCACTCCTGTCTACTAAAACATACTGTTACTATGGGGTATATGAGAAGATCTCGGAAGTGGCCAAATTTTCCCCAACAAACAATTGGAAAAGAAAGTCTTCCCCTTGGACCGTTTTTCCCTAAGTGGGCTGAAAAAACATTATTTAATTACTTTCAAATATTTTGGAAAGAGATATATAATTTAATTCTATATACAGTAAAACATGTATCTTAGAAACTATTACATAAAATGCAAAATGATATCAAGAAAACCAAACAAATCAACTCATAAAAGATTAACAGCTTTAATTGACAAACTGTTTCTCTGTGCTATGTAGGTAGGTCTCTTTGTCTATATATAAATACACACACACATACATATTTACATACAGACGTATTATGCTTATGTGCAAAACCACACAAATACTTTTATGATGAACTCATTTTGCCTATCTTTGGAAAAATCTCTCTATAAAGTCGAAACAAAGCTTTCCTTTTCAACTGTAATTTTGAAAACTCTGTTTTCTTGAAGGATATTCTAAGGAACAAAAGATTGCTGATTCATGCAAAATTACAAAAAAAAACCAACCCCACTATGGAAAAATATTAAGTCTCCTCCATCATCCCAGAATGCGATGAAAAAGTAAATTCCAGTGCAGAGCAATTCCAGAGCAACAGTTAAAGCTATAATTCTAAAAGCTACTGAATTTACCACTAGGTTGGAAAGAAGGAAAAAAACATCACAGCAGTTCTGAAGTTATAAAAGTGTAATCTCAAACTGTGAGATTGCACAACAGGGAATAAGGCTCATGCTGTGACAAGAATGATGGTGCTTTTTCATCTCCCTCTTAAAACCACACAGCTGAAATGCAATCTCTTCTCCCTACCCATGGCAACTTTTCTTTATCGGTTACCGTGTTAATTTGTTGTTCCTAATTGTACTTTTAAGAGAGAGTTTCATTTTTCTTAATGGTTTGTCTCTGTAGGAGCTTGTGATACAACTAGACCTGAAAAACAGAGGTGATTTTCCATACCTGTTCTAAGTCTCAGATTGAGAATTTGGACCTTTTTGTAAAATAAAAAATGAAAATAAATAAATAAACAGCAAGATCAATTTCATGCTACTCACGTATAGCACAGGAACATTTTAATGTGGTTTTAAATTCAGCAAGTTTACAAACATGGTATAAAGCACCTCTGGATGATTACTTACCTAGCGCAAACTGTAAGGCCACTGGTAGTCAGGAGAACAATGTTAGTGCTCATGCATTTTCCTAAAAGGATTCTAGTTTGGTTATTAATCCCACCCAATTCTTCATTCTGAAATACATACCCGGGGGGCCTGCGGACTATATCCCTGTCCAGAGTGCTTATGAATAAAGTTTGTTATTACCATATGGAACATTTTTCTAAGTGCTTTTCCTATTATGATTCAGGACTGCTTTTATTACTGCCTTGATGCAAAAGCTTCTCTTAAATTTGATACTCCTTTAAGAAATGAATCCTTACTTCTGGCGGTTTCCCAGAATGATACTGTGCATTTTTATGAACGAGAAATATTCAGTAGTGGGACTTTTTTTTTCCTTTACACACAGGTTTATAGGCTATAACTGTCAAAAATAAAAGTTCCTAAATTTAGAAAAAATACAACCTAAGAGTCCAGAATGGCCTCCTAACAGAAGCCTAACTTTTAACTGCATTCAAAATTTATAAACTCTGGAAGCCCAGTTTCTCACAGTTTCTGTCGGGTTGACCAGTTATCCTAGATTGCATAATACAGTCCTGAAATTTAAATCCTGACTGCATTTACCTGTGGAAGAGCATCCTGGAGATTTTCTGCCTTAGGCTTCAGAAATAGGATATAGGTCAAGTACTTGTTTTACATTATTCCCATTATTCCCATTACAGCAAAATGGAGATGCTGCACAGGATAACACAGCCTGTCAGAAAGGCAGGTTTCCTGTCTTCACTTGATGGCAGACACACACCTTTCTATCTACTTTGCTTAAAATGAAAACTTCTGCTTCTATTAATAGTGGAAAAGTTTCTCTATGCTTGAATATGATTCTTCAATGGAATCTGAAAAGCACAGCGCATATTAAGTGTCACAGCAAACTTCTTTCAAGTTCAAGGTGTGAGCACTCTCTAATTACAGTTACTCAAACATGACAGTTACCAGATGGACAAGGAAACATCCGTCTTATGTCTTCAACTGAAACACTGATTTGTTATTTTGTAATTTCTAATATACCAATGCCTTGACATGCCCAGTTTTTCTTTCAGTAATACTGCACTTTACCTCACTGGCAGTTATATATGGTTTCCTAAATCTTCCTGCTTTTTCCTTCAAACACACAGGCCTACAAAAGGCCACGTACCCTTACGGCATGCATCTGGCCTTGCATTTCAGCACACACATGAAATAAAGTGAAGGTTGTCCACAGTGGAGCAAAATACTTAGGTAATTCAGAGACTAACTTGCCTGGGTTTTGACTTGAATTTATACATATGCTAGAAAATAAATTAATCACCTTTACTTTGAATATTCAGAAATTATGTATAATCACAATTCCAGGAACTAGGCGTATTTCTGACATTCTCTATTCAAAATGCACCAATGAATTAGCAGATTGGTGAAGTCTGACATTAAACCTTCAGTAGTTTATTCAAAAGGATCATAGTCCAGACTCACCAAAATGGATTTGGAATGCAGCTAGTTAATCTATCTAATTACAGATAAAAATAGTCTAGAGATAATGAATGGGCATTTTTCTACATCTGGTCTGGTTGTGCTCATGTTAACTTATGAAATCAACAAAAGTAAGGTTTCTCAGAATAATTGTGTCAGGTCTAGGAACATTATTCCTACATGGCTGATGCTTCAGTATGATGATCAGTATCGAGTACTGTTTTATCTTCAAGAACATTACAGAAGCCATAACTCACCGCAGTGCATTGCTACATCTATTTGAGGCAGACTTAGCAACAAATTTTCTGTCAAAATATATTTTCAACAGAAACTGCAGCTTCTGGAAATTCTAAATGGAGTATTTCTTTAGTATAAATGCAGTCAAAATACTTGTGTTTGGTAAACTGATTTGACATACTCTATACTCAGTTCAAGATAAACTGCAGGTTTCCTCTGCTGCTTCACTGTCACACTGAGTAACTTGCTGATTCTAGTACCTGCTGTCACAGGTCCTGACAAATGTCCCAGACCTGAGGAGTAGGAGAGCCGTAGCCTAGCTTCCTCTCTACTCACTTTACAAAGCATCAGGTAGAGTTCTGTATAATTCTCACCATGGCTCCACAATAGAAGTCCTGAAAGTAAATATCAAATATAGTAACATTATAGGCAAACTATAATCAGTCAAATGGAGAAATAAGCAAGTTATTTTTGACGTCATCTGTGTCTAATAACTCCAGACAAGAGGAGGAACCCATAGTACCTCTCCATGTTTGAAATGGCTACAATATTTCTAATCATGGTAACTAGATCACTGAAGAATCTTTAACAAAATATTCGCAAAATACGTCTGAGAATTCAAAAGCTTCAAAACACTTCTGAAGTAGGTCAGGCACTATCGTCATATACATTTTACAGATGCATAACAAGTCCTGGAGGCCATAAATAGCTCTCACAAGCTCAAAGACTACAGTAGAGGGGAAATAGTCCTACAAGTCCCAGCCCCACTGCTCCTGATGTAAAAACACAATGTGAACCTCTTACATGTAAGAGAGAAAGATGACAACTGTAGGACAGCAATCTGTTTGCTGTTTGCGATATGCTCTGTTAACATGGTATTTTACATCAAATCCATCCAAAAAGTCAACTATACATTACAGTATAGAACAGGTGGAGAATTTAAGTCAGATATACTTTTCATTTGCATTGTGCCATCCATGGTTTATTAATTTCATTTACATATATTTAGGTCAGGATGTACAATTTGGTTCAAGATCTGAAAGAGCAGATGATAAAATAACTTTCCTGTATATTTTTCCTTGCTTCCATTTTCAAAAGCATTAGCTATATAATGTAACAACATTCTAAACAGAAGGGGAAGCTGGCAAAATCTTACACAAATTAAAAAATACGGAGAATTCTCATTTGTTCAGGAAATCATTATTTACTTTCATAAATCTTTGCCATCTGATTAATGGCAGTAGAATGCAGATATTCTATCCAATGAGTAGATTATGTCTTACTCTCTCAAAACCTCTAGTATAAATTTCAGATAGATTTATTAACGGCACATGGTCAACTAAGCGAACATATTTTTGTCAGAAATATTTTCGCAGGAAATATTTAATTGCTATAACTGAAATATATTTAGGGGAGGAAAAACCTTATTTTATTCTATATTTGACAGTCTTCATATAACTAAATTAATTCCTCCTCTGTGACATTTAAATAAGACTTGATATTCAGAAAATGAATAAATTTCTCCTTTTGATGATTCTGTTACTGAAAAGCCTCTAGAAATTTCAAAAAAAAAGGATAGAGAAGGCATACAAGGTACACCCTCACTTTTATTATCATTAAATGGCATGCGTGTAGCTGTACTACAAAATCTGCATGGAAAGTAGCTTAGAGAGGCAAGGTGATTCTAAGGCTTTCAATGATACATTAGTGCAATTAGAAGTAGAGGTATGCAGCCACTCAGATTTCGCTGGGGGGATGATTTGCTTACTTTTACTCAGCAGTTTTCATATGGCTGATGTCTTGATCATCAGCTATACTAATTGTATTCTTTCTCATCAGAAGCAAGTTCTCTGTCATTGAAAGTAACATAGACAGAATGAAACACTAAATTGAGAAGAAAAAAAAAATTACTTGTCATGCAATAACTGCCTTCATGACCTTAGAAAATCCTCATGACTAAGTTTCTACACTGACAAGAAGTCAGTGAAGACTTTTCCCTTGTACCCATTTTTATACTGTTGCAGGTATACATGAATGGCATTAAAGAGTGCTTTCTATTTCCTTTTCATGCTGTCACCAGCACTGGAGAGCATTTAACTGTGACCTGAATTTTAAACACTAACAAGTTGAATAATAATTCATACAATACTGAAAGCATGTGCAGAAAATTTGGCAGCTTTAAATACAAGCCAATATAAAGAACTACATATAATGCTTCTATTGCTTTCTCTTCTTACTTCACCCCACTAAGTTCCATTAAAAGACAGAAAAAGATAGTATCTCTGTAGTACTATTCCTTCACAGCAAGTACTAATGTTGCAGACATACTTTCTTGTAAGGACTCTCAAGAACAAAGCACAGTGTTGTGATTACAAAAGCCAGACGAGGACTGGGGTGAAAAAAATGCAAAGTTGTAAAAGGAAAAACCACCATCCTACTTGCCTACTTTTCAAGGAGAGAGCAGCTGTCAGCAGTTCCTGGCAGGATATTAGTTGAATCTACATCACATACTGAAGTGCAATGCAAAATCCCAGAGCTGCTGACAAATACCAGTCTGCAAGTCAGTACAGCCTGATTGATCAGCAGTCCTGCACTGCAGTATAGTAGGTATGCTATTGTGTGAACACAAAATTATATCTGTACAATGCTGGATGTCTCTATACCAGATATGCAAGACTGCAGAAGTTGGAAAAGATAAAATATGGACTATGCTGCCTGGCTTTCACATATAGTGCAGCAAAATAGTGGGACTCACAGAGCCATTGCATCCTCTCCATTTGTAGCTGCATTACAGAAAGCATAAACTGGTTGCAAAATTAACTCTGCTCATGCAATCTCAGTGATAGCATAGATGGGGCAAATCATGCACAGCTGCTCTCCAGGTTCAAGTGGAAGATGAAGATATGGAGGCATACTTTGATTGTCCCCATTTTCACCATTTTCCTAGACAAGGAAAGGAAGTGATAATTATATTCAATGGGAAGTATTTTTTTAAAACAATTTATGTCTTTTCTTTTTTCTTCTATAGATCATGTTGTGTGTGAAGAGGAATTCAAATATGCTATGCTAGCTCTAAATTGTATATGCCCAGCTACCTCAACATTAATCACACTTCTGGTTCATACGTCTAGAGGACAGTAAGTATATACTACTATTAAGATACCAACCAACCAACCAAAAAACCCAAACCAAAAACTTGTAAAAGAATGAAATACATCCTTCATCTCTCTAGCTTTCATTCTCTGACAGAACACAGAGCCTTTTTTAGTTCTTTCATATTATATATACTTTGAAGAAGGGTAGTATTCTTAACAGCTAAAAATGTACATACTTAAAAAGGTATATAATATTGAAACTGATAGGATTTTTCTTCCCCTTTTATTCTGTATATCTTTTTAAAATAACTTGAAAATGCTGGAAGATGTTCTCAAAATCCTACCTGAACTGTGATTTTAATTTTTCACTAAGTTTTGTACAACTGCATAAATCTGTTCATTGTATGATAAATGTCACCAAGTCAAGCATTCAAAATTAGGAAATGAGGACAAAGCTGTTTTTTTTTCCTAGACTGCTCTGATCCTATTAAAAACACACTACTGTGGTACTGAAAACATTAACTAAAGTACTTGAGCTTACTTTTTACTTAGAACTGTTAGGTAGTCCATCTTTAATCTAGAAGTTTTATGTCTATGAAGACTTAAGTTTGGATGATCTGTAACACGTAGACATTCAACCATTGATTTTTAATGAGTATTTGGTTCTTGAATGTAATATTCTAAATGCAAAGGACAAAAAAAAAAATTAAAAAAAAAGTCACACAATTGAAAAATTGTAAAATATTTAAATATGTGAAAATAATTTCTTTCCAGAATTACCACTTCAATGTCCCAATTTTCTTACATTTATTTTACTTTTACTCATACTTTTTATGTGCAATACCATAATTGATTTAAACACTTGATAACTAAAATAAATTCATACCTAGATAAAGGTATATATCTGATATTCAGAAGTATTATACTTAAAATTATTTTCAAATCCAGAAATTTACTTTCAAACTTTCTGATTGAGTATACACTAATTTTTAGAGAAAAAAAAATTCTTTTAAACTGATTTTCTTCATAAGCATCTCCTGAGATTTGCACTGACTCTAGAGTGTTTGAACTGTGTTGGTAGAAAAAAAAATGGCTCAGCACTTCATTGTTTTCGGGGGGAAATTTGGTTTCAAAATAGGCATCTGTTCTGAGCATCTACAGGTTGTCACTGTACTGCAGCCATCAAACTGCTTTGGATTTGACTAATTTATAAATCGGGGGGCGGGGGGTTATAATTATTTTCTAGATAAATTCTAATGTTGAACAATAGGTAAATAACTGCTACTTGTTAAATTAGGTTAAATTACCTTTATGCATACAAATATGTCAGATGAACATTTGAGTTTGGCTAAGTATAAGAAAAAAGTGAAAATGGATTAACTAAGCTACAAATAAAAATTTTAACTATACATGCATTTATATCCAAACAAAATACTAAAATATGTCTAAATAATGGTGAAATTTGTTAAGTAGACTTCCAACGTTAACAGTGAACTGCTTTCCTTTACATATTTACCTATTTAATTATCCTTTATCCTGGTTATTACCAGCACCTATATTAAATTTTATGTAGGTATTGAGTTTTAAATCCCTGTCAGTATTTGACTTCCTTATATAAAAGGATAGACCTTGTGACATTCATTTTAATAGAATTAAAACCTTTATTGACAGTTCATTGGTAAATCATTGTCCCAGCTGTTTGTTGCACTTTTACAAATGAAGTGCCACCTACTCGGCAGGGAATCTATTTCCCGTATTTATTAAGAAACAGTCTTGACATTGTTAACAGTGCCAGCTCATTTCTGATATTCATGAAGATCAGTATGCTGGGAAATCACTGGACCTTGGAGGTAATACATAGCCGCAAAACACAGGGAAAAATATTATTCCCTATTATCCTAATTTGAATGGTAATACAACAAACAGTAAGTGAAAAGAAACATATGTACGTACATTAAAAAGCACTTATCTTCTAGCATCACTGTTGGAGAAACTGGACAAAAATGTTCATTTTCTAAGGAACTTCGGCCAGATCAACTTGCTATTAAAACTGGGGAAGTTTGCTGCTGTTTATATGAGGTGACTTTGGTCTTTAATGCTATTTTTCAGATTAAAGAAACTAGGTGTAAATAATCCCATTGTCTCCTCAGCTTTTCATCTGTAAGACACAAAAATTCTACCTTGAATCTTAATTATAATCTTATTTCTGATCTGTAAATGTTATCTAATTATCTAATCAAGTAATAGAACTTCCTTAGGGTTTGTATTGTGATACAAATTATTGGAAGAAAATAGCCTTTCTGACTTGAAACTTAATGTGGTCTTTACAGAACAGCTCCATGGGAAGCTTTTAGACAACTAACTGGAACCAAGCAGACTTTAAACAGGTGAACATTTTATTTTAGAGGGAAAAGTGAAATATGGAAAATTTTTCTCCTGTAATTACATTTCTAGCTCTCTTATTCTGCACCTAGAGCACTGTTTGTTAATACTGTTGCAATAAAATTGGTTTTCTTGGTTCAATCTTGAAACAAAATGTTTCTACATTGAGGGTTGAGAAGAATGGTAAACTGAAGAAAAACAGGAACTGTGCTAAGATATTAAAAAAGTATAAACGAGCACAAAGAAGCATGTTCCAATATCTTGAGACACTAGCTCCAAGTGGCAAAATGCAGCACATGTATGATTTTTATGTACTATCTGCATATATATATATATATATATGCATCCATTATATCCATTAAAACTCATGCAGCCAGAACCTTGTTTGCACATGAAAGTTAAGAATTCGTAGAAGCCTCAACTCTGCAACTCTTGCTGTTAGGTGAGGTTTGGAACATTAACGCTAACGGTCCATACAGTAAAGTATGATATGCTTAATATCATACAATAAAGGATGATATGCTTAATATGGTTAAAGTTATAATTTGTTTTCTTGCACTTGAGAAAAGAAGGTATTTATAACTTGCCATAACATATAAGGCACAGTAACTAAAAATGTCCATTGGGTAAATATTGAAGATTATCAAGAAACAAATGTAGAAAAAAAATATTTCTTGCAGATAAAGTGACTATAAGTCAAATGGGTCTTTCCTACTAAGCTATTTGTAATGATTCTTTACCTACTTCTGAAAAGAACTACACAATCTGCCATGAAACATCTGAAGCGATGGTATGAATTTTAAGGGATGTAGCCATAATTTTTTGTGATATTAAAGTGCATAATCTTATATGCCTATTAGAAAATGTCTAATTCCTTAAAATAATCTCTGTGCATGCATCATTACTAAGCTTTGATCTTAAATACTTTTCAGATTAGCCTATGGGATCCTTCTAATAAATATTTGTAGTTTCTATTGCCATAAATTACTGTTCTGATTGATAATAATTTTACATTAAGTTTTAAATTATTCTCTTTGTCTGTATATATTTCAGGGAGAGTCAGCAATCATCAGAACAATGGCAGAAAATGTATGGCAGATGTTCTGGTAATGAAGTGCATCATATTAACCTGGAAGAAAGTACATTTTTTGCTGAATATGAGGGGAAGAGCTTCACATATGCTTCTTTCCATGCTCATAAAAAGTATGTTTATTTTCCTATCAAGAATTAAAAGTCTAAACAAATGCTTATTTGTTTTGCCTGCATTATAGCTCCGTATTCAAAGATGCAGTATTACACACTACTCTGTTTCTAGGTTGAAGTATCTGGCCACTAATATATTTTGCTGATATTTTTCTGGAAGTTATAGCTGGTCAGGTAAAAGCTCATGCTGGTTTGGTATAGGCCAGCTCAGTCTGAGAAAAAAAATATAAAGGATATACAGGATAAGCTTGGCAACCAGGAAAAAGAAAATTCACACATTAGAAAGGTTATATGAGAACACCAGTCCCTTTTGATGTCCAAAACAATCTACAAAAGGGTGTGTGACTGTCAGCGTACTTAATGTATTCAGGAGTCAGCTGAAAATCCAACTTCCTTCTGGCACGTTCATCTTATGTGAAATGCTCATTTTAAAGGTGGTATGTGCTACATTCTGATAATTGTTCAAAGCAAAACCGTATTTTTTCTATTAGGTGCTAACATACCTTCTTTAGGTTCCAGATCATGCATCACTTATTCAGTGCTGTTCTGTGAGGTGGACATACAAACTGAACACAAGTTGTGTATATATTTGTATATATTTAACAAAATGGACATCGAGCAAATACTGAACACTGATTTTATTATCATACTCAAGTGAAAGTTTTTTTTCTGCTTTAGTACCTTATTTTCTATCACTAACCAAATACTTTCCTAGGAGTGAATTGCAAAAAGGGATTCCAAATATTGTTTCCATTACATATGAAAAACGGAAGCATTTAACGTGATGAATACTTTTTAATATTATATATCAATTCTTCTACTAATATTTTCCCAGAAGGGACTATTCATCTGATAGGTAAAAAAAAAAAAAAAAAAAAAATCAGCTGTCACAGCATTAAAAGTTCTGGATTCAAATGCATAGGGATTCGTGAGTTCATAAATACTGCTTGATCAGAAGTGGTCTGTTTGGGAGACAATATTTTTCAAACATTTGTCATCCAAAAATCTGCAAATGTTGATATTCTGCAAAAGTATACTGGGGGTTTATTTTTGACAGTGGAAATTCTGGTATATATGACCTATGCAAAATGAACCATGCCTTTCCTTTTCTAATTAAGGTTTGGAGTCTGTCTGATTGGGGTTAGAAAGGAAGATAACAAAAACATTTTGCTGAATCCAGGTCCTCGATATATCATGAGTTCTACAGATATATGCTTCTACATAAATATCACCAAAGAAGAGAATTCTGCTTTTAAGAAGCAAGAAAAACATAGAAAAAAACTTGAATCAAAATTGTCTTATCATGGAACTTCTAGATTACCTGTACACAGTATAATAGCCAGCATGGGTAAGTGAAAACAAAAAACCAAACCCACGACATATTCAATTAATAGTGCATTTTAAAGCTTTTAATAGTGTGTTCCCAAAATTTTAAGTAATTAAAATAGTGCGCAGAAAGAAAAAATATTAAACATTTGCCCTTGTACTTAAATTGATGATAATCAATTAAACTGAAATTAAACTGCTTAAGACTTGCATGAAAAAGTAATAATAATTACATGGGTAATTTGTTAGTCATTCACAACTGGTTGCTTGTAATAAATTTTCATAAGCTGCTTTAATTAAAAAAAATGCTTTTCTCAATAAATTCATACAGGTTGTTGATGCATATAAATATGGATTAGTTATATATGGTATGATTTTGAAAAGGTAGCTAACAAGAAAATATATACCAATGGTAGAAAAACCACATCGAGAAAATGCTTTCTATGCTACTACAGGGACAGTGGCTATTGATTTACAAGACACAGGATGCAGAACATCCAGTGGACCAACGCTAGCTCTTCCTTCTGAGGGAGGCAGAGAGGGCAGACGGCCCAGTATAGCACCTGTTTTGGAGGTTGCAGACTCATCCTCACTTCAGACATGTGACTTGCTAAGTGACCAGTCAGAAGATGAAACTACCCCATCAGATGAGGAAGTCTCTGCAGGCTTAGAGTACGTATACTGAATATAAATTAAACAATGCAATTTGAAAAGCCAATACTATGTAAATGGCATCGATTTTTTGACATGCAGATCAGTCCAGCTGTAGCAAGCAAGACCCATAAAGGCCAATTATGGAATTATTACCTTTTACAAAATGCTATTGCCTGTTAGCAGAATGCTGTTATGCCTATTTTGAAATTCAAAAACCCCCAAAACAGAATACCTCCTCAGTTTGGAGATATTCCATATTCAGTTATAAAGATCTAGTTGTGTATTGCAATTTTTAATAATTTTTATGACCATTTTTCTTACATGCTGTAGTTATAAAGCAGGATTCTACTAGCTCGTAAACAGGTAAGTACTTTTGTCCTGAGATTGCAGTGATCATTCAAAAGGCTTGTTGAATCCTCAGGCTAGGTGTCTGAGTTCAAAATGTAGGAATGACAAAAAACCCGAGTATGAGGCAAATTATTACATCTAATTTAAAGTGGTTGTTAACATGTTACTGAAAGTAATGATGCATTACTCAGATAAAAGTGGAAGAGTCAATCCTGTAACTGCCATGCAGATAAGTAATTGTTTATTGGGATTACTGACAGGGATGTTAAAACTGCAATGGATAATTAAACTAGTGGCTCACCTGGCACAGTTTCCCATCAGTGGCAAGCATGAGAATCCCCAGGGAAAATCGTAAAACTCCAGTGAAACATAATAGAACAGTAATCTTAAATCTGCCGTCAGAAATACTGGGGTTTAAAAGGCCAATTACAAATTTCATCTTATCAGCAACAGGATTTGTCATTTAAAATTCATTCCAACCATGTTGAAGGTATGTTTTTAAACAAGAAGGTAATGACTTCAGTCAATCTTGAAAAGTGTTTGAAAGAAAAATTGAGAAAGAAAAAGTACCAGAATTATTTCCATTTTCTTGCTTTGCTTTTTTAAATTCCTTCGAAGTTTCTGGTACTTCGAATCATTGAATTGTTTGGGTCAGAAGGGACCTTCAAGATCATAGAATCGAATCATAGAATCATACAATAATTAGGGTTGGAAAGGACCTTAAGATCATCTAGTTCCAACCCCCCCTGCCATGGGCAGGGACACCTTATGCTAAACCGTATCACCCAAGGCCACGTCCAGCCTGGTCTTGAACACTGCCAGGGATGGAGCATTCACAACCTCCCTGGGCAACCTATTCCAGTGCCTCACCAGCCTAACAGGAAAGAATTTCCTCCTTATATCCAATCTAAACTTCCCCTGTTTAAGTTTTAACCCGTTACCCCTTGTCCTATCAGTACAGTCCCTAATGAAGAGTCCCTCCCCAGCATCCCTATAGGCCCCCTTCAGATACTGGAAGGCTGCTATGAGGTCTCCACGCAGCCTTCTCTTCTCCAGGCTGAACAGCCCCAACTTTCTCAGCCTATCTTCATATGGGAGGTGCCCCAGTCCCCTGATCATCCTCGTGGCCCTTCTCTGGACTTGTTCCAACAGTTCCATGTCCTTTTTATGTTGCGGACACCAGAACTGCACACAATACTCCAGGTGAGGTCTCACAAGAGCAGAGTAGAGGGCCAGGATCACCTCCTTCGACCTGCTGGTCACGCTCCTTTTGATGCAGCCCAGGATACGCTTGGCTTTCTGGGCTGTGAGAGCTCACTGAAGCTGGCTCATGTTCATTTTCTCATCAGCCAACACCCCCAAGTCCTTCCCCACAGGGCTGCTCTGAATCTCTTCTCTGCCCAACCTGTAGCTGTGCCTGGGATTGCTCCGACCCAGGTGTAGGACCTTGCACTTGGCATGGTTAAACTTCATGAGGTTGGCATCAGCCCACCTCACAAGCGTGTCAAGGTCCCTCTGGATGGCATTCCTTCCCTCCAGCGTTATCAACCAAACCACACAGCTTGGTGTCATCGGCAAACTTGCTGAGGGTGCACTCAATCCCACTGTCCATGTCAGCAACAAAGATGTTAAACAAGACGGGTCCCAACACCGATCCCTGAGGGACACCACTCGTTACTGGTCTCCAGCTGGACATTGAACCATTGACCACAACTCTTTGTGTGCGGCCATCCAGCCAGTTCTTTATCCACCTAGTGGTCCATCCATCAAATTGATGTCTCTCCAATTTAGAGACAAGGATGTCATGTGGGACATTGTCGAAAGCTTTACACAAGTCCAGGTAGATGACATCAACTGCTCTACCACTGTCCATCAGTTCTGTAGCCCCATCATAGAAGGCCACCAGATTGGTCAGGCAGTATTTCCCCTTAGTGAAGCCATGCTGGCTGTCACCAAGCACCTTGTTTTTCATGTGCCTTAGCATGCCATCAAGGAGAATCTGCTCCAAGATTTTGCCAGGCACAGAGGTGAGACTGACTGGTCTGTAATTCCCTGGGTCATCCATTTTCCCCTTCTTGAAAATGGGGGTTATATTTCCCTTTTTCCAGTCATCGGGAACTTCACCTGACTGCCATGATTTCTCAAATATGATGGCCAGCAGCTTCGCAACTTCATTTGCCAGCTCCTTCAGGACCCGCGGATGTATCTCATCACTTCCCATGGACTTGTGCACATTCAGATTTTTAAGATGGTCTCAAACCAGTTCCTCTCCTACAGTGGGCCCAAGGCCTTCATTCTCACAGTCCCTGCATCTGCTTTCCAAGGCTTGGGTGGTTTGGTCAGAGCCTTTGCCAGTGAAGACCGAGGCAAAGAAGTCATTCAGAACCTCAGCCTTCTCCAAATCCTGTGTAGCCACTTCTCCTGAGAGCTTCCTGAGGGGGCCTACATTCTCCCTAGTCTGTTTTTATTTGCTACATACCTGTAGAATCCCTTCCTGTTATCTTTAACATCCCTAGCCAAGTTTAATTCTAACTGGGCCTTAGCTTTCCTAACCTGGTCCCTAGCTTCCCGGACAACATCCCTGTACTCTTCCCAGGCCGCCTGTGCTTGCTTCCACTTATTATAAGCCTCTTTTTTCATTTGAATTTTCCTCAGGAGCTCCTTATCCATCCAAGGAGGTCTCCTGGCCCTCCTGCTGCACTTCCTTCTGGTTGGGATGCAACACTCCTGAGCTTGCAGCAGGTGATCCTTGAATATCGACCAACAGTCTTGGGCCCCCCTGCCCTCTAGGGCTGTATCCCATGGAACCTTCCGAAGCAGGTTCCTGAAGAGGCCAAAGTCTGCTCTTTTGAAGTCCAGCTCAGTGAGCTTGCTGCACGCTCTTCTCACTGTCCTGAGGATCTCAAATTCGAGCACCTCATGATCGCTGCATCCAAGGCTGCCCTGGAGCGTCACATTTCCAACGAGCCCTTCCCTGTTGGTGAGCACAAGGTCAAGCACGGCACCTCTCCTTGTCGGCTCCTCTATTACTTGCAGAAGGAAGTTGTCTTCTCCACAATCGAGGAACCTCCTGGATTGCTTGTGCCGGGCCGTACCGTCCTTCCAACAGATGTCAGGGTGGTTGAAGTCACCCATGAGAACAAGGGCCTGTGAGCATGAGGCTTTTCCTATCTGTCTGTGGAGTGCTTCATCTCATTCCAACCTCCATGCCATGGAGCAGGGACACCTTCCACTAGACCAGGTTGCTCAAAGCCCCATCCAGCCTTGCCTTGAACACAGGGATGAGGGCAGCCACAACTTCTCTAGGCAACCTGTTCCAGTGTCTTACTACCCTTACTGTAAAGAAGCAAGATATCATATATATCATATTTTGTATATATATATCATATTTATGTTTATGTATCTATGTAGTATACATATCTACTCTTACCCTCTTTCAATTTAAAGGAACTACCCCTTGTCTCATCCCTACATGCCTTTGTAAAATGTCTTTCTCCAGATTTCTTGTAGGACCCCTTTAGGCCCTGGAAGCTGCTCTAAGGTCTCCCTGGAGTCTTCTCTTCTCCAGACTGAACAAGCCCAGCTCTCACAGCACGCCTTTATGGAGAGGTGCTCCAGCCCTCTGATTGTCTTTGTGGCTCTCCTTCTGGACTCACTCCAACACATCCATGTCTTTCTTATGATGGAAACCCCAGAGCTGAATGCATTACATACTCTCAAAACACTAGGACAGCACACTATATGTCAGTGAATTTCCAAAAATACCTATTAAAAAAAAACAAAAAAACAACAAATGAACAACCCAAGCAAAATTCCTTTAGTTCACAAAAATTGTGATAGCTTTCACTCAACATTATTGAATTGGTTGAAGCTACAAAACACATTCCTTTGATCCTTATTCAAGATAGTTCATGTACTTGGTTCTACAGATTGCAGAGTCTACAGATAACTGCAAAATTCAGGCATACATAAAACATTCCATGAAATAGGTGTATAGTAGATTGTGTTTTGGTGATTTGCTATACTGAAAAATGTTTGTTCTCTTCTCATAGGTATGCCAAAGGCTATCCTCCTTACTCTCCGTATATTGGAAGTTCTCCCACATTTTGTCATCTTCTGCATGAAAAAGTACCCTTCTGTTGTCTCAGACTAGATAAGGTAAAAGGAGTTTCTCTCATTGGATAAAACTGCATTCTCATTTTTATCTTTCATCTGAAGACTTAAATTCTGCTTTCTGCTTAGAGATGAGGTTTGTTCAGCATTTACTAAGCTATAATGTCTTATCCTTTTCATCGCTAATCATTTGTTTATGTCTGATCAGGCCCATATCAGGTCATCTGATAAAATTTTCTGTTTCTAATGGGAAAACCCTTTAGTGTTGCAGCTAAATCTCTTTATTCTCTTCAGCCTGGAGAAGAGAAGGAGAAGATAACTCATAGCTGCCTTCCAGTATCTGAGGGAGGCCTACAAGGATGCTAGAGAGGGACTCTTCATCATGGACTGTAGTGATAGGACAAGGGGCAATGGGTCTAAACTTAAACAGGGAAGTTTACATTAGATATAAGGAAGAAGTTCTTTAATGTGAAGGTGCTGAGGCATTGGAACAGGTTGCCCAAATAAGTAGTAAATGATCCATCCCTGGCAGTGTTCAAGGCCAGTTTGGACAGAGATTTGGACAACATGGTCTAGTGTGAGAAGTCCCTGCCCATGGCAGGGGGGGTTGGAACTAGATGATCTTAAGGTCCTTTCAAACCCAAACCATTCTATGATTCTGTGATTACTATCCACTGAACTTGTTTCTTATTTTGATTTTAGGGATGCCAGCATAACTACTACGAGGATGCCAAAGCCTATGGATTCAAAAATAAATTGATTATAGTTGCAGCAGAAACTGCTGGAAATGGTTTATATAACTTTATTGTTCCACTCAGAGCTTATTACCGACCAAAGAAGGAACTAAATCCCATAGTATTACTCCTGGATAACCCGTAAGTAGATTTTAATTATTTTTTTATTTTGTGGCACAATTTAAACTCATTTTACCATTACTTCAATAAAAAAAATCACTTTTAACATGACCAGCTTAAAATAAAAACATTAAGGCGTATTTATCTTTGAGAAAGACTTGTAACGAAAATAATACCCTACGTTTACTGCCATATACAAAATTGACTTCTTACTGACTGCACATGGCCTTTGTGAATTTATATGTCCTTATTCTATGGCCCATGTTTCAGCTAAGTATTTCTTAAAAATACTCCAAATGTGAATACTACTGCTAAACACTGTAAAATAAACAGTGTAAAAAGCAAGGTGTGTAACAGTTTCTCAAATACATCACAGCACTTCAGACAACACTAACCTGCTTAACAGAAAACAGTTAGTGTCCTGGACCACTTAGATATCTTTTTAATGATTTTAGACTGCAAGATAAACAGTTCTTTAATCCAGTAGGACACCCACTCGGTCTATGATTATATAGTCATGGAAGAAACCTGCAATATTGTCATTACTACTATATCTGTCTGGAGATCGCTGGAATTTTTAGCCTTTCTTGTATTAGCTGTTTAAAATTTCAGATAAATTCTTCCCTGGCAAGTCAAGACCAATTCATCTCTGATCTGACAATGAAGGAGACTTTTTTTGCATCACTTTGGTACTGCTCATGTACTTCAAAATCACGATTTGGAAGACATGAAAATAGAGGTTAGCCATATACAGGAAATTAGATCAAGCTATGACTCAAAGAAAGGACAACAGATAAATGACTTACAGGTTCTGGTTCCAAGCTGACACTTCCCTTTGCATATGTATGTTCTAGTTTAAGTGTTTTATTATACAAAAGCCTGCTGTGAAGAGTTCCGCTTTGGCCTGAAAAAGCTCATTAATGAAGCTTTATACACCTCTTTGCAAAACAGAAGCTTTCTTATGTACCTGTTATGGCATAAAGTGAATTTACACAAATTGGTAAAAGCCTAAACTAGGCTAAAGGAATTCTGATTCACAACTTTAAGATTGAAGATGTGAGTATACAGTGCCCTCTGGTGCTTATTGTGTTTTCCAGCATAGTGCCCGAGTTTACATCCTTCAGTGCTGTTGTGACATTTTATGGCTAAACCTACTTTTTATTAGCATAAAGTAAAAGCTATGGTTGCTGATTAAGCTAATATCCTTAGCATTTTATCTCTCTACACAGCATTTGCAGCAATTCCTCTGAAATTAATTAATGGGACTACAGACGCTATCTGAAAAGCCAGCATGCTTTTCATGCATGCATGAAGAAGATTCAGACCCCCATTCAAGACAATTAGAATTTTGTAATTTACTTAATTGGCCTTAGGAATTCAGCCACCTTCAACTAACATATCTTTGCCTTGTTGTTATATCCCTACTTTCTCAATATGTCAGGGCAATTTATTACAGTGTGTTTACTCTGATATCTACACATCGCGTGTTTTAAAATTTCTGATGTTTCTTGGTATGCAAGAAGAAAAACAGTAAAATTTATGATTCAAAAACCAATGCAATAAAATACAGTATCTTGGTTTTCACAGTCCATTTTAAAAATGTTTCATCTAAGATTGTCTCACTGGATTGAACGGAGTGGTTGGCACAAAATACACATGATGACTGGGTTTCTGCTTGACATTTTAACTGAAAATTCTCACTGCTTATTTTAAATACTCCTAAGTCATACATTGGAGTGTAACTTGATAGTGTGTCTTCGAAAACAGTCATTCATTCTTATTTTTAGAATTGTGCTGTGCCATAAAATTTCTGATTTAAAAGATGAATTTATTAATATAAGCATTCTATTTCCTATTTAAAGTGATATTATAATTGCAAAGTTTCAGGTTTGTTTTGAGTTTTTGTTATTTTTTAAAAAGCTACCCGTTTATTGAAATATTTTAGAAAAGATGCTGCAGTTGTGATACTGTCTTTCATTTTGTAATCCCATCTGCTGCTTAGGCCAGATATGCATTTTCTGGATGCAATCTGTTGGTTTCCAATGGTTTACTACATGGTGGGCTCTATCGACAAGTAGGTGAAATAACTGTTAGAAAACTTAACGTTGTAGTACTCGGTGGTTTGCTGTGTGTATCGTCATTGCATGTTTAAATGTCTGTTGTATTTGAAGATGATCTTTTTGCATGCATGGTTTGTGTCTGTGTGCTATAATTTGGGATTTCAAATTTCTGACTTGCAGATCATTAGTGGAAAGTGTGACAGGGAACGCAGGTTAATATTGTCATGGTTTAAACCCAGCTGGTAGCTAAGTACCAAACGGCTGTTTGCTCACCTCTCTCCTTTTCCTACAGATAGGGTGGGGAGAAGAGTCAAAAGAATGTAAAACCTTCAGGTTATGATAAGAACAGCTTAAAACTAAAATACAATATGCTACTAATAATAATAATAAAGGAAATAACAAGGGGAGAGAATATAAAGCTAAAAGGGGATAGAACAAAAACAATAAACACAAGTGATGCACAATACAGTTGCTCACCGCCCAATACCCAGCCTGACCTGAGCAGCGATGTGGCCCTTCCAGGCAACTCTCCCCAGTTTATATACTGGGTATGACATGCTGTGGTATGGAATACCCCTTTGCCTAGTTTGGGTCAGGTGTCCTATCTCTTTTTCCTCCTGGCTTCTTGTGCCCTTCCTCACTGGTAGGGCATGAGAGACTAAAAAAGGCCAATCAGGATAAGCAGTACTGAGCAACAACTGAAACATCAGTGTGTTGTCAGCATAGTTCTCAAGACTAAAGCCAAAACACCAGCTACTAGAAGAAAAAAAAAATAACTGTTACAGCTGAATCCAGGACAGTCTTTTTAAAAACGTAAGATTAAGACTTACTTAGGTGCATTAATAGGTTTCTGCAAATTGCCAGATTCTAGTGTCATTCTATACTTAGATACAATTTGTCTAGGTTTGCTGACTAGGGTTTTGTAAAGATAGCTACAAAATGTAGACAGTCTTCACTGTGTCTAATAGTCACCTTCTGCTACTTAAAATATCACCTACCCTTACATCTCTGTCTTCACCTTTGCTAATATGTACTTGCATATCTAGTTTTAGCAACATAGATTTAATGTAAAAATCAGGCCAAAACAAGGGAAGAGCAAGGACTCATGAGCATTTGAGTAAACTCCTGTATTGCCAAGTCCATTTAAAGAAGAAAATGGTTTGCTTCACTACATACCTAATATTAAATCAGGGCTACAAGCCCATAATAATCAATCCCCAGGTGGAAAAAAACCCTCACCTTATTTCTTACCCTAAATTAACAGAATCCAGTTTTTCTGGATTTTGAAGAGTCAATGTTTCTCCAACTCATATTGAACAAATTTCAGAATTGTATAGGAGTCTATTCGCTATTAAGAAACCTATACTTAAAGGTACTTTAAAACTAGAATAACAATACTTCTAAAGCAGCACTTTCTAAATTTTCCACAAATTAGCTAAATGTACCTGCTAAAATAAGAAAAAATTTTGAACACGTGAAACATTGAAATGCAAATAATCTGGGTATTTCAGAATACACTGTTATTTTCAGGGATCAGCTGATACTACAGATTGCCAAATGGGAAGGAACTGTAATGGCAGAACAGCTTTTCACCATGGATGTAAACAGAACACTGCAAAAACTTAGTTTTCCAATTCCCCCTTGGAAACCATGACATTCACCCTTTGTCATTCTCACTTGCTTAAAAATGGCTAGGCTCCTAGCAGTCGTCTTCGTCACAGAAAAGTCCTTTCTAATCTTTTCTAACATTGCTTTGTTTCTATGGAAAATATTATTGTTAAAACAACTGACGCATGCTTCATTTTGGAAACAAAGCTACAAGGCATGATGAGAACTCTAACTCAGTTGTTCGTGTTTCCTATTGTCAGGCTTTGTGGGAAACACCATCCAACAGCATGCAAGGCTTTACTGATGTACAACTGCTCTAAAAGCATCATGAGAACACTCCAACTCTTAGATTAACCTTAAAGAGGAATATGTGAGATGTCCTGACAGAACTTCTGTTAGCATTTTGAAAATGAAGTATTATAGAATATGAAGTATTAATGGAAAATGAAGCAATTGTGGGAAAGAGCAACCCATAGCATTTATCTGGGTCTGTTTATTGCCAAAATTAACTGCAATGAAGCAAGTTGTTGCAGCATGCAGGGACATACTTTTTTTTCCAAGTAATCATTAAAGGCTTATTTTAAGAAGTTGAAATAAATGTATCATTTTGGCAAAAGGAGAGGTACTATAACAACCTACTGAAGTGCATTGTGTATGACTTAAAGGAGAGTAATCATTCATATCCTATTTTATGAATTGAGATGATATTCTCAACATAGATTATATTGGAAATTGTGATATGCACATGGAGATGAAGGGAACCAGCAACTCACGCCTGTGATCTGCAAATTACAGCCATCCCTAGTCTTTTAAGTGTTCTATATTTAAGTTGCTTGTTTCTTTCTCCCTCTTTCTTTCCACAAAAGCCTAGATGACTTACTAAGATGTGGGGTCACATTTGCAGCTAATATGGTGGTAGTGGACAAAGAAAGTACAATGAGTGCTGAGGAAGACTACATGGCAGATGCTAAGACCATTGTAAATGTTCAAACACTCTTTAGGTAAGATATTTTTGCAATTTATCTGTACATCCTCATTAATTGTGAAATATCTAGTGCCTTTTGTACTCCTATTAGAAATGACTTTTTTTCCTCTTTTCTTCTATTTAATTTTTCCCATATATGAATTAGTGTCTTACATGGGCAAACTTTTTCCTAACCTGCTTAGCAGTATACTCAGAATCCTAAGGTATTCTCCTGAAATTCTATGCATCCCAAAACTCAATGATCATTTAAAAAGTCAACTGTCAGGTTTGCAGGAAGCAAAAGAAAGCTACTCTTGAAGACTTAGGACCCAAGATAGTTGAGAAAAGAAATTTTTCCTCAGTGCAACAGTCTTTCACAGTAATGCTAAAGCCAGTATGAAAAGCAGATCCTTCTAATGATAAAAGGTAAGCAATTCATCACTGTGAAGTTAATAGTAACTGGTCACATTTTAAATGTTTAGTTTTGAACAAAACTTAGGTTTTTAGGCACTTGTATGCAACATTATGTAAGACAACTATGTACTAAGGGTCATGAAGGAATAACTGATTCGAGTGAAAAAATTGCCAGTCTTGTGAAGAGGCTGAGAAGGCAGTGCTGTGAAGAACTACTAAACAAGCTCAGATTTCCCCTCCCCTGATTAAAGCCTCACTTTGTGTTAAATATCTTGATTTCACAAGTAGTAAAAGATATGTGTCCCTTCAAACTGTGAAAAAAAGTTCTTATTTGCTTAAAAAGAACCCCGACCAAACAGACAAAAAACCCACACACAAAACACATCACACAGTCAAGTATGAAATGCCTCCTTGATTTTGGGCTTAGGCCTAGGACTTCCTGTTGTTCACTCTAGTAAGACCTGGACAAAATTAAGTCCTTGCCTGGAGGATTCAGTATCATTCAATATTGCTCCCCTTTTCTATGTCAGGTCTTTCATATAAGGCTGGAGAGAAGTGCATAGTCCAAGTCTCTTGAATGTGTATTTCAGAAAATAAGCTCATTAAAAGACAAGTATTTCAATGAAGACTTTTTTAATGCAATCATGCAAGAATGCAGTTAACTGCTGTTAGCACTTCTGCATGTGCTCAGAAGCAGCAAAAACTTTGTTGCACAAGTTCTCTCTTTTTCAAACTTTCAGGTTTTGAATTTCTACCCGATACTAGCACCGTGTATTTCATAATCACACCTAAATTTAATTTAGAATCTATAATTGAATTTAATGTGTGCATCACTCAAGTCTACTCTTAGCCAGATTGTGCTAGGATATCTCACTGAGGTTTTGACATGTATCACTTAATTTTTTCAGAAATACATTTTACCCCCAAATATAAAAAATAACAAAAAATTGAGTTGAATGAAAAAAAAAAACAAAAACAAAACAAACCACTTTAGAAAGTGCCAGTTGGTTTTTCCCGTTATTGTGTTCTACTTTGCAAAATACTAAAAGATAGTAACACAAGTACACTACATACTATAGATATCCAACTAGAATTTACTAATAATTAAGTTGTCTTGCACAATGCTTACAACTAGATGGCAGAGTTAACTCATGTCCAAACTGTGTATCTGGTTCAGTATATTTTTAGTACTGCATGGTACTTTTCACCGATACCAGAGAAATCAGAATAAATATCTTAGTTTAAGACACAGCACTACTTTTCTCCCTAGCTTTTCTCCTTAGAACATGTATAATAATTTCACTACATTTTTATAGGGTGTAAAGTTGTAGGAATAAGTAAGCTTTGGGAGGAGGCCTAAGGTAATAGTGTTTACCTGCTCTACAAAATAAACTACATTCATTGCACCAAGGTAAATAGTTTCGCAACTTTAAAAATGTGTTTAAAGGTTTTTTCATTACTTAATAATACATAAAAATATCATAGACTAATGAAGAGGAGGCTGAACTGTAATTTTAAAGGATTTTAAACCACTGCTAATATATGCTGTTCTCAAAGTTAGTACATGAGTGAAGCAGGTTCCACTTAATGTCACTAAGTTAAATCAGAAGAGAGAAGCTATTCTAAGCCTCCCTAATTTGACTTGGATCAGCTGACCTCATTAGCGGCAGTAAATAGGCATGAAAAGGTGATTCAAGTGGGCTGAGGTACTGTTTGGCCTAGGTTCAGTTCCGTCCTCAGATACCTGTTCTGACATTATTCCCTTATTTGCAGAAATTAATAATCTTGCTTTGCCAGGAGAGTTTGTGTAACCCCACCTTAGAAGACAATGGATTGTTTATAACAACAGGGTTAGTAGCACTTTTACAGCTAGAAACTGTCCCATACCAATTAAAACTGTGACACAACACTAGCTTATCTGACTTAATTACACATAGGAGTAAAGAAGTGCGGCTCAAATGGTCACACTGACTAAGAGAAAATTTTAACTCTCTAGATGGGAAAGAACAATTTAGCATAGTTTAAAAGTACAAGGAGAAATTACTAGTTTTGGACTGTGTCCTAGAGATGCTTTTTGATTTTTTTATATGAAATACGAAGCCAATCATTGAGTCCCTATTGACAGCTGTAAATCCACTTCAGAAAAATAGTGGGTGCCCTCAGGCAGTAGGTCTATACTAGGGGTGTTTATATATTTACTCTTGCTTTCTGTTAATTAATAGGTTTAAATGTTAGTGTTCAGGAGGCTCTGTTTTTAATAGCTAACATCTTGAAGACTATGTTTCAAATACTTCAAGAAGCCTGTTGACAGCAGGACATGTATCGAGTCAATAGTCTGGCTGATACCTACCAGTCAGCACCATATTGTAGATAAAGCAAATGAGGTTTTATGATAGTATTAAATTGTTTTCTTGGTTTATCTTTTTGGTTCAGGAAAGAACTAAGTGTATCTCTTGCTAGTCTTATTCCCAAATACCAGATCAACAGCAATCCATGTCTTCATCAGGCTGATGAGGGCTTTCTCCACCCTTTTCACTAGAATGGGATAGAAAAGAGGAATAAAATGAGGGATCTTAGTCTGTTCCAGTGCTGAAAGCTTGTGGGCAGCATGCCTTACAGTCAGGGCAAGAGGCAATCTGGACTTCATTGCCTGGAAAGTCATTTTCCCCTGATTCTCCTAAAAAGCACTGATAAGTAAAATATGTATTTAACTAAGACCAGGTTTGAAACTGATTTCCTAACATAAATCAGTTTTTATATCTGGTAACAAAGTAAACCCATCTTTAACAAAAACCTGGTAATCTGCATTTTTTTCTGTAACTTTGGTATGTTTCGTTATTAGATCAGCTTTTAATTTCCTGTTGCTCTTAGTTCTGAATGTTGTATTACTAGTTTTCAAATATAAATGGTTTTCCTTCAGTACAGCAATACAAGAAAATTTCCAGCCAGCAAAAGCTCAAGTAATTCTATGCTGCATGATACAGAATTAACGAGGAAATTCATATTCTCCTTCCTCAGAACTTTAACACATTTGTTAAGCTACTTAATACATACAGGTTCATACCTTCAAGTGTAATATTACCAGGATTCCCCTCCCCCCTCCCCCCAGTTTTTATGAGCACTTCACAGGCTTTTACAAAACACATCACACAAGTGAAGATGTACCACAGTTGCATCTCAAGGGTGTGGTTATGTATTTAATCTGTGCACATAGACACCATTCCCTAAGTGCCTAATCTTTAGTAGGACATAAATAGACTTTGTGTAACAATACTGCACCACTCAAAGTTAGTATCAAAGTCTGAATGTACGAGTTAAAAAGGCACAGAAATTCCTGAGCATGCACAGTGCCTTTCAAACTGCAGCATACTCGAGTGGTTATTGTTAAGTGATCCACATGCTCTCCCAGTTCATCAGCTCCATTTGTCCTTGTATGTTCACACTTAATATTTGGTTATTCAGTGACATAACTGCTAACAAAAGGAGGGCTAGCATTTTTACCATCACATGTTCAGGACATGTTAGGAATCATGTGATCATTACCAGTCTACATTTTGGCATTGAGAGATTTAGGAAACTGTATTGCAATAATATGGTATTAACACATACTGGCAGATAGTTTTGACATACGTTTCCCCACATTTAGGCTCTGCTTGAATTGCCATTTCAGTGAAGGTCCTCCTTACAAAAATGAGGGGAAAAGACTAAAGACTTGCACAAAAGGTACACTGGATTCCATTTGACACTAACTTACTAAATTCAGCTTTCAAGAAAACCATGTAATTTTTTTAACTGATCGAAGCCACATTAATGATGTCATTAGTACTACGATTATCTATTGTCACATGTAAATAAGTACTTTCAGGATCAGCAAAACAGATTACAAATGGATATCTCATTTTCTGACACTAATCTGTAGAGGAAATTCTCAAATGATAATCCAAGTTTTATCCCAAGTGGCTTAGTATAGCATACCTTAAGACACACATTTATTTCTAGCTGTTAGAGCTCTGAGGGCTGAGGAAGGGGTCTTTAGTTTGCTATGTGAAAATCTGTGTAATTCAGCCAGATCAGAGTTAAATTTTGTTCACTGTCTTTTTTTTGTTACTGGAAGCCTGAATTAGTGTTAATTTATAAATATTTGGTATATTTAAGTATTTCAAAATGAGAACGTAAGTATACATAAGCATACTTTTTCTCAGCAACTCCCAAGAAGTGTCAGTTTTCATCTGTGTTGCTCAGTCTATGGACACAGAGCATAGAAACAAAGCTACAAAATAAAAAAATCAGATGTAACGACTACATAAGGCAGTTCAAATGGTAGTTCACATGCAACCAGATAATAGATGCAGGCCATAGAGTTTTGCATGTTTTTGTTATTTCCTACAGATTTGTGTCATTTTAGAAATTATTAAATAAAACCTCTGGTAATGAAATTAAGTGGTTCCTTACTGGCATTAAAATATGTTATAAGATCAGCATTTGAATCTATGTTTGCTTCTTTGTGAATTCTACAGGGAATGTTTTGTAGTTTCCTTTGCTATTTTGCCAGCATTCCATTGTGCCAAAAAACACCACAGGTTTCAGGGACCTGACTAAAAACATGGGCATGAGTAAAAGCTACAGCGTTATGCAGAGCCTTACATTTGTGAATTGTTATAATCAGAGATCTAACTGTTACATTCTTTTAAAATACAGGTTGTTCTCAAGCCTAAGCATTATCACAGAACTAACTCACCCAGCCAATATGAGATTCATGCAGTTCAGAGCCAAAGACTGCTATTCTCTTGCACTATCCAAATTAGAAAAGGTAAGGAGATTTGCCTCGCCTGCCTCCGGTTTGAATGTTACCATTTTAATAGGATGCCATGATCTTTTATTTATGTTCCTAGAAATTATCTATAATTATCTTTAAGCAGCTATATCCCCTTCCTCCTTAATTCCAAAAAGTGCTGGGACATTCTGGCACATTTCTATCTTCTATATCTGCATTATTTTCTGGGAAGCAAGTAATAAAACAGAGCTCAATGCAAAGTGCACGAGTAAAAACTATTTCTTGCAAATCTCCTTTAGGCAAGAATAAGCAAACCTGTAATAAGAGATAGAAGGAAACAATAAAAGAAAATTAAAACAAAGGGAAAGAATAAATTTCTAAGCTTCTATTTTAAATAAAACAAGTAGGAATGTCCTTGCATTTATTATCAGAATTTTGGATAAGAATCAGATAATTCCTCAAATATCTGTTGCTTTATCCCACACATTTCTTGGCAGAAAAGCAGAATCTGCTGCAAATTTCTTTAAACAGATGGAAGGATAAACATATACCTAAGTCATATAATAGGACTACAGTCATTTCACAGCCAATTCCCTCTATAAAATATTTTATGGCATGAATGTAAAGGGATTTAATGTAACGTGTTACAATATAAATGTAATTTTAATTTTGAAGACTTTGTTGTGAAACAAACCTTAGCATTTTTTCCATAACAGACAAGTTTTTATTCTCAATAGGATCTGAAGAAAAATGTCTTCCACTTTCTCTACTACACTAAAAACACTCAAATATATGAGAGTGAGCTACAAAAAAAAAAAAAAAAAAATAAAAAGCTTCTTGTTTCTGTGGTGTACACCTAAGCACAACAACATGCTTATCTAGGTGGAAGTGTTCTTTGTACAATTAGACTGCTTTCTTCAACTCTCAGAAGCACACAGTTTGCTAGAAACACCCCTTTGCTGCTCAGGCATCAAAGCACACATGCATGCATATATGTGCAAGAGCATGAGTGCGTGTGTATGTATGTATTTCTCATTGAGAAAAATCTCTAGTACAAGGCAGTAGTATTTGGTCAGAACAGATAGTGATTGTAATAAAAAAAAACTGAAATAATAATTATATTTTATTTCCTTAAAATTTTTGAAACCCCTTTAATGTCACCTCCACCAATTTCTTCACTTTTTTTTGAAGACAGAATAATGACATATTTTTAAGAGTTACTTGCTGTGTATTTTTGTCCGGAGAGTAAATTCTTTTTGTGCGACATCGTTTTCAACTCCCCTTACGTCAAGCCACAGAAGTCAACAGGTACAACCAGACTATCCAATGACAAATGCTTTAGAATACTGCTTTTCAACAAAACCATTAGCTAGAGCAGACTGCTCATTTGTATATCACAGTATCAGAGCATGGTTAGGGTTGGAAGGGACTACTGAATGACATCTTACCTAAGACCCCTTCTCAAGCAGGACCATCTAGAGGCAGTTGCCCAGAATGATGTCCAGAGGGCTTTTAACTGTCCCCAAAGAGGGAGAATCCTCAACCTCCCTGGGCAGCCTGTGCCAGTGCTCAGTCACTCTGACTGAGTAAAAATGGGTCTCCTGACATTCAGAAGAAACTGACTGTGTTTCAGCTGTTGCCCACTGCCACTTGTCCTGTCCCCTAGGCACCACTGAAAAGAGCCTAACTCTGTCTTCACTGCACCCCCTGTCCAGCTATTTTTACACATTGATGACATCCTCCCTAAGCCTACTCTTCTCTGGGCTAAACAATCCCGGCTCTCCCTCAGTCAAGATCCTACATTCCCTTGATCATCTTAGTGGTGCTTTTCTGGACTATCTCCAGTAGCTCCCCCTCTCCTTTTACTGGGGAGCCTAGAACTGGACACAGTACTCCAGGTGTGGCTTTAGTCTTACTGAGTTGTGCGGAAGGATCACCTTCCTGAACATACTCTCAACACTCCTCCTAACTCAGTCCAGGACACCATTCGCCATCTTTGCCAGAAACCCACATTGCTGGCACATGTTCAACTTTATGTTCACTAGGACCCCCAGCATCTTGTCTGATGAGCTACTTGCCAACCAGTCAGTCCCCAGCATGTACTACTGCAGATATGTGTTGGACATAAGTGTCTCAATTCAAGACATACAACATTTCTGCATTTTGAGAACACTTCTTCATAGCATCACTGAACTGCAAGCTTGGTATTCCCCTTCCTCTTAAACTTAACAAAATAACTTCCGACCTGTAGTTCTGCTCTCTGATAACTGAAGGAATAGGAAGCACATTGCAGTGGGATTTCTCTGCAAGTGAGTTGTGATAAGGCATAACTATAGTTATGTTTAGTTATGTATATCCTTTCCCCAGAAGAATCAGAGCAGTAAGTTTCTAGCCTAGCCCACATCCGATCTCATCTCGCATCCTCACATTCACCGAAATACCATTTCTTCCCTCTTGCATCAGATTCTGTTCATTTCTCGTGTTGCTAGTAAACTTTCTGACCTTAATGAGATGACACTGTCAGCACTAAGGAACCAGAGCAGGAATAACTAGAGCTTTGCTCTAAGCACCCTTGAAATTCATCCATCACTTTTAAAATTATTTGGTTGAATATGCCCATTCAATTTGAAATGTGATGATTGAAACAACATATGCATTAAACAAAATCTTTTAACCTGAAAAACTGTAAGTACTGAACAAAGATACTATATGTTTTCAAAAGAAACTATATTCAGAGTAAAGAGATTTTACACCTTTGACCTCTTTCAAGGTGATATCAATTTGATGGTTTTTATTATTATTGTCCTTCCAAAACCAGCACTAGAAGTGTTTTCTATTTGTTTTTAATTTCTTAACAGAAAGAACGTGAGAAGGGATCTAATCTGGCATTTATGTTTCGACTGCCCTTTGCTGCTGGCAGAGTTTTCAGCATCAGTATGTTGGATACACTGCTTTATCAGGTACTATGCACGATAATGGAACTTGCCTTAACACAAACATGCAGTGTTACCACCTATTCTATTACATTTAATTGTTGTATTACCTTGTTTTCCTACATGTAAGCCATTAACGTGCATGTCACTGCCAGGAATAATCAAAGGCAAAATACCATCAAGCATGTTCTAATGACAGTACTAGCCCAGTTATGAACCCCCAAACACAAAACCCTGTCCTTGTGCAAGTTCTGTTGCTAAACAGTGTAATACTGTTTGTGAACCTCTCCACAGTCAAACAAGTAGGATGGTTTTGACAAGGACTACATAGATTATACAGACTGATAGCTCCTGTAATCTGCAATAAAAAGGCAGTGCCCATTCTCACACAGTAGTGTCTCTAACCACAGAAATCAACAGCATCACTTTTATGAGTGGTTTATCAGTCATCTGCATCTGCACTGTGTCCTGCTGTCTCACTTGTGAGAACTAGATGAGTCCAGGTGTATCATCGATGAGTCCTGATGAGCCATTGTATCTTAAAGTGATACATTCTGGCCCTAACAAGAAATATATGCAGTGGTTACAAAGAGGCTCATGACAAATGAAGGTAGCAACTGGTTTCAGGGTGGAAAGAGAGGAGAATGTTGCCCTCACTCCTGAATAATGACTACCTTTCTGCACATCGGGATGCCTGAGCAGCAGCCGCCAGCTCTAGCCTTCAAGTATCAAGGTACGCAAAATAAGCAGCAACAGCAGCATGGCCCATGCAGCCTGCTCGACTAAGTGGCTAGCCACTTTGCCTATACCTAGAGGTAGCCTGTGGATGCTTCCATATTCAGGTGATAAACATAAGCATTTAGCTTAATGTCTATCTTTTAACCAATCAGCAAAACACTTCTGTTAGCAGAACAGGAAGCCTAAACTGAGATAAGGCAGATCAACCCTTAAAAAAAAAAAAGCAAAGGCAATTGACTTGTTTGAATTAAAATAGCAGCAGCCTCACCTTAGTATTACCCAATACTCAGTGCTACAGACCCATCTAACATGCAACAGCATCTCTTTTGCACAGAAGAGTTCATTATTACAATTTGGCACCTAATAAGGCTAACACCTTTCTTCCATTGACCTTACATCTACCTTTGCTTTCATGGTGCCTTATTATACATTAGTCTCTTTGAATCCTGTACATATATTGCACGCATATGCAGGACCAAATAAGAACACTTATTTTACGTAAGTATATTCAGCACAAAGTAAGGGATAACTATTTCTACAATACTTTGTACAAACTTAACGTCACTTTGTCTACTTAAAGTATAGAGTTTGATTGTAAACACAGATGCACAATTTCTGCAAATTCACACATGGTGCTAACAGTTCATCTTTTAATTAAAGCTTTTTTCTTTCTTTTCCATCTCTCCTGTTGAAACTCTTGCAGTCATTTGTGAAAGGTTATATGATTTCCATCACAAGACTACTTCTGGGACTTGATACCACACCAGGATCTGGGTTTCTTTGTTCAGTAAGTTGTTAGTAAAAATTACTACAGAGTACCAGAGAAGATTCTGTACTGTCTGTAAAATACCTGGGGATTTGTGTACAGCACTTGCTCTTGTGAAAGTCCAAGAAAGATCATGCGTTTCCTTTTTCAGTAGGGGAGAAGACATGAAAATGGCCACTTCCATAGCAAAAAACAACCCCCAAGCCCAAGAAAACACAATATATTCTGTAAGGCTCAAAGGAAAATAAGATAGACAGGAAAGTACAGGAAAAGTGCACTTTTTAATAACAGAGGAATGGCAGTTCAGCTAACAACTTTAAAAATTAAGTATATAAAATGCAGGAAGCATTACCTATCTTGTACAGCATGGCTAGCACTGACACACAGTGCCATTTCATGACACCCATTTCCATCATAGACAATAAAGGGCAGAACTGGAATTTACGTTAAAATAATATATACTAAATGGCTTTAGTGTCAAAGTTCGAAAGTCATTGTTGTGGCTTAAGCATTTATGTATGTCAATGCAGAGTTTATATCTAGTTTTCTGCACGTATATAGGCACAAACCATAAGAATTCATTTTTACTAAAAATAAACCCCACCTTTCTGGTTTCGCCTACACCCATCACACTCCAGATGTCAAACAGATCAACACAGGTTATGTATCCACTGCTTTCTGGGGAACTACAAAGAATTGCAGGATGTTGTTCTCCAAAAAGAAGTTATCAATGATGGTTTAAGAAAGTTGTTTAAATAAAAGCTAGTTATAGATATGTGGGTCAATCTTTAAGCTTTGCTACTGTGAATGCAAGACAGCTGAATCTCTGAAAAGGGGCTCATATACCCTGAAATAAAGCTATTGTAATAGCAATTAAATACTAAAGATTGATTTTAGACTTTCATATGTCATTTATGCTTAGTGTATTAATTTCCCTTCAACTCCGTTTTCTCCAGATATTCAGCCTGCAGTCTAGCGAACAGTTATCTGGCTGCATTCATAATACTTAAGTGGTCTTCAGTCTGTCCATCACATGTTTCTTACTGCTGTCAATATTTTAGCTCATTCTTTTAGAGTTTAGTCAGATGTGAACGCTGAATGAAGTTTGCCATAAAAGTTTTTAATTTTAAAACAAGAACAGAAGTAATTTCATAAGACTGAACCATTCGCACTGCAATGTCTCCCAAACAGGGAGAAAACAAAAAAAAAACAAACAAACAACCAGTGTCTACAGACTCGACAGAAGCTCCAGATTTGTTGTGGAGCAACAGTGCAATACAGTCATTATCAGCTCATGTTTAGTTGTGATTTTTTTTTTCCCCAAGAGCAGTATACAGAGTAAGTGATAAACCCTCAAAAGTCCTTCCTATCATTATTTGTTCAGATGAAGATCACAGAAGAGGATCTATGGATTAGGACATATGCCAGACTGTATCAGAAACTTTGTTCTTCTACAGGAGACATTCCAATTGGAGTCTATAGAACAGAATCCCAAAAGCTTACAACATCCGAGGTATGTCAGTTTACTATACTTTTCTTTGGATTTGATTACAGATTATACAACATTCTTTGGTCCTCATGAGAATGTAAACCATTTATTTAAAGAACATTGTGAATATCCTATCTGCAAATGCACAGAATTCTGATAACCCACTGAGGGTCTCCTGCTGCTGACATGTATATGGCTACATGAATTTAGGGCTCACATTTAGCCCCAAACTTCATGAATACCCAGAGCAGTCTAGAATCTACATACTGACTTTCATTCCTGTGCTCACTCATAGAGAACTGACTGATTGGAAACGAGGGGTAGCTCAGGTGCAGATAGGACAGGCTAGGATAGTTCTAGTTTGAACCTGCCTGCAGTGACTAACAGCAGTATCCACAGCAAGCTGTATGACCAGGTCCTGTATCAGGTTTCGCAGGACTATCAACACTTCTCTCAAAACAGCTGGCATTTCAGTGTTCACGTGAATTTCTAGTTAGAAATGAGCAACAAGAAAATTAGTGTTATTCAGTGTATTGTGGGATTTCCTAAATTTAGCTGTGAAACAGCAGTAATTTTTTATATATATGTATTTAAGCATCTGCCATCTAAACATATACATTTCTCCCTATACATAATGACAAAACCGCTTTTTACTATTTAGCATACTTTGTGTAGTTTTGATTTCTGTCATGTATAAACCACTTTTTTACATGATGATTAGTACTGCCATCTCATGAAACCGTTCTCAAACACAGCTCTAAAATGCAACTGTGAACAACAACTTTCCTCTTTCTTCTGCAATGCTCAGATATAGTTTACTGGTTTCCAACACAGACACCTTGCATTTTCTCTTCCATATTTCAGAAGAACATTGAGCCATGTAATGCCTAATGGCAAGATTTAACTTGAAGGAAGTACGCAGTTAAAATTCAGTTAAAGTTAATTTTTAAATGAGAGCTACAAAAAGCTGTGAAAGATTCAACCACATTCAGTAGCTACTCTCTCTCTGTGGACCACCGATACCTTTAGACCAGGCTTTTACAGCTTAGCCAGTGGGCTGTGCCACTGCAACAATGTCAGCTGATTTTACTTTTTTATCAGTATAGCAGCATTAACATCATTCATCAAAATCATTCCTTGGAGAAGAACATAGGCAACATACTCTCAGTATGGAAAAAAAAGGTCCGTCATAGCTTTCAACAAAAAAGAGGACATGCCAGATTTTAATAATTCATTAAATAAGGGTAAGCAAGGTAAAATTCATGGCGATGCTTTATCCCATTCACAGCTGGCTGTTTGACTTGAGGTCCAAAAAAAGAGAATCAAGAAATTTTAACTATGAGCATGTAATATATTGTGAAGAGCTCATTCAGGTGGCCTGTTTTTCTCCTTTCTGCTTGTCCACATGTTTCAAACATACAGACAGCAGCTGTGCAGGGAGGGGTAACTGTAAGAGTAATACCCATCAAAACACACTCCGGGTTTTTGGCAGAGGGCTGGCAGGTAAGCACACACACTCGGGTCTTCCGAAGCAAGATTAGCTAATAAATTAATGATATTTCAAATCTTTTTCTGAAAACAGGTTTGTGATCATTAGTCACTTAATACTAAACTCACAATTGTACCATAACACTAGAACCCCTGGAGCCTGTGCACATGCAGCTGCTCAGGTGCTTGATTACTGGATCAGACAGGGCCCAGATTTTGTTTAAGGTAGTTATTATCTTTTACAAAGTAGCAATTTCTTAGAACATTGAGGCTCTGAAACAAGCCTGGAAGCCACTGTCCAAAAGATAGAGGAGTTCTGTTACTTCCTATCAGCTTTCACAGGTACTCTCATGAAGAATTTGAGTTAAATCAGGTAGAGGAAGAAGGGGAAGGGGGACAGGGAAATCTAGTTATTAAACTGCTTAAAGTTTTTAAATTGTCACACCAGACTAGTGTAGATGAATGGCAATGTCTTTATTAAGTTAAGCAAAAGCATTTGTTACTCTCTATAAAAAGCTCTGAACGCAGACCCGCAATGGTATTGTCACACTTAAATACTTCAGCAGTCTGTTGTTCAGCGGGTGAACATTTTTTAAACCCTTCCCCCTTTAGAAAGGGGCAGGGGAAATCTTCCTTAACCTTTGATTTTTCCCAGAATACAGAAGAGCAACATTAAGCTCTGCTGCTGTTGTCTTTACAGGTACACAAATGCAGAGATAATGAAAGCTGTAACCCTTCTACAAAGTGTTTCTTATGAAGTTAAAGGATTTTTTGACTAATTTCTCTAAAAAACAAAAAAAAAATAAGCATGGGCGAGCACTTAGCTTTTTTGATATATTAAGCCAAAAACAACTTTAAAACATTGTTGGATTAGATCTTTAAAATGGAGGTTAGAGAAATGTAAATTGCTATATTAATTATGAACTTACAACCATAATTTGAAGGTTTCTAACTCAGAGGACCTCCAGTACACTTATCAATTTGAATTTAAAGAGACATACAAAACTTAGTTTGTATTGCTGACACATGGAAGTTATCAGTTAAGGGTTAATTCGGGTCACAAGAACAAGATTTGCCAATATTAATATTTCTACATATACGATTTCCTCCACTCCCTTTTTATACTGTGCAACAAGAAGCCCTCACTTGACTCTGACAGATTATTACCTGCGTAGCTAGTTTACTATGGTTCCTGTTAAACAGTCCATGTTTGTTTCTTTAGATTCACTTCTACTTAAATTGTCTTCTCTTTTCTTTCCCCCCCTTTCTTTGTCAGTCACGAGAAATGGCTTCACAAGTAAGTATTTTCTTATTGTCTGCCTGTTTCTGGGTGTTGTGGCTTAAGCCCAGTAGGCAGCAAGCATCACGCAGCTGCTTACTCATTCCCCCCACAGTAGGGTAAGGGAGAGAACAGAACTTTAAAAGTGAGACAACTTGGTGGTTGAAATAAAAGACAATTGAACCTGTAGAGAAAAAGCTGCCTGTACAAGGAAAGCAAAGTAAAGGATTCACTCATTCCCATCATCAGGCAGGTGTTCAGCCATCTTGGGGAAGGCAGAGCTCCACCACACCTACTGGGGAAAACAAATACCGTAACTCCTCAAGTCCCTCCATTTCTTCATCTCCCCTCAGCTTTTACTGCTGAACACAGTGCCATATGGTATAGAATATCCCTTTGGACAGTTGGGGTCAGCTGCCTTAGCCGTGTCTACTTTGCAGCTGCTTGTGTACCCCCAGCCTATTCAATTGGCAGGGCACTGTGAAAAGCAGAAAAGGCCTTGACACTGTGTAAGCACTGCTCAGCAATAACTGAAACGCCCCTGGTATCAACACCATGCTCATCACAAACCCAAAAGATAACGCCCATATAAGCAGAAGAGCATTCCTGGAACCCTAGTTGCAATCAAGGGCTATTGGTATATGGAGCAGTGAGGTTACTTCAACATACAACTTGCAGCTAAAAAAAAAAAAAAAAAAATGAAAAGACATTACTTCAGAACAGATTAGACAGATCTGCACATTAAAAGTGCTTCACATTTTACACACATAGCTCCCAGGAAGCAGCAAGGCAGGGGAACAAAGATCCAACAAACTGACCGATGTTTGCCACTGTAGTGCTGTTACCATCATACACCTTGGTATTTTTCAGAGAGTTCACCACGTTTCTGTTCTAAGGAATCACGAAAAATATAAGTACACTTCATAAAACAGAAGATGATCAATTACTACTGTGTAATAGTAATGACACTGGATCATTGATTATGCTTCTCATGCACAGGTTTACAAGCTATGCAAGAAAAATTTAAATGAAAAGAAATTCAACCAACCAAACCTCAAAACAAATTAACAGTAGTTACAGAAGTACTTTTAAAGAAAGTTTGAGACTGATTAAACCAGAGCGGGAAACAAAAGTGCTCTGCACTGGGTTTTTATCTTCTGTGTATTGAACAGCTGTCACTAGCAGCCCACGCTTTTGTGCTGCCTTTGAAAGAGGGTTTGGGTTTCTGTGGTTTTGCCTTGTCTTAAAGAGTTTATTTTTCTCCTGCGTACAGTGAAGAGCCATTCTGCACATCTTTCTCAAGAGGCACCATAAAAACTGAATTATCACCTAAGTAAATATTTATCACCTTAACTTATAGTTTTGACTCATCTGTCCCAGTGTTTCAAAAGTTCAAGCTAAGAATTTACACTCACAAAATCAAAATACTCATTCTTTTACTTGGCATCTCCTGATTAATTTCTGGCTCAGAAAAATGTAACTTACCCTCATGTAATAATTGGTTTGATTGGTCTCTGCCTCTCCAGAATTACTGGCAGCAAGCCCAGGTGGCTGTTTTATCAAGAGCTGGACAAGGAAAGCTACAATGCTTTCGGGAAGAAAGGCAAACAAGACCATCATTTATACTCAGTTTGTGTCAGATTTATTCATGCCAAACACACTATAATTGCACCTTATCACATGGAATGTACTTTGCCTACCTCAATCCTTACTATAAAATACATGCAAACCCAAAATTTCAATTTAAAATCACAAACAACAAAATCAAATAGCATTCCTGTACACAGGGGTTCAGCGTTCTCTCCTAAGCCCTCCCAATACAGTATCAGCTGAGTCAGTAACACAACTTCAAGTCTAGTAAAAAAAAACCAAAACAAATGACAAACCAACAAAAGAAACCCCCCCAAAACCCAATCAAATAAACAAAGGAAGCAACCGAGACCACAAAACACCCCAACATGAACAAATAACTAACCAACCAACCAAAAAAACCTGACAAAACCCAACACCAAACAAGCCTTTCTATTGCAGACTAAGCTGAAGAGCTCAGTAAATTAGCAGGTCTTTGCATAAGGTTTATTGCAAGATTCCATTTTAGGATATTCAAGATGTAGCTACAACATAAGTATCTTTAGTGTTTTTTTTAATTGTTGGTTTTGTTTGGTTTGTAGTTTGTTTGGGTTTCTTTTACACAGATAAAAGACTGTCTGTGCAAAGGGAAAAAATAGTATGTTTCTTACATTGTCAAACTTACTCATATCAAATACTATCTTATGGACTCCAGGAACTTTACAGATCCTGTGTGGGACAGGATGGTGAGCCTCTTAAAGAAAGGTTATATTCAACACAACATTGCTTTCAGATTTTGTGTTAATGGAAGAAGACCTTTAGAACCTCTAGCACTTCAGCTAGGTTTGCTTTATACTCATTACTTCCAGCTGAATGTGAACTCTTTTTCTTCTTGGGGATTTATACAAACTGAGCCAGTTCCACTTTAAGTCATCTCTGGTTTATATTTCATTTACTTATTTTAAGCACTCAGCATACTGAAATCAGTCCTCAGTAACCTGATAACACGGCTGTGCTGATACCAGTAAGGGCTTCACTCTTTCAATGTCAATAAAAGACGTGTTTCAAATATCAGAGCAATAACTCAGGATTCTAAGAAAGTAGTTTTGAAACTAGAAGCTAGAAGAATGAGTTAAATGTAAAATAGGCATTAAAAGAATTTTGAAGATAGCTTTTGACATGTTTGATTATATATATTCCCTATAATCATTTTGTATGTTAGATCTGCATATATAGCCTATCTACTGGAGATATTTCAGTACTGCTATATGTGTATACTACTGGCACTAATTGGATGGCATGAAGACAGCAACAGAGGGCTAGATTTTGGCTTTGAAATCTGCTGCTTTTTTGTTACTCTATGAGTGAAAAAAAGAAAACATAATTATGCTTTAAGTTAGGAATTAATTACCTCTTTTGCAAGAGGAATCCTGAGTCACACTGAACACTACTGCATACAGCCCTACTTTCTGACACAAAGGCCTTCTGAATATTACGTGCTGGAAGGTAGAAAATGCCTGGGAATTTGAGAAACAGCTAATAGGTATGTTCCACCTATGGTCTTAAAAGAATACTCAAAACAGCACAGCCACAATCAAACCATTACTTACTGAATCCACACCATAAATCCAAAAAGAAGTTACAGAACTTGAATTTCTAAAAATATGCAGACTTGGAAATAAGCACAGAATTAATTCAGAACATATTCCTAGATTCAGGAAAGGCAATATGAGAAGGCTAAAGTTGGTCTAGAGTCAAAATGGAATCAGGCATTAAGTAACAAGTATCTGCTTTCGCGCTTGAGAAGTGTGTTTGTATCATCAGTGGGCTTTGTACGTAAGTCAGAGTCTAGGGAAGGGTACCCAATTCAGGAACACTTTCTGAGTACAAACAGCTGAATCTCCTCAGCTCCACTGAAACCAAAACACATGTTCAGCTGCACTGTTGAAAAAAGAAGTGAACATCTTGATCCGTTTCTATTTTTCAAAGCCCTTAATCTCTCCTTTCAAGTCTCAAATCTCTATCAGCGTGGAAGAATGGGAAGACACTAAAGACACCAAAGAACAAATTAGTTATCGTAATAACCATCGTAACTCAACATCTAGTGATCAGTCTGATCACCCTTTGTTACGACGAAAAAGCATGCAGTGGGCCCGGCGACTGAGCAGAAGAGTACCAAGACACTCCGGTAAAACAGCTGAGAAGATAAACCAGCAGCGAATGAACCTTTACAGGAGATCAGAAAGACAGGAGCTTGCTGAACTAGTGAAAAACAGAATGAAGCATCTGGGCCTTTCCCCAGCAGGTTATGGTATGGTTACTATAATACTTTAAATCAATAACCTTAAAAAAAAAAAAAAAAAATCAGTATTTTGCAAGATGAGCTGATTTTTAAGAACTGAGGATGCCATAAACACAAATAGAAAAGTTTATGATAATGTTTTTATTGGTTGGACTTGAGGGGGGGAGAGGAAGTTGGGTTTTTTTTTTTTGCTTTGTTTTTTCCCTGGAGGAAACTTGAAGTATTTTAAACCAGTTCTATTTTCAGACAGAAAACTCTGAAAAGTTTGTTTTTAAATATAATTAATTTGGTCTTTTTTTTGCCTCTAGATGAAATGAATGATCATGAGAATACCCTCTCTTACATCCTGATCAATCCTTCTCCAGATACGAGATTAGAGCTGAATGATATAGTGTAAGTTAAAGCACAACAAAAGTCACAAGACCTGCAGAATTTGTCATTTGCACTTCCTGTCTGAATTCATTTCATTATCTTTCTGCTGGAAAAGAAGCCCAAACTTTCCTATACACCTGAAAAAAAAATAAAGATTAGTACTTGTCTATTTAAATAGACATGTCGCTATACACATGTGTATATTTAAAATACATATTTAATACATATATTAGTAATGCTCTTACCCACATATTCTGTCATCCTCATCTTACTCTGTGTATTTTCAAAAATAATCAAATTTGACAGTTGACATTTGGACTCAGCAGAGCGTGATGTTGTCTGTATCAGAGTTTAGTACTTGCAAATGGATCTTGCAGTAGTACTCCTTGTTCTCTTTCATTCCAGAATTAATACATTCCATTGGTAGCATTAGCACTCTCCTTTTTTAAAAGCAAAAAAAAAAAACCACAAAACCAAATCAAACCAAAATCAGGCACAACAAAAAATGCACTACAAGCTCTTTGTTCCTTTGACATTTTTTGTTTGGGTTTTTTTTTCCTGGAGATTAACATAATTGCTCTGCTGTTGGTGTGGTTGATGCCCTATAAAAACATCAAGTTCAGAGCTGCAGTTTCAGTTCCAAGATTTGCAATTAGGAGCTCCAGATTTCAGCTCTCTGCAGTAACACACAAAGACCACACATAGGAATTGCTTATGCAGTACCACCCTAGGCATGCCTAAGGGAGGAAGATGACCACTGAAATTTGGGATCTGTCATCAGGCCAGTTATAAACCCTCAACACACTAGCAGTTGTGTATAGTACATTTAGGCTTCTTACAGCTTTGTCAATGTTTATCACTATACAAATCTTGTTAACTTTTATTTTTACTTAAGGGAAACCTGAATTTTTCCCTCCAAATCTAAGAAAACCTATTCCTAAAAAAAACCAAACCAAAACCAAAAAAATCAAGCAAGATAAGCATGTGTTTAAACATACTTCACTTGTATTTAATGAACAGAATAGGGCAGACTCTTTCACTGCTCATCGGTTTCATTGCCTGGATCAGCAAAAAAAATATAAATTGTTCTGGAGTAAATATAAACATCAGATTGAATAGAGTTTTTTAATCCCCTATTTAGATCCACAGTTTTCTTACACAAATAAGTTCAGGCTACGTGTAGCAACAAATTCTGTAAGATAGAGAAAACACTGCTATGCTATTTTAGCCCTGACAGAAGGAAGAACATCAATAAAGTAACAGCAGCAGGTGGTGTTTCCAAATCCTGGAGATAAGGCGATTCTCCTGAGTATCCACCATAAAGGCAATGTGCCACAGACTCAGAAGCCCATGCTTTGAGGAGCCAGGAACAGTCTGTTACTAGGTGAGATGAAAACATACAGCAGTTCTGGAGAACGTATGGCAGTGATTGCTCATACACTTACAGAAAATGTTAGTTCAGTTAATCGGGATTTCCTATTTCACATTTTATTGAAGAATTTTTGGGGGCTTTTTATTAAGTCTGGGGCAAAACATATTCATTATACAGAATGGTAGATGTTCACAGCCTGTAGAACAAGAAACTTTCTTCAGAGCCACTGCAAAGTCACGCAGGAAATCTTTAGAAGCACCACACTGCATGCAAGCAGCCTCTCTTCGGAGAGCATTTCAAGCATTTTCATTTGGTTGACGAGGAGATGGACAGAAATGTGGCATGAAGTTATGAGAGAAAGGATTCTTTTATACTTGTTTTTTCTGCAATTTCATTTTGTGGGGGGAAAGTTACAAGATACGCAAGGATTAATAAAATGCTGGGATTAAACCACAAAGCTACTGCAGTGCTAACACCTAAAGCCATCTCAGATCAGATAGTTTATCACTTGAGATAGCTGTCAAAACAGTGACAAATTTACACTTATAAATTAATGGGAAGCTCTTAAATCCTTTACCCAAGAAAAGCAGTTCTTTTAAACATCTCAAACTTGTATTCAAACTCATGAGTAATTTTCCTCAAGTATTCAAATCTACTAGAAATTGTTATTCTGAAGAGTCTGTCTACAGACTGTCAGCTTTTACCAAGATTATCAACATCAGGCTCTTTATTTGTTGGGCAGGGTGACAAGAATTATCCATTGTTTTCTCACAAAATAATTTGAGAAATAGCTCTGTAGACTGCTTGTGCCTTCTTGAAGGAGTAAAGGAAATGCATAAAGAAATACAGAGTTACTGGCAAAGGAGCTGTCAGTCAAAATTAAGGTTTAGCTGTGCCTAGTACGTACATACGATGTCTAGGCAAGCAAAACATGAAAAGCTCTATTATTAGCCTCTAAAGCAGGCGGAGTTACCCAAGTGTCCAAGTTACCCAACAAGAACTAGACTAAGCACCTTCAAAGTAAGCCTTTATGTCTTCCTCAGATCTTTTCACCTTTACAACTGTATGCACTTAATATATTCTTGCTCACATCAATTCTTTTTAATAAAAATTGTAATTTCTTTCTATAGATACTTGATCCGACCTGATCCATTGGCTTATGTTCCAAATACCGCACCCAGCCGAAAAGACAGCTTCTGCAACACTGTGGGACAAGACACCAGGGAGGAGACACAACTTTGATATGTGACTCATCATAAAATTAAGAGATAATTTTATACACGTGCTGTTTCCACTCACCATTTTGAAAACTGAGTGATACATTTTATTCAGATTTTGGAAACAAAATAACAGTGTGTGACCAAATTTAGAAATACGTGGTCTAGAAACTCTGATTTAAAGGACTGTCAGGCTTGTGGCCTATTCAATATGGTGGTTGAACTTCGTCATCTTAACAGAATTATGACACCTGTTGCTATTTAACCAGTATGAACAAAGTATTTGAGAAGTGACAGATTCCATCATGTGTTTTGCTTAGATGCTTCTAAGCATATTTATCAGGGTGACAGCATGTCAGTGACTAAGCTTCTGACCTACATCAGTAAAGATTATCTGATGTCCATCAACCAAGCATAATCTGTAGCAGAAACTATGTTAATACCTAAAGCTGCCAATGAGGCTTTGTGTGTCAAGAATCCAGACTTTGAAATCAAATTTTCAGCCTCAGCCTGTCACCTGTTTATATCAGAACAGGCTAGTTTCAGTCGCATTTTAACTTCCAGGACTTCAGTGTTAGTTCTCTGGGTTTACACAGACCAGACTGAATAACACAGCCTAATCATACTCTAGAGGTTAATATCTAAGGCATACCCACTGGAAGATTAGCTCAGGAGCCCACCTGGAGAAATGTCCCTGTCATCTCACACAGGCAGCCCCCCCACATTTGTAACAACTGAGAAGGCACTGTCTGTGTGAAGAGGCAAACAAAGGTAACAGTGGTAACTCAGGTGAAATAGAATCCTTTTAACCTTAGTGAGTTTGTCAATAGAAACCCAAACAGACTATAATACAAAAGTGAAAACATCCCTGTAAGGAATTAATATGCCAGAACTGCAACTGTCCAAAGTATGCCCAGTTATTCAGATTACCCAAATGTGATACCTAATTTCATATGAAATACTTATCTCACTGCAAATCAAAGAAAATTATAACCCATTTCATAAAATGAATGGAATACCACATTATGTCAAAAGGTACCGTAAATTTGAAGACTCTCTATTTTGGCATTAAGACATAAGAAAGCATCTGCTATTGTATGAAACATACGGAGCTGCTACAGAATCTCCAGTCTACACATACAAGAATGACACAATTGATCAAGATTTCTACAGAATTAAGACTCTACATGGTTGTCCAAAATCACATTCTTGCTTTGGTGTCTGTCACAAATGGAGGAAGAGCATGCTTCAGGTAAAAACCCTACTGTTAGGATTATAGAACTGGTACAAGAGATTGGGCAGGTACAATGGAAAAATTGATTATTTGAATTACCTTGATGTCCTACATGTACAAAGATTCAGCAAAAATTCTTTATAACCTCTTTTATATTATTTGGTAGAACAACTACAATTTGTTTCTGAAAAATAAAATACCAAGTTGCCCAGTGGACAACTCCCAGATGTGCATACGCTTGTCAACATTGTAAGGATGTTGAAATTAATTCACATTCATGTGAGGAGTGACAGCAAATCTGCTATTATTCCCTCCCTTCCTTCCTTTTAATTCTTTGAAAACTTAACTAATCTGTCCCATATTGAGTTAGAAATTCTAAGGCCATTATTATAAAAATAAAACCAAACACAGATGTCTCAGAGTGGACTGAAGCCATCAGATCAGGAATACCAGTTTTAAAAGAATAACTGGGAAAGCAGGGTTTCTCAGCAATTTTTTTGTATTGATATATTAAAGTAGCATCAGGGTTCAGAAGGGGTTTAGCGATTATGCATGAAATGCATCATTTTTCAGTGTTTTCCCACACACACTAGTCATTTATGAAATTATTCACAGGTAAAGACAAAGTATTTCAGATGTTCCCTCTGGGCACTAGTTGATAAATTAACAACTGAAGCAGCTGCACAGACTGAAGTCTACAGTTTCTTAAAAACCAGTAGATGTTACAGGATCTTGTCAAGACCTCTCATAGGAGTTCACCAAAAACAGACTGCATGTTCAGTGTGAATAACTTTCTATTTTGAATGCCTTCAGTGATAAGACTGCCTTCCAGTTGAGTGTTTTCAAAATTATTCAAGTACCTTAAAAAGATTACTGCAAAATATTCGGAGGATCCTTTGTGCCATACTTAAGACCTTTCTAACAGAGTCTCAAGCAGGCAGACAGGATTCCAAAACATGCCTACCCTGCAGCTGGCAGGCAAGTTAGAGACTCTGCTTTCAGTGTGATTCATACACATTACAGGCCTTCCCTGGGCACTGCCTATCATACCCACCACGGGTTTAAAGTGTTTCTGCCACAAGGATATATAGCTAGGACTTGACGCCCTGCATTTACCAGCCTAAAAGCAGTAGAAACAAGCAGCCAGTTCCCATCCAACTCTGCAGAATTGCCAGAGTTGAATAATAGCATCTAATGTGACCTGGTATTTCTCCAGGCTTGATGAATTTCTAATTACTCATTAGCCCCAGAATATTTGTTAAAGCAAACACAGGGACAGCTGAAGACACATGCAGTCTCCAAAATGAATGAAAGGCAATCTTTCTGAACAGAACACTTGGCTCTACAATATCTGCTGAAGACAAGGTAATAAAAACTAACAAGAGTTTCTTGTGAAGTAGAAGTTCTAGTAACCCATGAATAATATACTGCGAAGTTCTGTTACTCAAAATATACTGCCTTTCATATTGAAAGCAGAATGGTTTTGCTTCCTCTGGAGTATCTTCACAGACAGACCCCATTCTAGTGGGATTAAGACCTTTCAAGAACCACCTGAAGAATCTCTACATCAACACTAAATGAGACAGTACACATATTTTCTCCTGACTCATTTCTACCAAGAACTCAAACATGCCCATCTTCCCCAACAATACCTTAACAGATACCAAGCAACTTGGTACCAAAGTCACAATCCCAGTGAAGAAAGTGACAGCAGATAATAACTACTTCATTCTCACAAGAGAATTCTCCAGCAAAGTGAGATCTACCTATGAAAACTTGTAACCTAGTCTTCAATAAAACGTCAAAGTGTTTCGGTGGGATGCAGTGTGTTTCCTTAATTTTCACTCCAGTTCCAGAACATGCAGTAATTCACATAAGAAGTAAAAATAAAACCACATTTTGTAAAACCTGCAGTAGGAGGAGTTAGTGAAGTTTTCATCACATTTCAACTTGGAAATTAAAAGAACAGTTACTTCCCAGCATACACATTTCCCCCTCCCCAAACAACTTGCTACTACAACTACTCTTTAACAACTTTAAAGTACACAAATATGTACTTGTATATTATTGAATAGTTCCTATAGATCTTTGTTTACCACTGCACCAATAAAACACTAAAGAAGAAATAGATCTCAGGATTCAGCAGTGGAGGAAAACTGAAATGGTGTCAAGTGCACCAGAGGTAACACACAATTCTGTAGATTCTAGGTAGCTAGGGCTGACAGCAGCCATTCTGTAATTTTGGAGCACTGATGCATGAGGTTTTGCTGCATTGAATTACAGTTGATATCTGAGGGGAAATCAGTCACTGCAACCTGGAAATGAATTAAGAAAAACAAGCAGCACTGTGTACTGACAGCAAGTTGTACAAGGATGTAAATTCTTCGTCTATGTCACTACCTTGAAAAAGTATTTTCTATAAAATAAAGCAACCTGCATAAAATATGGTTGCATATTCTTGATATTATATTAGAAAAAGCTCACCCCACTTTGAAACAGATATACATTGAATAAATAGTCTAAAGAGCTGCACTACTAATTTTCAGCCACTGTTCCTTTTGCTTGTTGCAGAGACAGGAAAAGAGTTATTAATTCATATTATGAGAGATTACCAAGACTTTGCTTATCTTCTGAAATTAATGCAAAATATTAATGATGATTGCTATGTACTTCATTATTGCCTATGCTATTAATGCAAGAATGCTGTCAGTAATGGTAATTCAACACAAGCATAAACTCCCACAGCCTCTCGAGAAGTTTAAAAAGGCAAATACTTCTGCTTCATAAAGTTAAAATGTAGCATTTGAAGTTTCTAGAGTTTTATTTCTTCTAAAATAATCCAGACTGCGTACCATTACAAAAATTTGCAAACGGCCCATGCCAACCAAGGCGAGAGGCTGGGATGTAAATACTTATTCATGTTGATGAGGTGTCCCAGGCAAATTGGGGCACCCCAAATGTGGTTTTACTCAGGGCTTTTCTACCTTTAATGCATTCCAGTACAATCTGACTTAACTAATCACTAACACCCACACTACCAATTGCTAATCATTATAAGACTTCTCTAGATCATTTCTCATTTCTTTTATCCTTTCACCACTACAGGCTGGCTGATGAGTGGTAGGTAACCGGTTTCTTTGGCATAGCTTTTGTATAGCTTTTAACAATACAGTATTTGCACCCACTACAAGTTATGAGCCCTCACTGCTTCCGTGGCTGTCCAGCGGTGTGGCAGACTGCAAATGCAAACAGAGAATTGGTGTTTTTATAATGTTACCTTTGGGCAGATGGCAAATCTTCATTTGTGTCACTGGCTCCTTGGATAGACAAGTTCTTTCACCCCTCTATACTCCCTGGTCTGCACACAGTAGAGACAATAATAACCTTGTGAACTGCCTTGAGGTTTATAAAGAACAAACTATGGCCAACAGATAATTAGTAATACCACATTTAATCACATCCTTCCAACTCTAGCTCTTCGCATAAGATCATTCTTTACAAAAAGTCACCTCAAACAACTGCTTTTTTCTTTTTTCCAAAAAGGCAATAGTTTCAAATGATTACATTTATAATTTTAATAGTGTAAGAGTTCTACAGTAAGATACCATGCAACCAAGAATTCATTACTTTTATTAACATCTGAAAGGAAAAGTACACTATGAGTTGTTTTAACTAAATGAAACTTGTCGAGATAATTTAGTACATTGTGATGCAGTATATTCTGGCTTTAATTGTGTTTGCTGCTTACTAAGTATAGCAATCCACTAAGTCCAGTAATACATTTTCCCAGCCATTAGAAACAAGAACCGTGGGAGTGTTGCAACATTTTCATTACTTAGAGATATTTTTTTTTTTACTTATTTTTTGATAAAAAGCTGAAGTTAGGTTATTATATTAAAAAAACAAAAAAATAGTGAAAATACTGAAAGGTTCAGGGGATTTCTCATATATCTCTTCTAAGTTAACTCTTGTCAGCAGTACGTGGGAATAATCACGGGGTGATGAGTTTTCAGGAGCTGCTGTGCAAAAATTATGAGATTTAATTTGGTACTAATATAAGTCTCATTATAAAGTAAAATTGGGGTCCCAGGAAAGTCAGTGAAAATTTTGCCTCTGATACAAGTGAAATAGAAGACTCAGCCATTGCCTAAACATAGCTGTTAGTGCCATGTGAGATGCCCTGGGGGATTCCACCTGGCTCCAACCGACAGTCTAGCAGTGCTTGAGTTTTCTGTAGGTCCTGCTATTGCACCTGCCAGCCTTATGGGTAATCCTTGCATGACTGGGACATCTCAAATAGCATTAAGCACTACTTTCAGATCACTGAGCTGAGCCCGTTATCTCCCACTGGACATCCCATTCTGATAGTGCCTTATACAGTTACTGTTGTACACATGTGCTGACAGGGGCAGCCTAACAGATACGATGGCATTCCTAACAGGAAAATATACATTAAGATATTTATATAACATGCATATTTTTATATAAAAATATTTTTAATAAAGATGCACATTTAAAAGGAATCATACTTTCCGTTCAGCTATGCTGTCAAGTCTCACAAAGACTACATATCAAAAAGCGCATCCCATATTGTACAGGTGAAAAATGTACAGACCTCTTTTCCAAAGCATTTTGTAGAGTACATTTCTTAAAGGATCAAGTTGCAGGGAGCAGGATTCTCTTTTGGAAGTTCTGTACCTTCCTAAGGACAATGTTTATTTCTAAAAAAAGTGATGAGCAGAAGCTTTTAAGAAGTCTTATTACACTGTTAGCTTGTGAAAAGGGAGATGTTCACTTTAACAAGAGTGGAATACTTTTCCAGATTTCTCTCATTTTAATACAATCTGTGAGTTTGTGAGACTAAGTCTCTTTTTCAGTTTGTGGTAGAAATGCTGGCTGTATTGAGTTTTCTGGGGAAATTAATCAAGAAAATAGTCTTGTTATCAGGGCAGAAGCCCAGTTTAGGAAGAACGATGGAACGGTTTTCCAGAGTCAACTAACGTTTACTGTCCAGGATGATGACATTTGAAACTGTAATGGTGCTAAAAGCTGGAATCAAAAAATTAAAGCAAGCTCAAGTTTGCTTGAAGGAATTAAAAATCAGATTTTTTCCCAAGGAGCTGACTAATGCTTATAGAACATAGATTATTTTAACACTACACTTAAAAACTACTTGTTGCAATAAGTCTATAAATAGACTAGTCATACATTACTTTCTAAATAGTTTGTAAGGCAATAACATGTCTACTTAGGGGTCATTCAGTTCAGCAAGACTGATTTAGATCTGAGTAAAAGTAGAAACTTCACCACTTTGGCAGAAAACCACAGCATTTAGGATTCTGAAGGCAATACACAAGTCTTTCTGCTGTTATGTGTATTTACAGATACTGAACCACATCCTCTGTTTACTACCGTCGTTTTCAGGTTGTACCATCTCTTCTCTCTTACCTGCAAACTGAAGAGGCCACTCCATCATTATTGAACATAACAGAGGGCACCATGTTCTCCTTCTGTCTCTGAGCAGCCGACAGCCTCAACCAAAGCAAATGTCATGTGCAGACCCAGTGTGCCTAAGCATCAGAGCTGAGTTACATGGTGGGTCAGGACTGTACAGAGCAACCTGACAGATACTGGAGGCTGCCCTCTGAAATGTAGGCCTTCCCATAGGGAGCCACTGACACTATTGTTATAGAGCCATTTGCTTCTATTCTTAACTTCCCATTGCTGTTGATTTTGTGTTTTTTTTTTATTCTTTCCAATTTCATGTATTCCTTGAAGGATTTCTCCTTCTCTCACCTGTCACAGCATTTGTGATGGCTGACAGAAAAGCAACTGACCGGCTACAGAGAGAACTTGATTTTCAACTTAGGGAAGAGATGGGCACCAAGGTAGGTATTTGCCTTGCATCCCAAGGAAAAGATAGATGTTGAGGTAAAAACTTGGTTTGCATCTCAAGGCATGAGGTAAACCCTAAAATTATACACACCAATCTCCAGGTGTAAGAGAGAGGTACAGGGGTTTTCATCAATAACGAGTATCTGTACAGCAACAAAGGAGGGAGGGATGTCACCACAGACGAATGGGGCATTTTATGCTGAATTAAAGGGTGACTGTAAGAAGTTCATAAGTCTATCTTTCAAGAAAGGGAAGGCAAAGCAAACAAAAGGGTGTGATTCAGAACAGATCAACCTTCTCCAGTATCTTGAGAATATATGACATGAGCGCTGAAGCAATTACATTTCCTTACATAAGATGCGAGAAAAATGTGGTTTAGGAAGGGCTGAATTGGCCTCCTTTTTCACTGAAAAAATATTTAACTTACATTATGATAACAATAATTCCCTTTATATAATGTGTTTATGGGGAATCCCCAAGTTCTGCTTCTGGATTGGGAAGCAGTAGCCCCAGAACTTGTTCATTTATGAGGAAATAAAGAGAATCCCATATCCAATTCATACTTCAGGAAGATTTGAAAGAAAATGAATGCATATTTGGAATTAGGCCAGGACACTGAGGCTACTGTGCCCTATTCAACAAAAAGAGCCATTGGACTGTTAATGACCATAAGCAATCAGACACTTGGTTTTATGTCTTATTAGCAAGACTACACCACATGCTCATTTAACTCATTCTTGCTTTTAAGTTCTCTCAGCTGCTGTGAGAACTGCTGGTGGGTTTAATTCTTTGTCTTGCCAATGAAGTGGGTACCTTTACCTTTCATTCATTGGAAATCTGTAACTGACTCATTTGCTGCTGCACTGACCAGATCATAAATGATGAAATCCTGCACTGACAGAAAAAAAAAAAAGATTAAGTAGCTTAATGGGTTCTTCAGATTTCTAATGTCTATGTACCATTCCTCATGCCACAGGCTTGAGACTTCTTTATCAGACCAGATCGCTCTGAAATTGTGAGATTCTTTAAAAATAAGGAAATTAATGGTGGTACACAGGAAAAATTTTAATATGTACTGATGAATAGGACAGAATACATATACAGTAAAAAAAGATTACTTCAGTGTCATGATAAGCTGTGACAAACTTTTCCAGTTTTTGAGTTGTTCAATCTTCTGTGTCCATTTTAAAATCACTAATAGACTTGGTATTAAATAACAGTAAAACTGATCTGAAGATACAGGGAAAGCTTGCATTTAATTAGTAAGAGCTCAGCAGAGAAAATACTCCTAAACTAAAAGCTAGGTGTAAGTATTTTTAACAGAAAATATGCTGGGAAGTAGCCTGGAGAAAGAAGCCCCGCTGTGTCTACCTTAAGCTTCAAAATTGCTTATTTCTTGTATATTTTACCAAGCAGTTGCATTAAAAATGCAAATCTTCAGAAGTGTCTGGAAATTAACTGTGAAGCTCAGCAGCCTTCCTATTTTGACTTTTCTTCAGCAGCACAACGAACATTACATTGTTCAACTCTAAGATTTTCCAAAGGGACACGAATAAGCTCTCTTGCCATGTATGTTTCAACTGTCTCTGAAGGAAAGTGTTCAGCTTGAATGACAACCTTCAGAGAGCATTCTACAAATGTTCTGAAAAGCTGTGTTTTTCAAGACAGCTCTAGTTAGAAAGTCTAAAACTTCTTGTGGGGTTTATTTACAAAGAGCATGTCGTGGTTACTGCAGTGTAGCGGACAGAAACACATGAAGCCACATAATTTGATCAAGGCACTAGGAAATCACAAGCTTGCTTTAAAACTGTTGGCATCAACCAGATGAGACTTATGGTCCTTAATGATACAATATTAAACACACACACAAAAAAACACCCCCAAAACAGTCAAATGAACAGCTACTCAGTTGAGAAAAAGAATGCTTACAATCCTGCATATTCCTTAGCTGGTGCATGTCTGCCCATCACACTTGGATAATACAGGAAGTTTCCAGACTATGCTACACTTTCCAAAGTTTAGTCTATCATCTTCTTTGTTAGCTTTGTAATAGGAATGAAGCATGAAGTAACCAATAAGACTAGATCACTGAATGATGCTACTTTAAAAGCTTTACCTATAGATAAAAGCTAGAAGGTAGAATTCAGGTTTCCCAATTAAAAATAAATAAATAAAAAAAAAAGAGATATGTTAAATTTCTAATTATATATAATATGTAAAGATAATATATATAAATATATATTTATATATAACATATAAATATATAATATATTATATATATTACATGCAGCTGAGTAATATCAGCAGTTACACGTCCATATGGTCCATAAAGCTTGTATCAAATCGTGGTGTTATAACAATGTTAGAGCAATATTCCAATACTGATTTTAGAGTAAAAGAACCCATCAGTAAGACCCTTCTGCAGGAGATAGGTCAAATTCACACAACTACTATTTCCTTCACTATTATGGGGTTTGTCTATATGGGACTCTCCAAGAAACCCATGATCCTGCAAAGCAAGCAGGATGAACAGTAGCAGAACAGATTAAGGACAACTGTCTCTTTTCCACTCATTAAAATTAAATGGGAAAGTCCATTTAAGGCAGCACATTACGTTAGCTTAGCAAATAACACTACTAAAAGGAGACTCAAAAGGAAAGTCAAAGCTAGGGAAATGTTGTCAGTGTAGCACAACTGAAAGTACAAGTCCTCAGGGAAAATAATGGTAGGAGGATCTCCTTATACATCTCACACAATTACTTTCCTCTTAGTATAAATTGTACTATGTTGAACACGTCAAGATTTTGCATGATCTGGAAAGTCAAACAACTCAAGGCAAATGCAGTACAGGATACAAACCACCTGGGAATGGTAGGTAATGGAAGTACAAACCTAGGTGCCACAGTTGAGCACTAAATCACTGAAACCGAGTATGCTGAAAGTATGTTGAAAGAGTCCCTTTGGTCATATCTATACTAGTTAATAGGACAGTAAGTCGAGACACTGTAGTGATAGAACAAGGGGTAACGGGTTAAAACTTAAACAGGGGAAGTTTAGATTGGGTATAAGGAGGAAATTCTTTCCTGTTAGGGTGGTGAGGCACTGGAATGGGTTGCCCAGGGAGGTTGTGAATGCTCCATCCCTGGCAGTGTTCAAGACCAGGTTGGACGAAGCCTTGGGTGATATGGTTTAGTGTGAGGTGTCCCTGCCCATGGCATTGGGGTTGGAACTTGATGATCTTAAGGTCCTTTCCAACCCTAACTATTCTATGATTCTATACTTTCTGCTTATGGTCTCTAGATTTGGAAGAAACTATGTAAACTAACATCACATTCTGAAGCTTTTCTTTACATCAGCAAGATTTCCAGACCATTTACAGAGGACAGGTATCTGCACAAGGATCTGATGCATTAAAGAAACTGAGCCCACATTGCAGGACATTCCTTGTTCATGCAAACACACAGTCTCTAGATTTCTATAGACACAGGTACTTCTAGCACATCCCAAGTAGAGGAAAGTAGCGGGTAGCCAAAGCAGCTTCACAGCTAACATATAATGTACTGTAACAAAAACTTTCTGATTGCATCTAAGAAGGCAAGCATTACAAATTATCTGCAGGAACAACTTCACTTTTGTTAGCAACATTCTGAGCTATTTATACTTGCACTGATTGTTATCCTCTACTCCTTGCCAAGAAACATTTTGAGAGCCCTTTAGCCACCATTCCTCATCTCCTCAAGAACTAGGTCTGATGCTGAATATATATAAACAACCCTTTTGTGCTTGAACTTGAAAGAGAAATCAGTCATCTGTATATGATCTGTGTTACAGCAAAATGTAATTTTTCCCTCTGACAGCCTGTTTATAGTTGTTAAGTTATCTTGATTGCCATATTTGTTTTCTGCAGAGGCTCCTATAGCTTAAAGTGTCACCTATTTTGTCCACCTCCCTCCTTTCTTCATTTTCAGTAGATTCACAAATTAAGTTGATCCTCTGCTAGGCTGAAAGAAATAAAAGAAAGATTCCTGAAAAGTAGAAGTCTGGCACAACCCTAAGAGTCAATTTATCTTGTCTTTTCTATAGAGATAGTTTGAAGATTTTGGCAAAGATCCCATTTCCAGTAATAAAAGTCCCCAAGGACTTCTGGTGCCTAAAACCTTCTCTTCCTGGATCCTGAGAACATTGCTGGGATTAAGCTGTCTGTTACAGAAAATATTGTTACTATTTGTGTTTATTATTTTAAGAGGAAAAGAGCACAAAAAATGTTTGCATATTAAACACTGGCTAATAATGCCACTGATGGGTCTGAAGTGACTCTGAAGAGAGAAGTGCCCATCTCTCTCTATGAAACACCCAATAAGTTAGCATATGTATGGGTTGCAGGAAGGGGACAGTCCCTGAGCTTATCTACTTAGCAAACAAGCCTTCTAATGCCAGGTTTCCATAGAAATGAAATAAATAATGAAATTAAATTAAATAAAATTTAAAATGAAAATTAAAATAAAATAAAATAGGAAGAAACGAACCTTCAAATTTCACAAATTTGCCCCATTAGCATGTGAGGTGAATTTAAAATGTAAAAGCTCTGGAGATTCTTTGACGTGGTCTACTGTCTGCTATACTGCCTCTGCTGATGGCACCACATTGCCTCATTGGTGTGTCAATACTTTGATTCAAAAGTTGCCACATAGAAAAAGAAGAATAAAAATGCAGAATAAAAAGAACAGAAATTCAGAATAATTCACTATAGATACCATGTGAATATATATAGATTTTAAAAGGTTCACTTATTTTCTTGTGGACATTCCACTGTATTGACTGTCCATTGGGTGCTGAAAATAAAACATAATCGTGTCTCTGTTGATCAGGATATTCTGCCATTTCTTGTACAACCAACACCTCCAGAAGCATGCTAGATGAGGAACTAAACAGCCATTGGTATCAGAGGACATCAGGGAGAAGAGCTTTCATCAGTCTCTGACCCTGCCTCACCACAGAACAGGTAATCCAAGGGCTTTTTTAACAGCCCATCGTTTACAACACACAAGCTCAACATACAGGCTAGGAATTAGTATGCTGTTTTTTTTTCAGATTAAAAAAATATAAAAAAAAAAGAAAAAGAAAAACCAAACAAACAAAAAAACAGCCCACTGAAAAAAACAATGGACAGGTCTCAGTTTTAAGGTTTGAAAGCACGTCATTGTAGTAAAGAGACAGGCCCATTCCTTGCCTGCAGCAGGATTGTTTGGGTAGTAAATCAGACTGGAATAAATCACCTGCATGTACAAAACTAACTTCACCACTGAAGCAGTGAAATTCTCATTTCTCTCCTGCCCAGATGAACATTTACACCCCCATGGCACTATGAGGTATTCCCTTTCAACAGCAGGGTATCTTTCATTTGTACTGCTGCAGCCACACACATGTATGTGTACATCTAAATATTTTGTTTTCTTCATTAGTGCTGCAGATAGAAATTGACATCCTCCTTTCCTCACAGAGCAGTGATATTAACAGGCAACATACATTTAAACCTCTCCAGTTATATACCCCTCCAGTTGAATGGCAATAAGGATATCCCACAACACCAGAGGAACGCCTGGACAATGGCAGAGGCTGGATTCATGTGCACCTCTGTTTCAGAGAGTAAGTTATAAAGCCATAGGTATGTGAGCTCTTAAGTTTAGAGCACATTACCCTTTCTTCCAGTTTAAACTACATTTAGATTAAAGCAATTTAGCTTGAGACAGGATTTCTTGCTAGGACAGGAGCAAGAATTAAATGTATCTATGCTCTGTTTCTTCTCTGTTACTTTCAGCATTTTTGCACTCCTGAAGAGAAATTACTGTCTCTATAGCACAGTTCTTCACATTCTCAGTTTAGTTGCACATGGCCATATAACAATCAAGTAAAACGAGTTATTTAAAATATTAAAGACTATATAAAGCAATATTCAAGGGTCTTAATACTTTTTAACACACACACACACACTCCCCCAAAGAATAACATTATTTAAAGTCCTGCACAAAGACAGGACTTGCACTGAAATCAGTTTGTTTGTTGGGTTTGGGGGGGGCTGGTGTTCTACCAGTATAACAGAGTTAGCTGCAAGGCCTGATATTTAAGGACATTTTAACATATATTTGCACAGAGACTGTACTTCCCAGCTCTCCTCACTGCAATTTGCTTTGTTAGTGTCATCAGCGGTTGTTGAAACTTGCATACAGGGTGAAAAAACTGTTTGCTTTAAAGGCAGTTCTCTAATGGAAGTGTAACTTTCTTGTTTGGGGGTTTCAGTATTCTATGCAATTCTCTGTTTAATAGTTTTGAACTTGCACATGCATGAGGAACACAAAATCAACATCATGGTTTTTACCTGGGAGACACAGGTGGGTTGCTTTCCTAAAGCAAGTACTATTTATTTCCCAATTCATTACTTCCCTGTAACTCTATAAATAACTAAGAGAATATACCTGTTTCATGGGAATGGTTGTTACCAAGTGCCAACTAGAAAGGCCTCCACAGCTTGCTGCATGCCAGTGTACTACAAACCATATTGCTTTGATTTTCTCTGTGTGTGCAGAAATGTTTGGCTCAGAAACATACAAACATTGAGTAGCATGTACCAAAACTGTATGTCTTCAGTACCTTCACTTGTAAACTAGTTTTACAGCTGTAAATTAAAGGGGTTCAAAGGCTTTTGTGCATTTGCTAATAAATTCCACTCACAAAATCATTTTTCCTCTGCCTTACAGAACTTTCCCATGTGCTTTCACATGATACACCTGTTCTCGTGTGGGCATATACCTTAGTCCTGTGATAAAGCATTCTTTCAGCACAGAATAATTGTCACATTTCTCTCATTCGTCTTGATTACTCAGTAAATCCCTCGTAGCAACAAATAGGTCTCACACAGCAAGGCACATTTCAATATTTTGAGCAATATCTGACCACAGCAAGTTGAGAAATTTCCATTCAGTATGAATGTACATAAGAACACTGTACTGTAAATAAAGAATACTGTTCCTAATTCTGTGTAACGCATGTGGTACATGATGTGCAATAAGAATAGTTAAAAGCACATACATGTGAAGCACAGAGTGCTGTTCACCATACTATTTGGAATGGTTACACTAACTTGTTTGTGACCCAGACACAACAAATGTGAAACAAAAATGAGAAGCCAGCAGCTGAAGATGTTGGTTTTCACTCAGTTGCATAAGACTAATATAGCAAGATGTAATCCTGTATGAATAAATAGCAAACACATGAAGGTGACCAACAGACTGAAGTTAACCCTTTGTTTTCTGAAACAATAGCTCCTCATTCTCTATTGCACTATTTCTCTTATGCACAGTTCAAGGCAGCAGTAAGCACCCTTCCTTCCCTTCAGAAAAAGATTATTCAGATTTTGAGATGATTTCTTAATCCACTAGTGCTATGGGTTTAACTGGGAAAATAATGACTGCAGTCTGGTCCATGGCTATGAGGCAAGGAGTGTACCATCGTGGCAGAGCTGTCCCACAGGAGTTCTGTGCTGTAAATATCCCCGCATATATCTTTGGTGGGATTTCATTAGACTATTTTAACACAGAGACTGAGGTCTGCGGTCTACTGTGGGTAGTTATAAGAAGGATAACCAGAAGTTCAGCCAACTTGACCCATGTGGAGCTTATACCAGCAGAACAAATCCCAGAAATAGGCAGATAAATACAGAGTGGACCATATTGATTAGCTTCACACATTTATACTACCTATACCGGGTCTGAATCACAGTCTCATTCACTGTGAGGAGTGTAGGGACATCAGCCAACCTGTATAATAGGCACTAACAAGATCAAGTATTCTGAACATACTGTTCTCCTCCCACATGAACCTGAACTCCATTCTTCTTCACTGTGTCTGGTTAGGATGCTGTGCTGAACACACATAGCATCAGTGTGCTGTATAAAAAAAACCTCAAAGTTATGGAAAGGAAATGAACCTTTAAGCAGCCTGGACAGTTTATAGGGCTCTTAGGTCACTCTATACATTAGAAATTTCTGCATCTCAATTGGTGAAGACATCTCTGCAGCCACTTAAGTTCCATAGGCTGCAAACTCATGCTCCATATTGGGGTCTAGGAATATGGGGTTTTTTCGTTACTGCTGTCCTCAACTTAGCCAAGCCAGCCACCTATGTTCCCTGCTGTAATCAGTGATTACCAAGGGTCCATGCAATATTTGCACAAAGGAAATAAGCAGACTGTCTCTGAAAATGCAACTTCTTAATGACAGGAGACAAAAGGACACATCATAAATATGGATATTGTTTTTTTGAAACAGATAGAGTAATGCATTCATACTTGAGCAAGCTCATGAAGGACACCAGCAGTGCACAGATACTGTCTGGGTCTTCTGTACAGAAATGAGTTTACCAAGATGAGAAAAATGCATTTCCATAAGCAGCTTTAATTTGGGGTGGTTTAATTGTTGGATGCACTATTTTAGAGGCAGAAGTACTGTTTCAGTTTCAGAAGCTCTAAGCACATAACACCCCCATGACCTCCCCACCCTCTGTAATCAGTGGAGTTACAATGGCGTAGGAGAGATCAGAAATACAGTCAGAACATATGTTTGTTTGAGTCTCATTGGGGACAAATTCTAAAGAAAAGGGATAACAGTGTCTTCCAAAAATACAAGAGAAAAGGGAAGAAATCAGTGCAGTGGAAATCATGCTTTTATAAATGCTAACATCTTAAACTTATCTTTATATCCAACTAAACATCATATGTTGCACAGCAATAAGACATATGTTTCGTGGAACAGGAAATCAGTAAAACAGTTTTCTATTGGACATTACATCTGCTAGTGCCTCAGGACATGCAGACTGCCCAGCGCCGGTAAGGCTGATATGTGACAATCATAGGCAAATTACATTTTTTCTGGTTGGTTTATTTGGTTTAAATTGTGTGAAGTGCATAAATAAATTGCTTAAATGCATTTTAACCAAACAGAGAAGTCCTACAAAAGCAGAAAGACTGATAGTCATGGAGTCCTCTAACTGGTGGGTTATCTCCATGGAAGCTTGCCAGTTAAGCCATTTTAATTGTCACCGAGTGGTACAATTATGTCACTTGGCTCTATATATTTATATACCTACCTCTGAAAACTACTGAGAAATTTGAGCAAACCTCCTTTAACTGAATGAACTGAAAACCCTAAGAAGAAATATAATTGCTTTGGGAAATTATTCCTAGCCCTTAAAAGTGCAACCATTCTCATTACTTTAATTTAGTGTCATTTGGGAAAGTATATGGCTCGAGAGAGCCATAATCAGCTATCAGTTTCCCTCTAGTCCCAGTTAAGGACCGAACAAATGGGATGCTGAATTATTGCCTCTCACTAAAATGGAATTCCCTAATTACATTTTTTTGGCCTAAAGTGCTTGGATTCTGAAAAAACCTTAGTGATACCAGCCCTCTAGTAAGCCTGAGTGAGAAATCAAGCAATTGCTCAACTCCTAGACCACCTTTAAGCTCAAATTAAGTATATGTCATCCCCTGTATGGTGGGAAGCAGAGACCACAAATATCTTTGCACCAATCCACAACCACTCTGGATCCACTGCTTGTCTTTTGAATGAAGACAATTTCAGCCCTCATGAAATAAATACAAAAAAGGCAGATAGATTTAGAGTCAAGCCTGCTGTTAGGTGGAAGCTTGACTTAGTTTCATTTGTCTTTTATTCATGTCATGAAATCAACAAACAATTGGGTGCAATTCACCCAAGTACTTACAATATTTTCACTTGACAAGTAATCTGTGCATTTCATATATACTAACCATAACCTCTTCTTCATCTGGAAGAGGTGGATGTTTTCATCCTTTGGCATACTGAAATGTAATGTTATTGTAGAGCTATTTGCCCATTCCCTGGTGATTGAACCTGCAGCATTCAGAATTTAACTATGGAAGTGGAATTCTTGCCTTTCAGGGTTTATTTACCGATTTTGTCAGGTGAATGTGTAACCTGTGAGCTATAATTAGGGATTCCTAGCAAGCCTGGAATGCACACCTTGCAAGCTTTGAGCACATTTAAAAATCACTACTGGCAATCCTAAAATATTTTTAAACTACCAGGGATGGAATAGCATAAGTTTAAAGTTGTATTAACCCTTTAGTCACTACAATTATAGCACACGTATATAGAATACACACACAGACCTCTGAGTCCCTGCGATTTATTTAAGCACAGACTAATTCAAATGCCACCAGCTCAATCCTGTATTTGCTTGGTTTGACCAGTAAGCAAAACTGGAAATCTCTGAGATTTTTTTTTTTTTTTTTTTTTTGAGTGACTGAAAATCATTATTTGGAGCTTGAGAGAGACTGCCTTGGTCTTTTATTAATGTATGTAACTAGAAGAACCACAGTGCATAGAAGAGGGCAGAATTATCTCAAATGCATTCTTCCATGTACTGCAATAATGATCTATTTTCTAAAAACCTTCAATTTAGAATGTTTACTCCATTTCCCATGGTAGCAATTACATGTGTTATTCTTAAACAGGTTTTATTCTAAATACAATTTAGACCTCTGAGGATTTTCCAAAAACCAAATCTGTATAGAATACCTGGACATTTAGCTTGTTTGAAGACAAATTTCCTCTAAATACAAGCAAACAGCACCCTCCACCCCCTCTGCACCCTTCCCCCACCACACACAAATTTCCAACTGGAAAAGACAATTCTGAATTATGAGGCTTTTTGAGAAGATTTTAGCATATGGAACATTGTTTTAATATTTTGGTTCATGACCAGCTCGAGCATTATTTGACATTAAACTCCTCAGTGATAACTTTACCACTCCCCACAGACAGAACTAGTGAACAACCTAGTTTTTACCATGCACAAAATTCCAGGTTCAGAGTGATACAAGTTCTACATTTCAGTATTAGTTAAATGAGGTTTGCATCTACAATTTCACAGAGACATCACACAAGCTTTAACCAACCAGCACACCTGTCTAAATGACCTCTTCAAGCTATGAAAAAGCTTAAAAGAATAAAGAGAAGAAAAATGCAAATAATTTCAGAATAAATGAGAAAAAAAACTAATCATTCTTGTTAAGAGGCAGGTCTGAATAGATCCCATCACATAAAACCATGATAGCTTGATGCAAAAATCCAGCCACAGTCCTGACTAACATATATCCTGAGACCATGCACATATGCTCCCAGTGCTGGCCACTTGAGTTTGAACCATTTAGCTTATTATTATTTCTCATCTGATTCCTTGTTAATATTACCAAAGAAACATAAAACACAAGCAATCAAGGCTCCTTTTAAAAACTACAGATGCGAGCAAGCATCTATTTTCTTTTTCTTTTTTCCTGAAGTCACTAAGTGTAGTAACTCAAGCTTTGGCTCTCTGCCAAAAACTACACCATCTTTAAGTTTTAATTCGATCTTTCATCTATAAAACTAATTGTGCCATTAGAAGTGATATAGGTACCAACTACTCTATAATTAGATACTGTTAGATGCTTTCTGTTATTGAAAAACATTCTTCGTATCATATACATTAAAATGGCCATTTGTTCTCATTGCTGATCCCAAGGAAAATTGTGAAAGACTGCAGAATTTCACCTAAATATCCTGGCTATGTTGCAATTTGGATAGCTACATCCTTGCTACCCTAAACACCTTCTATTGCTCTCCACTCTTTAATTTCACTTTAATAAATTAATCGTTTCCCAGTTATAAAACACTGCCTAGTACTGATGATAAAGAATGAGCATCGTACTCCTCTCTGAGGACAGCAGAACAAGCCTTACCTCCCCAGGGTCAGACTGGTTGCAATGAGAGCATCCTACTGACTTGAGCTGCTCCTCGACTAAAAGTGCTAAATAAACACAGGAGATGAGCCAAAGCTGGGAAGAGCAAATCTGAAACGGTACACTGCACCTCTCTAAATAGGAGGGTGTTCCAACATGGGAGGGGACAGCATTCACTGCCTTATAAAAACACACATTGCATTTGCAGTTGTGGAACCATAGTCTCATCAGACTCCAATTAAGCTTGGGGATGTGACAAGTTCTGTCTCAGCTTCAGCTGTGTCAACAGAAGAGCTCCCATCAGCCTATGTCCCGATCACAGCTTCCCTCAACCCTCTGGCTACTGCTCTCTCAGACCTCCTAGCTAAGTTACTTCTTTGAGTGCTTGTTTCAGCCAAAAGTAAATCTGATTAGCATAAACAGCTTAATAACAGGTCTTTGCTAACACTAATCCAGTCCATGTTGACTGTAACAGGGTTAAGGAAAATGTCACAGCAGCTCAGCCGCTACATATCATAGGGCAGAGTTTTCTTTCAGGAGAACAGAGACAGCCACCTGAAGGCCAGTCTCCCAGCTTACCTGCAGCCAGAAAAGGATCTACGTCTACAGTAATGGTTGGCTTCAGCAAAAACATATAAAGCAGGATTCACTTTAAACTGGAAACGGCAGGATAAACATTAAACAGGGTGGCATTAAACTGGAAAGATCCAACCTCTTGTCATAAGGCAGGGTTCATATGATAGAATTTATACAGAGATAACCTAGCCGCTCTTAAGGGCACAGAAATACTGAAACACAAGTCTATAAGATCAAAGTATTGTTCGAAGGGATCTGACTTGTATCAAACAGAGGCCTTTCCAAAACCTTCCATACCCCTACCATATTTTGTTGGTTGAAGTTTTCCACTGTTGCTAGATCCTACTAACATCAGTATAAATGTTAGTGAAGAGGGAAGGGGAAGTGATTGTCAAAGGTGAGCGACAATAAGAAAAAAACAGAAAAAGGAAAAAAAAATCCAAACCAGACATGCCAAGTCACAGAATCACAGAATTGTTAGGCTGTGAAGGGACCTCTCTGGAGATCATCCAGTCCAACGCCCCTGCTGAGGCAGGGTCACCCAGAGCAGGTGATACAGGAACACATCCAGGCAGGTCTTGAGTGTCTCGAGAGAGGGAGACTCCATGACCCTCCTGGGCAGCCTGTTCAGTGCTCTGCCACCCTCAACATGAAGTTCTTCCTCATGTTGAAGTGAAACTTCTTGCGTTTTAGTTTATGGCCATTGCTCCTCATCCTGTTGCTGAGCACCACTGAAGAGTCTGGCACTGTCATCATGGCACCCACCTTGGAGATACTTATATGTGTTAATGAGATCCCCTCCCAGTCTTCTCTTCTCTAGACTGAACAGGACCATGTGAGAGATGCTCCAGACCCCTAATTATCTCTGTGACCATCTGCTGGACCCTCCCCAGTACTCACTTCTCTTTCTTATACTGAGAAGCCCAGAACTGGACACAGCACTCCAGATGTGGCCTCACTAGGGTCAAATAGAGGGGAAGGATCACCTCCCTCTACCTGGTGGCCACACTCCTCACAGTGCCCCCCAATATAGTATTAGGCCTCCTGTCCACAAGGGCACACTGCTGGCTCATACCCAACACTAGCCCTTCATCCAGGTTGATGACAAAAGAGTTGAATAAAACTGGACCCAATATTGATCCCTGGGGAACACCACTGACAGGCCTTCAACTAGATTCTACTCCATTGATTACAACCCTCTGAACTCCATCATTCAATCCAACATATGGTAAGGATGCAGTGCAAGTAGTTACCCTGTTCTCTAACGTTTAATCCACACTTTCAAAAGCAAAGTGTACACCCAATTCCTGATCAGTTTTCTGGACTATACAAACCAAGTAACCCTGGCTGCAGGATCTTAGAAGAGACTGTACTGCTGAGTGGGTTTGAGAGGTACAAGTGTTAACGAGGTGTGACAAATCAGAGAGGAAAAGAGTTGTCACTTTGCTACCTTTCCTGGCTGGAGTAGGGCTGATCTTTCCCTGCCTCTACAGAACCTGGCATCCAACACTGAGCTTCACAGCAATTTGGAATAACACTTTCAGCTTGTCAAGTGGACAGTGTCTCAGATCACTCAAGTTTTCCAAAGGGTCACAACACCAACAATGTTATTACTCCAAGCAAGACAGCACCCTGGGTTTGTCAGCACTCCATTCATTTAAACATCAGTTTAAAGCTGGAAAGATTAGAAACTTATCCTAACAAAAAAAGTTGAATACTGAAGGTGGGTTGCAACGATGGAAACAAGATTACAAACTAAAATACCAAGTTGGGAATTTAAGAGGACTCACTCCCAAGTCCCTGTCCATTAAGCCTGCATTTTCCCTTTCTTTCTCCAAAACAAACTCCCAAACTACCTACAAATCTGTACTCAGCAATAGCTCTAATAATTCACATTTTCTTCCTGAGCCTGGTTTTTCTCTTCCTTCTTTCAGTACAGGTAAAATATTTGGTGACTGGTGCTGGAACCAATTCAAGGCAAATCAAACGTTTGGGGTATCTCGGGAAGGGAAGACAGATAAAGAGGTGAGAGGAGTTAACTTTCAAGACCATTGAAAAAACCTCTATGAATATACTATCACAGGAAATGTTCACTGGATGCACATCCTGTCTCTGTCTCTGTTTAAGCTCTCTACAGGGATCAAACACAGCACATTAATAATATAGATGAAAGAACTGGCATCTAGAGTCTTTGTCTGAATTATTCCCTACTCTCTTTTGTCAGCTTGGAGGCTTGAAACAAGTGGCTTGCTTCACCCATCACTCTCTTTTATACATCCACAAGGCTAGATCCAGCAAAAAAAAATCTTCTTCAGATATTTCTCTTAAGCATAAAGGTAGTATGACAGCTTAAATAAAGATGTTTCTAGTTTCCTTTTTCTGTTTCATAGACTTTTTCCTTGCAGCAAATTTCTATTGTTTCAGTCAGAAAGAAATGACATTGATTTTTTTCCTGATATCTCTGTATAGCTTTATCCAGGGCATGCAGTCTTTGATTTGCAGAGCCAGTGATCATGACTGAATGGATCATTAATCCAGATGGCAGTCCAGTTCCTTCACCCTCTCTTGCAGAAGATATTATCCATGCTATCAGAGAAAGAAAATTCTCCTATGAAACCATAAAAGACTGAAAGCTAACTTTCACCCTTCACTTTCCCAAGGAGCAGCTGAGAGGTTCTACCTTCCGAGCTATTAATTGTCTCTTACTATCAGAACAGCTGAGCATCCAGCAACCCTTAATTGCAGTTACCCTCACCACACTCCTGAGCTAAAGCAGTGGCATAATCTCAGCTGTACTAACAGGAGGCACAAAGAGTCTGTATAACTTGCTCAAAGTATCCACAAGGTCTGTGGTAGAGGCAAGATTTCAGTGCTCCCTTTGCAAGCCAGGGCTCTTGTCTCTTCCGAAACCAGACAGCACAGAAGCAGCAGAAATTTGCACCATTTCCCATCACCCTCCTGCTTTTCCACTTTTAATGGACAGGAGGGTAACGTATTGGGCACTTGTTTAGAAACCCCTTACGTTGTGAGCAGGAAGAATAAATGGTCTGCGTCACTGAAGTAGATGTTACTACCAGGTCAGCAGGTCTGTGAATACAAGAATTTCCTGCAAATGTGCATCCTGCAACCCAGCTGAAGGTTCCCAGAAAGCCTGTGAAGCCTTCATCCTCTCTGGACATCTCTCTTTGACATCAGTTTATCCTTTCACAAAGAACTAGATCAAACATGCAAAAACGTGGTTTTGTATAAAATCTGCCAGCCTCGATACTGACATAACAAGGAAAGTTATGGGTCTCTGGGCATTCTGTAGTTACGGCAACTTGACTTTAAACAGTAAGTGTCCTGTCACAAATGAGACCATTCACCATTGTACTGAAAAGTGTTCTGTTGTACACTTGGTTTGTAGAAGGCTAAGCACTACCATCAATGACCCCATAAGTAGGTTTCACACTTGTTCTATCCAATTTAGGGGGGAATATTGGTTTCATCACAATTATATACTGTAATCCTTGTTTTAATCCCTTCTTTCAGGTTTTACTGCAATTTATTGTATTCAAACTCTGCCTTTGCTGCTAAAGATGTTCTCTCCAGTAAGGACATTTGCAGTGCACTACTTTCTTCTTAGATCACACCAGACCCTTTCTAGGTCTAGGAAATTTTTCACACTTTTATAACAAATGAAAGTAAAAAAGCTAAGCCAATTGTCCTGTGGGTACCACAACTAAGAAAAACAAGTTTCCTACCTGTTTATGTCCTCCATTCTTAACAGCTCCTACTCTTCTCCACATCCTTTTCATATCACTCCTACCTTCTCTCTGAGTTCCCAGAGAACTTAGTTACATGTGTGATGGTTGTCCAGCTGGCTGCTGCTTTCTGGAATGACTAAGATGTCAGGTTATAATCATTGTGCTTCAGGGTGAGACGTGGACTCTAGGCTCTTCAAAGCTACCAATATGCACCTTTGGAGCACCTAACCTACACATGATACCTTTGAAATTAATATCCCTCTATCAAATTCTGCTGGAGATGTCCAGTGAGTTCCAAAGCTACTGAACTGAAAGACAGACAGATTGACAGCATGTTTACATGTATTTGTCTTGAAAGCAGATCACATCCCCCTATAACAATTCAGCCAATAGCTGTCTCTAGGTTCAAGACAATGAAACAGGTTTAATGACATTCCAATACAACCAAAAGACACAGATTTTAAAAGCATATGGTTGATCAACAGTGATTATCCAGACTACAGTGAAAGTCAGTGGATCCAGTTACTGCTCTTCTTGGGGGGTACCCCTCACTTCTGTTAAAAGCACAATGAACCAGTGCCATATGGAAGATTCACATTTAGCTTGTTTTGAAGTTTAGAAAACTGTCTCATTTCCCACCACACAGACAAGATTAGAGAGCTTTCCCACAAGCAAGTTAGCTTTTGCTACCCATCACTAACTATACTGACAAATACATTCCAGTTGTCATTCTAACCCTGCTAGAGGAAGGAGGTAGGGGGAACTTTTAAAGTAAATCCCTCGTTTCTTGAAAGGTTCAAAATCAGTTCTGAGTTAGCTTTTCATATCTCTCTCAATTTTTCTCATCTGTAAATAATTGCTTGTAATTAACAGAGAGAAGCAGGTGCTCCAAGGAAGGTAACTCTAGTTGTCTTCAGAACTAACTACTAGAAGCATTCCTAAAGCCCCAGTTATTTCTCACATAAATAATAACGAATATATCTCAACCTTATCAAATCAAGGTTACTGTGGTAATGATTCATTCACTCTATCCAGACCCTGACAACCTCTACAGTGAAGTCTAGGCTGTTAAAATAGGATTGTAATCCTGATTGTCATCCAAAGGAGGTACCTTCCACCCTTTTTACACATTTACTTTATCTCCTTTGCCAATACATTTTCCAATCACATGTATGTCAATGGTTTTTCAGGAGCTGTGGGGCAGGTACACAGAAAGCAGTGTAATCATAAATTCAGGATATATTTTGATTCAGTTCTCAGTTCTTTGTTACCACATCATAAGCCATGAGGGACAACACAATACTCAACTGTTGTGGTGTTTTTTCTTATAAGAGAACTTAGATACTTTTCTAAAAGCAGAGATTTTACAGCATCCGGATGATGGCCATAGGACAACTTCCACTACAAAAAAAGTAGCAGCCATAGTAAATAGGGCCACTTAATGCTGATAATACGATACTTTTCCACTGAGCTATGTGTTAACATAATTGGACTTTACCAGTTTCTGATTGTGCCAATACAAAGCTTAACCTCCTCCTGTGTACATCAAGCAAAGTGAATTTACCCTTTTAACAATTTATCAGAGCTCCATCAGAAACTCTGGGTATTGCGCTTGCAGCTAGGGGTCAGGTCTGAAGCAGAGAGAGCAGTGAGACAGCGAAGTGCAGAGCAGTTCTCAGGTAAAGCAGGACTGAGAGGCATCTTCTTGAATAAAAGGCAAACAAGACAGTATAAGAGTGGGAGGATGACAAAAATGAGCTTTTGAATTAATAATAATAATAATAATAATAATAAGCTTAGAACTGAAGAAACAAGAAATTTAGGATTCCGCGCACACACACACACACCCCCACACCCCTCCCGAAAGAAAGGTGGAAAATAGCAGAGAGCAGCCAGGGCACTAATGGGTCTGATGAAGTTTTCTGGCGTTTCCTTCTCTTCTAACTTCTGAACAATGCTTAGGAATATTTTGCATTTAAAACTTTTCCTTTGTAAAACTATGACAGAATGAGGCACCCCCAGACGAGCGGGGATGTAAACTTCTCTGAGGTAGCCAGGGTTCTGCTGAGGCTGCAATGCTGCCAATATGGAAGGCTTGAGAACGTGTAAGCTGTTTCTTTGTATACTCCCTTGTTAAGCAGAACCTTAACACCATTGCTACGCACAACCAGAAACAGGTACCTTTGTGCTTAATCTATTGTTTTTATTCTCCTAAAAGGGATTTTCTTCTCCTTGATAGAACACTGATCTTCCATAACCTTACAAGATCGGGTTACCTGTTTATGCCCAGAAACTGTCTCTATCTCTAAGCTTTCTTTCAGGTCTTCTTTTCTGAACACAGGCATTGTGTTTTGTGTCTGAGCAGGGGTCGTGGTAGTGACCCAAAGGCACATAGTACACCCTTCACTCAAAGTCTCAGCAACATTTAGCATCACTTGAAAAGGATGGAAATAAAATGTCACCCACAGCCAGAAAAAAAAAAAAACAAAACAATGAAATAAAAAGACAAACTCCAAATGAAATAAAGTTACAAAGAGACAGCAATCAGCCATCTCTGCACATTTACCTAGAGGGATTTAAAACTGCAGCTGGTTTTGGAGTGAGTGAAAGGAACAGAGCAGAAAACACAAAGAAAGAAAACTTCATTGTACTGTTAATTTCCCTGACTGCTTTGCATATGCTTTGAGGAAGATGCAAGGCAAAATCATTTCAAGATCCCAGCATTTCGAGGCAATAATGTAGCTCGTTTTGTCACCACTTATAGCTTTCTTTTCTTTCCTTCTTTCCTACTTTCCCTTTTTCCTTCTATTTCTCTCCTTTTTCTTAAGATTCTTTCCATTCTTTCCTTACTTTCTTTCATTCTTTCTCTCTTTCTTTCTCTTTCTTTCTTTCCCTACTTTCTTTATAAGGTTCTCTCCTTTCCTTCCTTTCTTTTCTTTCTTTCTCTCTTCCTTTCTTTTGCTTCCTTCCTTTTCCTACCTTCCTTTCTCTTCTTTCCTTTTCTTTCTTTCCTTTCCTTCCTTGTTTTCTTTCCTTTTTTCTTCTCTTTCATTCTTCTCCTTGCATGCTTTCTGCTTTTTCTTTTCTTTCTTAAGAAAGAAAGAAAAAAAACCCAAGGAAAGCGTGAAAGCAAAACAGAACGAAAGCAAGCTCAGAAGCGAGAATCAGTCTTCCCCTCTTCCCGGCCTGGCTTGCTCACTTGCATGCTTTTGAGCTTGCTTTTTTTCTTTTTTCTAGAAGAAACAAAAGGAAAAATCGCAACGATAAAGGACCCTGTAGGCAAAGCCAGCCCCGTTTTCCTTGCTGGGATGTTGAGGTGATGGAGGCTGCTGCCGGCCATGGCGGCCCCCTTTTTCTTGCTGGGATGTTGAAGCCATAGGGGCCCCTGGGGAAATTCGGGACCCCTTTTTCTGGGTGGGGTGCTGCAGAGGGGCAGGTCCACAGAGGTCCTCGTGCATTGTTGCTGGGGGGCGTCAGGGAAGGAGCGTGGCATTGCTTGTGCAGGTGTGTTTGTAGCGGGGCATTGGGGCCAGGGTTTGTGCGGGGCTCTGTGCTTGGGGGGGCTGAGGAGGGTGTGTTTCACAAGGGTGCCAGAGGCTTTGGGCGCTGGGGCTGAGCACAGGTCAGGAGTGTGTGCAGGTGGGCAAGTGCGGTGCTGGCAAGGCAGAGGCTGCCTACGGCCACACCACCCTGAAGACGCCTGGTCTCGTCTGATCTTGGAAGCTAAGCAGGGTTGGGCTCAGTTAGTACTTGGTTGAGAGACCACCTGGGAATCCCGGGTGCTGTAGGCTTTTGTCAGCTGACAGGGGACCCTGCGAGCAATGTCAGCCCCCTTTTTCTTGCTGGGGTCTTCCTATAAAGGAAGAGTGAATAAATAGTTTGCTATATCCAGTGCAGGTGGGACAAGAAATAATGGATTTAAACTAAATGACTTTTGAAGGTCCCTTCCAATCCATGCTGTTCTATCATTCTGTGATTTACACTGCAGCTGGAAGTGCTCTGTCTGGAGATTAAAATAAACCCTGCTAATGCTGAAGACAAATGAACCTAGAAATACCCCCTTGCTGAGAGTGGCTGTTAAAAGCAGACTAGACAGAATTCTACTAGCTGTGACATGGGAACACCTGAGCTTTCATTAGTTGGTCTCTTCCTGCCCCTTTTTATGCAAACTTTTGCTTTCACATACGAATTGAGGAGAATTAATGTGACAGCTACACATGTGTTAGCATTGCAGGGGCAGAGAAAAGCCAAACTGACTGCACACCCTGAGGACAAACCAATGTCATCCCAGAGTGGCACAAACTCTCACCTTGGTATGAGTCCTTGTGTCCTGCAAGTTGACAGGAGCCCTTTCAGCAGGTGGTGTCATCACCAGGTTTCTTTACTTCCTGCCTAATTTAGCCCAGATTCCCTGATCTCAGCAGTGGCTACAGCTGATTGAAAGTCAGGAGTTTTCCCATAAATCACTCCACTCTATAAAGAGAAACCCAGCAACAGAAAGTAACAAGAAAAGGGGGTTAGGAGAGGATGGGGATTTTCTTTCAGATGCCTTTTTTTTTTTTTTTGGTCATCTGTAAGCAAGAGTAAGCTTCCCTGAAGCAGTCCTTTCTGGGTTGTTGTCTGAAAATTGAGGGAAGAGAGGTTATATTTTATTTTATGTTAAATCTTTCAGGACCTGCCTAAAGCGTATGCTGAGTTTCAGTGCTAATTCTGCTATTACAAAGTGTCCATTATATCCAGAGCTTCATTTAGCAAATGAAAGTAGATTGTTGAACCTAATGTTGTCTCATTTGATTAAACAATGTCTAAACATTTTAAAATATATCCTTCTGCTGGCAAAATCACTATGCCTATGTAAACAAAAGGGTCGAGATATCATCTAACTGCAGCTGATGTGGGTGACAAACCTGGAGCTTACTCCTAGTTGTTGACTGTTCTTCCAGTTGTATGCAGTTTATTTTATCTAACATGCAAAATAATCTGGTAAACCCATGTAAGCACGATGCTTGCTTAACAGTAAAAGAAATACCATACTTTTACTGTTAAAGTATGTCATACTGTCACGTATGACAAACGCTGTGAGATTCTGCTCTGTCATACTGAAACTTACTGACGAGAACTCACCCCAGCGTGCTCAGTTGTGTATTGCAAGTAAATAAACAGTGGTCAGAGGACTTCTTGTAAGTGCTGCACTTTTATCTGGTGTTTCTAGTCCTTGAGCGGCATCTTCACTGCACCCTCAGACCCAGGCCACACGAGGGAGTGGTGAGAGGCGCAAGAGCTCTATGGCAAATGTGTATGGGAGCCAGGGTTATCGCTGGGGTGAGTGTCTGGGCAGAGAAAGGTGCAGCAGCAGAGGCTGTGTTGGTGCTGGCAGTGTGTGAATCCACACATTACCCCAGCTTGCTGCAGTGGTCTCAGCTGAGGAGAGCAGCCAGGTTACGAGGCTACCTTCAGAGTGGTTATCTCCAGTGAATCCAGTACTCCTGGTGTCTCTAATAGCCTGCACAGCCCATGAGACTGACAGTAACAGGAAGGTACTATTTCTGCGAGGCTCTTCTCAAGGTACAGCAGCTTGCCAGGCCTTCCCATAAGTGCTTGAGTGTCTTGTTTCTGTGTGCAGGATGTTTCTCATCACAGACCAAAGCTTCTCCAGAAGTCAAACGCATTGGTTTCCTTCTCTTCCCCCAACTGAAGGGAAGTGTGTGTGGTCAGCTGCAATGATAGCACATGGAGAGGTGTTGCCCTGAAACAGGATGAAATGACTGCGTCCTTCCAGGAAGCCATCTCCAAAAGGAGACTTGCCTGTGAGCTGGAGTGCTTCAAGGGGAGAGCTGTCCCTGCAGTGAGTGCTCATCCCCAGAGACGGATGGAGAGCTGGGGGCTTGGCACCTTCCTGCTTATCACCAGGGGTGAAAAATGCCATGATATGAAATGGTTTGGGTTGGAAGGGACCTTAAAGCTCACCCAGTTCCAACCGCTGCCACAGGCAGGGACACCCTCCACTAGAGCAGGCTGCTCCAAGCCCTGTCCAACCTGGCCTTGAACACTGACAGGGATGGGGCAGCCACAGCCTCTCTGGGCACCCTGTGCCAGTGCCTCAGCACCCTCACAGGGAAGAACTTCCTAATGTCTGATCTCGATCTCTCCCCTCTGTCAGGTTAAAGCCATTCCCCCTTGTCCTGTCCCTACAGGCCCTTGTCCAAAGCCCCTCTCCAGGTTTCCTGTAGCGCCTTTAGGCACTGGAGCTGCTCTAAGGTCTCCCCTTAAGGAGCCTTCTCTTTTCCAGGCTGAGCCAGCCTGGCTCCAGAGCAGAGCTGCTCCAGCCCTCGCAGTGTCTCCATGTCTGTGAGAATTCTTCTTAAGAGCCCTCTGTAGCTAAATGGGAATTCCACTGAAAAAATGATGTTTCTTGTTTAAATCAATCCCCCCTTCCCATCCCACCCCCATGGAAGTGGCCAGAGCTAGAACATGAGGGATACAATTATTTCAGTGGAGATGAATGCATTTCTAAAGTACCAGAACTGACTCTCGTGGATCACGTGCCTCACGCCTGTTTCTTTCCTCCCACCCTTTCATTTAACCCCAATTTAGGTTTCCTTCCTCCATGCCCGTTGTTTGGCTTCGAGATGAGCTGAGGTCCGGTTTCCCTCTAGTGGTTTCTATGCATCCCTGAAGCCCAGCAGAGCTTGGGCCTTTTGAAGTTCTAGAGCAACCTCAACGGCAGGGGAAACACTTGACCCTCTGTTTCAAGCCAGACTCAAGACAGGCAGCAGCAGGTAACCTGCAGCGAGGAGTTATGTGCACTGTTACAAGCAATGGATAATGGAAAAGGGATTCCTAAACCCAGCTCTTATCCCTTCCCTTTATTAGTGGTGCTCCAGAGAAGCCAGCCAGCATCCTCACAGCTCAAAATGCTTTTGGAGATGTGCATCAAAAGGACAGCTGTCCTCTTCTTCATTCCTGAGCTATCTCTGCATCATCTCTCATTAGTGATCAAAGCAATTATTAGTACATCTCTTACTAGTTTTAGCTACCATCGAATGCTGTACTTGGTTGTAGCACTTAGTTGTCTGCAGCAAGGGTCAGGGGTCTGCATGCAGCCTTTCAAGGGCAATGAAAGCTGGTTTGCATCGCGGAAGTGTTACAGCTTCTGCCACAGTTCCAAGGCAAAAAGGTTCGCCAATGCCATGGCAAGAAATGTGATCTGCAGCCATGTGAAATAAAGGGAGGATCTGTCTCTGGTCTAGTGGGTGATTCTATCACCTGGATCTAAGGTCAGTATTGCTGTTCACCCTCTTGTTTCAAAGGAGTTAATGCAGGAGTATATTCCTGGTGCAATTGTTCATGGACAGAAAAGACCTGGTAGTTCTGAGATGACTCTGGATTTTCCTTGCAAGCAGAGCATGGCTCCACAGGTGCAGGTTCGTGGGGCTCGAAAGCATCCCGAGCAAGCAAACCACAGGACAGTGCTGCAGCATCTCTGTACATCTGCAGGTCTTGGCTAGCTTTGAAAATGATGCTGCTGCAGGAATCATTCCAGGAGACCTCTTCAGAGGTGGGGGAATGTGCCATAGCAAATACCTGCAGCAGCTCTATGCCTTGGAAACAAGGAGAAAGTTATGAACCCAGAAGATACAAGAATCGACCATAACGGACATCAGGAAGACCTAGCAAAGGCTGAGACAAGCCTTAAGCATACAAACCATGTCTAATGTGGCCAATATCAAAATGAGCCTTTGAAAATACACCAGCTCCAGTCTTCTCTGTTTCTCCACCACCATTTTGGTGTCCCACCATGGCTGGGGAAAGGCAGTGCCTTGCAGAGCTCAAATAACCAGGTCAGCAAATATCCAAGAGGAGTTATCTCCTATCAATGCTCCTGGTACATGGGTGGTGAGGTGTCCTGCAATGTCCATTTGCTGGTGGTTGTGAGAGCAGTGATGCTGGTCGAGGAAGCACACTTGCCCATCCTTAATGCATTTCCCTAGGGCTGAGCTTCCTCTGCCACCAGTGGCACAGTCCATGCCACCCCCTTCTGACTGAGGAGCCTGCAATAGCAAGGTGAAATGCTCGCCTGCTGTGCAGCCCTGCAGCAAGTTCCTCTGGTGATGGAAAAGCTTTTCATTTCCAGTGCCTGATAACCTCACTGGGCAATGCCCACTGACCTTCCTTGCCCAATAGGCTGTGCTCCTTGCTTGGAGGGGACCTACTGGCCTGAAGCATCCTGAGGTCTTCTCTCTGCCTTCTAGACCGCTGCTTCTGCTGGAGCTGGCATGGGCCCCCAGTCCCATTCATAGAGAGGTGAGTGCTGTGTTTTCCAGACAGTTTTGTGATTGTTATAACTGGTTTTCAGTCTGAATCACAGTAATTCTCTCATGTTCTATAGTTCTGTTCCACCAGCAATGTTGAGAAGATGTGACACTGTGACCCTGTCATCTGCTGACTCTGTGACTGCTCTGTGGTTGAAGTACCCTGAATTGCTGTCTTGGGCAAGCTCATTTCCCCTTCCCACTTTCCATGATCCCATTAAAGCACCTTCAGGAGTATTTCTGCATTGTCTGTCTGTGCATTACAAACCAGCCTTTGAGATTAATTCTTTGGTATTAGCATATAGTTGGTATAGAGCTTGGTTTGAATACTTCTCCTGAGTTTCCAGGGACTGATTTTTGCCTTTCTTATGTCTGCTTTTTGGGAGATGTTTGTAAATTAGTCACTGACTTATTAGTATGCCCAGCTCATTAATCCCCAACCACCATCATTTTCATGTCATGGGCCTTGTTAGTACTTTAGTTTTCAGTCTCCAGCTCCAGCGTTGTGATAGTTTCACCACTGTACAAAAACCACTTCACTTTACATCATCCTCAAATGTTGTTCACATATTCCTATTGTCTGTATCAAGGCAATCACTACCAGTATTAACTATGAGCAGCCAAATCAAGCCTGAAGGGAGCTCAACTCGCAACATCTCTTTGGTATGATGCTTCCCATCCACAGCTTGGTGCTGTGGTCACCAGACAAGGGCAGCTATGTCTCCCATCAGCCTGGTGAGGCTTCAAGGGAGGGACAAATCATGTTACAAGCACAAAACAGCTGGCTGTGATCATCAGGCTCGCCAGGATATGTCTGAGTATCTCAACATGAGCTACCAGTAGGCAAAGCTATGATGAAGTTTTATCTGCAGAGACCTTGTGTGTCTCCAGATGTGGCTCTGGGGTCTCTGACTGATTCCTGGACACCACTGCGTCAGGATCCGCATGCTTCTCTCTGCCTCATCTCCTTACCAGCTACCCTCTAGGCTCTCACAGCTGCTTACGGCCCCTTTCTTCATCCAGTTACAGGTTTTATCACCTCTGCCTTGGACCAATGATGCTCACTCTGTGTTTTCCCTTGCCCCTGCAGTTCTCAGCCCTGTGAGTGCGGTCACTGTGTGGCACAGTGCAGGGGGCACTCGTGTTGTTTTCTCACATCCTTGCTGGCAGCTATCCATCAGGGTAGTCTGGGGGCACTACAGAGAACCAGTGCCTGTACGAAGTGCGTTACCGCTTGCAACATGCTCCAAAGGACCTTTTACTGACACCAGCACCTACCACACCTTGTCTGCAAAAGTGATTTTCTTAGTACAAGCAGCCAGTGAGGCCAAACACTGCTGTAAGGTAAAGCACCAGTTTTGCCTTTCTGTTTGTTCCCTCCCATTTGATGTTGTTCAGATGTGTTGTGAAACTGCACATTTTTCATATCTGAGCACAGGAGAGCTATGGTTACTGGCCAGACCTTTTCCTCTCTTCCCTCATCCTGGTGAAGGGGCTCTGTTTGGTCGTCTCTGCCTCCTGACTCTATTTTGTCTGACTTAACTAAAAGCCTTGTTGCTGGTGTGAGATTTCATGTGCCAATTCCTTTAAAATTCTGGAGTTTCTGGCTTCTTTGTCCTTACTGAAATCTGTGATTCAGTAACTGGGGAGTTTTCAGGACATACCTGGACAGTTTTGTTGGTTTTATCAGCAGCAACACTAGGTGATCTCCCTTCTATGCTTGTAATTCGTAGGCAACTTTTCAGGTCTAAGGGCAGAATCTGCTAAGACCTCAGCAACACACAGGAACTGAGCCACAGGTGATGAGCTTCCAGGATTCTCTGTACTACAGCCCTCTCCATACTCCCACAGCATCAACACAATGAAATACTGCATCATGTTAGGCCCTGCCTTCCCTGCTTAGAAGGGCCAGAACTGTTAGATCTTGATGGCTGCTCACACAGAAGCAAGAATCTGGATTACTCTGTAGGCTTTTCCTTGCATGTTATTTTTGCTTTTTGTTTATGTCCCCCCTGCTCCCCACAGCCTAAATTTTTACTGCAGCATCAATTTCCTCATTGAAAGTTTAACCCATTGACAGCATCTTTTCCTTTCAAGGGACAGAGAGATTATATCCTGCTGAGGCATCAGCAGAATGCAGTGGTCCAGCCCTGCTTGTTGGAGCTGCTGATGAGCTGTAGCTGCTGCTCCCTACTATTGTTAGCCAGGCTCCTGGGCAAGGAAATCAGAAAAACGTGTTGATAACAGTGTTGCTGTCCTCGTGGGCTGCTATTCTGGTGCTGTGCAATTGCTGCTAGCTTGCTGTGACCCAGGTTTCATGGTTTGTTGTGACCCAGGTGCTGTTCCATTTCCTGGGAGCACTCATGGAGCTGAGGTTTAGTTCTGACTGAAGAAAGGTGTTGAAAACCCACCATTAACATAATTATAACTTGACATGTAAAGCAGATAGTAATTTTTGTCCCTGGTATTATATGCATCTTCAGGTAATTAGAAATTGCTCATCTTTTGAGTTGCACTGTAAGTATTCTGTTGTAAGGCAGATCTCGCATCATGGCAGGTAAGTCTCTTCTCACAGTCTCTAGTACAAGTTTAGCATTAATAATAGAGGACTCTGTACAATGGTGATAAATGAATATTTATTTATAGATATATTACTATGAGATGGCTTTGGTGTCACTTGCTAAAGAATGCTTCCTTTTTTGTCTTCATGGTATTCAGTGCAAGCAACAAAAAATATTTAATGGTGATTGAGATTGTGAAGTCAACAATTTCTCTTTTACAATAAGAAAAAGAAGCAACGTTTTTAGCTTAGAACATGAACAGTGGGAGGCCTCAGTTTGCTCCCTACAAGAGAAAAACACTTGCTTCATACAGCTCTATATGCAGCAAGCCTGGCTATGAGTAGGAATGTCAACTATAAATTATTCAGCTCAGTTGTTGTACTGGTTTTTGCCAACGGGGAGTAAGCTGTGTGGTGCTTAGCTGCTGGCTGGGGTGCAACCATGGAAGCTGTTTAGTATATTTAATAGAGTGTCCTGTCTGTGATCCTTCCTGGATTTAAAAACTCTGCGCTTGGGGAAGAAGAATGTGTGCTGAAGTTCTTTGGTTATAAACCAGTAGCAAATGATACCTCAACACGGTTTTTATTTGCTATCCTATGAGGCCTATCCATGAGGCCATAGGCACAAAAGCATTACTGTTTTCTATTTCAGAGTAGACAACTTCTTGGGAGCCCACTGTAAATTGGACAAGGTGCCCCATGTTAACAGGCAAAAACCATGACTGTGATTTGGGTTTCAGGGCAAGCAAGTAGTTTGCTTTCTGGGTTAACAGTAGGATGACAGGTTGATATGGATCAATCTTCATCTCTTTTCAAAGTAATTAACATTTTCATAACAATCTGTTTGGAACAGGCATTCATTATAACCAAGGAGATGCAAAAGCTCAAAAAGGAATCCTACAGCAAAGAGCATTTTTGAAGGCTCTCTGAGCTATTTCTGAAAACAGAAGATGTCTTCCCCACTGAACACCTCTTGCCTGGACACATAAGTGATACCTGTCATGAACATTTACAGCACACCATAAAGGAGAATGGGCTAGCAGAGACCCTAAGCCTCTTGCTCTCCAAGGATAGTTATAGTTAATAGCAGTGTATTTGCTGACAGCTACAAGAGTGACAATACTCATACATCTCCTTAAGCAATGGATGCTTTTTAAGATCGGGCACAATTTGTCTCTTGTATCTTTTGCTGTCTTAGAAAAGAGACTTTAAAAGGCAGAATGAGGGCCAAGCAGTGTGTGCTGTGATTAAGTTGGCCACATGCACTCTGCTTGCAGTGAAAGACCAGTAATGCCAGATCATTAAATAGTACATCAAAGAAAACTGGAGCATAAATAATCAACTGAGTGACCTGAATGGTTTCATCCATTTTTATGCTGGGACCTCTGCCAAAGTATTGACACAAAGCAGTTAGATCTAACGTTTGGATGAGAAATGTTTTCTCTCATGGGAATAGTCATTTCATATGTTTTTTTGGACAGTGTCTGGACAGTGGTTTCAGTATGTGGCCTGCAGAAACTAGAAGGTGATAGGACCCTTTTAGGGAAGCTATTTGTAAATTGTCACCAAGAAAGTTAATTGTCTGTAAGTTTAACTGAGCAGAATATGGATTTGCATTCCCTGGAGGAATATTTTAGGTATTTACAAGCCAGAAGACACTCGGAGTCAAGGACCATGAAGCCAAACTGGATACAGCTATCACATGCATTTCAAAACCTCTAGAATGTTTCCCATGCTGACTCTATGGGTCATTTCCTTCTGGCGCCTCAAGATTTCTATTTGTGCCTTAACTGTTTTGAGCTGCTTTCTTGTCATTTCCCTGTGGGGCAGGAGGATATGGAGTGCATAGTCAGCAATCACAGGTATTACAGAGGACATTTGTAGTGGGAAAGCCAGATATTTACATTGATGCATCGTCAGGGATCCAGCTAGGAAAGCTTAACGTTCTCTCTATAATCATAGACTGGTTTGGGTTGGAAGGGATCTTAAAGATCATCTGTTTCCAACCTTCCTGCCATGAGCAGGGACACCTTCAGGGTCAAATGTCTCAAAATGAAGTGCAGGAAAGCTGTTGAGCCCCCACTGTGCATTGCCAAGCACCTGGAAGAGAAAAAGCGCCAAATCCAAAGCAATGCTTCATCCCACAGGGCAGTGCCAAGAAGCCCTCAGCTGGGGGTCTGCCGCATCTGTGCAGAAGGGCCTCACACACCTCACTCTCATTAAACCTCCCCTGAAAACTGCTCATGGATTGTAAGAGGGATTATGGCTGTGTCTGCTTCAGGTTGCTCACTGCTGTTTTCTGGGCATCAACACTTGCTCAGCATGAGGCTGTGACCACTTGAGCGGATGCAGTCACTTCTCACTGGGCAGGACACCCACTGAAGAGTTGATCCCACTGAAGTACAAACCTGTCACCAGGGCTTACAGCAGTTGCTTGGGTGAGATCAGATCTTCACAGATTTGTACCCGACAGACACAATGCTAAAGCTCTGTTCTGGGGCCTACAATGATTTGCGTGGCTCAGTTTTTCCATGCAGTAATGGCTTTATTTATACCCACAATGATTTTAGTCTCACAAATGCCAGGGTGTTGCCACAGGCTCAAACAAGTGTTACATGGCAAGAATGGGGCAATAGTCTCAGGCCACTGACTTTACTCCATGATCAGCAACAGCTGTGTCTTGGTGATAACTGCAAGATTTGAAGTTATATATGTTGGCAGGACACTACCAGTGTATGGTTTGATGTGAGCAGCACAGATGTATTAGGCTTGGCATGGTAGTACATGAGTTTTTTCTTGGTGTTAGGTGACCACATATATAGCAGTACCAGAAGTGGATTTGTGTACTGCTATATGGGTGCTCAGTTTCCTGTGTTTAGTTCCATGTGATGTACCACAAGATGCATGGTGGGAACAGTGGCCTTATCATCTATTCTCCATCCCATGTGGCTCTCCCTCTTGAAGCTGTGATACAATGGTCTAAGACTATGGTCAAGGCTGAAGTCAAGTCACTGAGGACAGAAGGACAAAATTCAAGTCAATATCAGACCCCTTGGAAGGGATTGCCCCTTTTTGCAGGTACACCTATAGCTACAATGATTGCAAATACTGTAGATGGTCCTATTCCTTCTGCCTCCAAACTTTAGCAGCATTGGTGGCTCTTAACCAGCACACGACAGCTGTTATGTCATGACTTGATATCTGGATGGCTGGGATTTTGGCTTTGGTTCATCTTGGACCTCATTGACATACAAGTGGGGAACAGAGATGGAAATTCTTGAAATTCCTTAGCTGCAAAGTAATAGCAAAATACATCCAAAACAGCAGTTAGAGTTTGCTCAGCATGCACAGATATGAAGACAGGTTCTAACTTCCAAGAGCAGAGAACAAGCTCCAGCAACATCCACTGCAAACCGTGAGAACAGGGCAATGTAGAAGGGTGCAAAACATACAGGGAACACGCACAGATTCACAGAAATAATGCGGATTGCTTTCTGGATTAATTTTGTCTCATGAGAGCTCGTGACCATCTTCTTCTTGAGACATCTGATGACTTGTACTGAACAAAAAGTCACAATCACTAAGGGAATAAAATAGCCAAAGGTAGTGAACACTAACAATAGATAATTAGGTTGAATGGATTGTTTCTGAAAGCAGAATTTTTCCTTTTTATCATAAAATTGTGGATGAAAGTAGGAATAAATCATTATTATTACCCAAAGAATCCCACAGATAGAAGCTGATCTCAGTGGGGATCGAAGAATCTTTGCTTTTAGAGGGAACTTGATTGCAATGTATCTGTCGGTCGCAATCAGGGTGATGATCAGGATGCTCATAGGCATGTTTGTAAAGCAGATATTCTGTATGGTAAAACACAAGTTGTCTATGGGATGCTTGTACCTGGTAAAATATATCAAGAAAGGCAGGGCAAAGAGCATGAAACTATCTGCAACTGTGAGGTTGATCATGTACACCCTGGTCTCGGTCCATCTCTTGAGTTTGCAGCAGAAAACCCAGAAGGCAATCATGTTCAGTGGGATCCCCAAAGAGAGCACTGGGATGTAGACTATAAGTTGGAATAGCGCAACACTATTCCGCATGTCGTCTTCAGTGCAGTTCTCCATGTTGGGTTGTCTCTGCAAGAGAAGGGGGAGGCATGAGACTAAGCTTGGGGACAAGTTGTCTGGGCTGGATCCTGCCACAGTGCCCTGCTCTCACGGCTCTGTGGCTCCTCATGCCCCTGTACTGCAGATGTAGGCTCATCAGCTGCGTCATGGTTCACAGTATCACAGTATGCTAGAGTTTGGAAGGGACCTCAAAAGATCATCTAGTCCAATCCCCCTGCCGGAGCAGGAACACCTAGGTAATGTTACACAGGAATGTGTCCAGGCGGGTTTTGAATGTCTCCAGGGAAGGAGACTCCACAACCTCCCTGGGCAGCCTGTTCCAGTGTTCCGTCACCCTCACTGAGAAGAAGTTTCTTCTCAAGTTTAAGTGGAACCTCTTGTGCTCCAGTCTGTACCCATTACCCCTTGTCCTATCATTGTTTGCCACTGAGTAGAGCCTGGCTCCATCCTCGTGACACTCCCCCTTTATATATTTATAGACACTAATAAGGTCAGCCCTCAGTCTTCTCTTCTCTAAACTATAGAGACCCAGCTCCCTCAGTCTTTCCTCGTAAGGGAGATGCTCCACTCCCTTAATCATCTTAGCTGCCCTGCACTGGACTCTCTCCAGCAGGTCCCTGTCCTTCTTGAACTGAGGGGCCCAGAACTGGACACAATATTCCAGATGGGGTCTCACCAGGGCAGAGTAGAGGGGAAGGAGGACCTCTCTCGACCTACTAACCACCGCCCTTCTAATACACCCCAGGATGCCATTGGCCTTCTTAGCCACAAGGGCACAGTGTTGGCTCATGGTCATCCTGTCGTCCACTAGGACGCCCAGGTCCCTCTCCCCTACACTGCTCTCTAACAGGTCGTTCCCCAACCTATACTGGAACCTGGGGTTGTTCCTGCCCAGATGCAGGACTCTACGCTTTCCCTTGTTATATTTCATCCAGTTATTCCTTGCCCAACTCTCCAGCCTGTCCAGGTCTCGCTGGATGGCAGCACAGCCTTCTGGCGTGTCAGCCACTCCTCCCAGCTTAGTGTCATCAGCAAACTTGCTGATAGTACACTCAATTCTCTCATCTAAACTGTTGATGAATATATTAAATAATACTGGTCCCAGTACTGACCCTTAAGGCACTCCACTAGTTACAGGTCTCCAACTAGACTCCGCCCCATAGACTACAACTCTCTGGCTTCTCTCCTTCAGCCAGTTCGCAGTCCACCTCACTACCTGATCATCCAGTCCACACTTCCTCATTTTAGCCGTGAGGATGCTGTGGGAGGCTGTGTCAAATGCTTTGCTGAAGTCAAGGTAGACCACATCCACTGCTCTGCCATCATCCATCCACCGTGTTATTTCCTCATAAAAGGCTAAGAGATTGGTCAAACATGATTTCCCCTTGGTGAAGCCATGTTGACTGCCCCTCATAACCCTCTTATCCTTGATATGCCTTAAGATGGCACCAAGGATAAGGTGTTCCATCGCTTTCTCAGGGATGGAGGTGAGGCTGACCGGTCTATAGTTACCCGGGTCCTCCTTCTTGCCCTTTTTGAAGACTGGAGTGACATTTGCTTTCCTCCGGTCCTCAGGCACCTCTCCCGTTTCCCAAGACTTGGTAAAGATGATGGAGAGTGGTCTAGCAATGACTTCCGCCAGTTCCCTCAGCACCCGCAGGTGCATCCCATCTGGACCCATGGATTTATGGATGTCCAGATTGCTCAACTGGTCTCTAACCCATTCCTCATCGACTAAGGCAAACCGCTCCGTCGACCTGACTTCATCTAAGGTCTCAGGGGTACAGGGCTCTTCAGGACTGCCTGCAGCAGAGTAGACAGAGACAAAGAAGGCATTCAGTAACTCTGCCATCTCTGTATCTTCTGTCACCAGGGCACCCATCTCGTTCATCAGTGGGCCTACATTGCCTCTGGTGTTAGTTTTGTCTGCCATGTATTTGAAAAAGCTCTTTTTGCTGTCCTTGACCCTTCTCACCAGGTTTAATTCTAAGGAGGCCTTAGTCCTCCTAGCTGCCTTCCTACATCCTCTAGCAGCAGCCTTATATTCCTCCCAAGTGGCCAGCCCCTCCTTCCATGACCTGTAAACTCTCCTCTTCCACTTGAGCATACCCAGCAATTCCCTATTTAGCCACGCAGGTCTCCTGGCCCTCTTCCTTGACTTCCTACGTGTCGGGATGCTCCAATCTTGAGCACGGAAAAAGCAGTCCTTGAATGTCAACCAACTATCTTGGGCCCCTTTCCCTTCAAACAGCCTTGCCCATAGGATTTCCCCTAGCAATTGCTTGAAAAGGCCAAAGTTTGCCCTGCTAAAGTCCAGGGTTGCAATTCTACTTGCTATTCTACTGGTCCTACCACACAAGACCCTGAGTTCCACCATCTCGTGGTTGCTGCAACTGAGGCAGCCCTCAACCCTTACTGCTTCGACCAGTGCTCCTTGTTAGTGAGGATGAGATCCAGCAGCGCTCCTCTCCTGGTTGGCTCATCCAGCATTTGCAGGAGGTTCACGGTGTGTGAACACTTGCAGGGATGGTGACTCCAGCACTGCCCTGGGCAGCCTGTTCCAATGCCTGAGCACCCTGTGGGGAAGGAATTGTTCCTTATCTCCGTCTAAACCTCCCCTCGTGCAGCTTGAGGCCTGTTTCTTCTTGTTCTATCACTTGTTATTTGGGAGCAGAGACCAGCCCCCTCCTGGCTCCATCCTCCTGTCAGGCAGTTGTAGGGAACCCTAAGGTCTCCCCTGAGCCTCTCTTCCCAGACTGAACCTCCCAGGTCCCTCAGCCATTCCCCATCACACTTGTGCTCCAGGCTCTGCACCAGCTCCATTGCCCTTCTCTGGACCCACTCCAGCACCTCAGTGTCTCTCTTGCAGTGAGGGGCCCAGAACTGAACATAGGATTTGAGGTGCCGCCTCAGCAGTGCAGGGGTTGATCACTGCCCTGGTTCTGCTGGACACACTATTGCCGATACAGGTCAGGATGCTGTTGCCCTTCTTGGCTGCCTGGGCACAAGCTGGCTCATATCATGCTGTCACAAACCCGCTCCTCTCTCTGCAGGATGCTGGGGAGAAATTGCTCAGCAAAAGTACCACCACCCCAGCAGATAACAGATCTCCAAAGAGAGAAGGGAATGTGTGCACGTGTCTGATCTCAACCTTCAAAGACAGGAAATCAAAACGTTCCTAGAGCAGAAAACACAAATCCAAGAACTTAAACTATCTCCTGGTATTCCTTTAGATATTCAGGGCATCCGCTATCATCAAGGAGGCTGTGGAAGATGAATTACATTTAGTCTGCAGTTTGTAAAGGAAGTGTTTACATCGAGGCAGGTAAACACCCAGATTCTTACAATCTCTTACAAATACATTGCCTTGTAAGCCAGCAGCTTGCAAGCATCAACTTAGTAGTTAAACTGTAGTGAAAATGCCCAATTGCATGAACTAAGTGAACTGGTTTTAGTGTTGGATGACGGGGAGATGGATCTGGTAACCACAGAGGAAAGCACAGCACCTGCCCTAGCACCAGAACTGATGTGTCATTACTGAACCACAGGGATATGGTCATTTTTAGGTTAGAATTTATTGAGGAACTAATATACAGCTGGTGTCCTGGCTCTTTGGGGCTTTCAGCCTCATAGTTCCTTGGCTGCATTGTGGTACCACCTACCTTGCAGCCGTTCCCTGCCAGCCTACTGTGGGTATCCCACAGTGAAAAAGCCACTTTCTGCATGCATAGCACTGCTTCAAGGAGCAGCTGAGCCCTATGTGGCTGGGGCTGGGCATTGCAACTCCATCAAACCCCCTGTGTAAGCACAGAGCCAGTGGTGGTTCCTAATGTTCTGTGCTGCAGTGTGCCCAGAGAGGAACTGGTGTGAAAGCAAAGCTAGGGATGAAGACCTCCCTGAATGACACAGGTGTCTGCAAAGCGGGAGGACACCAAAGCACCTGTGTGCAGGTGAGGATTGAATTAGAATGGTTTGGGTTGGGACCTTAAAGCTCATCCAGTTCCAACCCCTTGCTACAGGCAGGGACACCCTCCACTAGAGCAGGCCCCAACCTGGCCTTGAACACTGCCAGGGACGGGGCAGCCACAGCTTCTTTGGGCAACTTCTGCCAGGGCCTCACCACCCTCACAGGGAAGAACTTCTGCCTAAGATCTAATCTAAATCTCCCCTCTGTCAGCTTAAAGCCATTCCCCACTTGTCCAGTCACTACAGGCCCTTGTCAAAAGCCCCTCTCCCGATTTCTTGTAGGTACTGGAAAGCTGCTCTAAGGTTTCCCTGGAGCTTTCTCTTCTCCAGACTGATTCTCTCAGCCTGTCTTTATAGGAGAGGTTTGTTACAATAATCTTTGGTCTCATGCATGTATGTTAACAATCAGGCTAGCGCTTCAATTATGAGGTGAGAAAGCACACCCCAAAGTATGTATTGAGCAGAGCACACACCAGTGTGGGAAGAAATAAAAGCCATTACCCGCTGTTTGTGGGCCGTCAGGGTGGTTTGATCCTCTGGAAGGTTTCAGCGAGGATGCAGGCGTTGTGGCAGGAGAGAGGATGTGCCAGGGCCGTGGGTACCAGAGCAGTATGCTACTCCACGCAGGGCACGGCTACCTCAGAGCCTGCTGCCGGCAGCTGAAACACAGCAATGAGCTCTTGTTCCCCCAAAGTGCTTCATTTATCACCTTTTTCGGACAGTCAAGTCTCTGGTGCCCTCTGTTGTTCTGCTCGCATCAACTCAATGCTTCACCATTATCCTTACCCACCCAGACTGTGCTCCCCCACTCGCCTCACACAAACCCCAGCAATTAAAATCTAATGTTTTCAGTTCTGGAAAAACAAATAATTTCTGATCTAAAACCCATAATGGTTGTAAATTGCCCTTCTGGCAGCAAAAGGGGGCACAGCAGGCTGGGCAGCCTCCGGTGTGGTTGCAGAGTGTGTGCGGTGGGGGGGGCTGACAGCCTTTCTGAGGGGACACATCGGTGCTTGTGCACCCCCTGATAGTGAGCCCAGGATGAGAGGTCCCAGCGTGCTTCTCTTCAGTGTCCTTACAAGAAGGGTGACAGACAGTATGGGCTGGGTCATCCTCTGTGAAGCGGTCAGGTGTCTAACACTGCTCATCAGCATTACTGCAAAACCCAAGCTGGTAATAACAATCACTGGTCAGAGATGCTGATAAGGCAGTGAGAGTGCTATTGGGACCTTTAGAAACTTGTTTAAGAGCATGCCCCAGTGGGACTTGACAGTCATTTTGATGGGTTTTGTTGTCTGTTGGCTGCAGCAGTTGCAGTCCTATCTGTGAGAGCCAGGTTCTAGCTTCCTCAGGATTTGTGCCATTAGTTCATATCTTCTGAACTCACAGTTCCATAGGTGCCTACAGCAGATTGAGCAGCAGCCTTGGACTCCCTGAAGGCAGATGCAGGTCACATGCATGGGTGGCAAAGGTCTAGAGAGAGTTGAAAGGGCTTCCTCAGGGGTGGGAGCAGTAGCCCACTGGGGAGGTGTCTGTGCCAGGGCTCAGCCCTGATACCTCCTGGATTTTGTGCCTTTATGGCACTGGGTAAGTCCTGCTTTCATCCTTCACATCTATATGATGCATTGACTTGAAGACGAAGGGCAGTCACCAGAGTCTAGGCTGTTTTGTAGGGCCATGTACTTAATAATATGCTGTTACTGCCTGAACCCTCCCCACTGCCCTCCAAAGGAATATGAAAGAAATAAACTGTATTATTTTAATCATACAAACAACCTGAAACACACAATGAGGTATAACATGATATATTCTTTTGTATGTGTTGACAATAAGGATTAATAGACTTTAGCTGCAAAATGAAATAAAACAGGGAGACATACATGGGTCCCCTGTCTTCTTGTAAGAGTAACTAGAGGGTGGAATGGAGACATGTTAATGACCAGTGATTTCATACACCCTTTTACAGGTCTCTGTGAAACTAATAGAAGCATAGGGTATAAACTGCAATTAACTTAGTAATGCTAAACCTAACAAAGATCTTGCACCATCCCTGGAGACATTCAAGGCCAGGCTTCTGGGCCTTGAAATCTAGTTTAAGATTTCTCTGCCCATTGCAGGGGGGGTTGGACTGGATGAGCTTTGAAGGTCCTTTCCAACCGAAACCATTCTATGTCTCTACCATCTCTCCAGAAAGAGCAACAGTTATCCCAATAACACTGAAGATGTATCTTCTCTTGATGTTGTGGGGTGCTGTTTTTCGTCCCGCTTGCCTCCCTCCTTCCACATCCCTCTTTCCTTTAGTAAGTGTGTGTCTGAAAGGGGTGGGTTTGATATGTCTTTCCACTGCTGGTTTTGGGTGTAGAAGGGCTTCATGGAACTCCCTGGTCACAAAGTAGTAGCAGACACTATCCAGGCAGCAGTTAGATGTGTCAATGCAGCTTGTCGTGGAGGAGATGTTCTTCACAACCTGGAGCATAAAACAGGTAGCTCCAGAGCTATCCATTACGATCCTGGCAAGTAACCCAAAGAAGGCTGGCAGAAAACATACTAGAAACACAATCAGGTTTGCATATATAACGTGAACAGCTTTCTGGATTGATCTCTGGTGAGAGAATTGGTGTTCAGGCATCTGTTGAGGCTCCTGATCACTTCTGTGGAGCAAAAAGTCAAAATTGCCAATGGAAGAATAAAAACGAAGAACATGGAAAGCAGGCTCAGAGCAGCAGGCACGGTGGTATCCTTCTGGAAGCAGAGGGTGGATTGGCTCTGCCAAATCTGTACGGTGGCACCAGTTATAATGGAGACCCACAGAAGCCTATAGAGAAAGGCTGCCTTTGATGGAGACCTGAAGGTCCTGGCTTTCAGGAGGTGCTTTATGGCAATGTATTGATCAATGAAAGACAAATGAAATTATGTAGATACTAACATGTTGATAAAATAAATAGATTGTTTCTATAAACTGGCAGAGTTTGTCTCGGGTTGACTTATTCCAGAGCAAATAAGCCATGAAAGGCAAGGTGCAGATGACAAAGCAGTCTGCAAAGACTAAGTTGATTACATACACCCTTGTTTCTGTCCACTTCTTTGTCTTGCAGAAGAACATCCAGAGGGCAAGGGCATTAAGTAATGCTCCAAAAAAGAAAATGAAGTTATACAGAGCAAATTGAATGAGGCAGACAACGTGATAAAGTTCTAGACTTGTGATACTGCAATTGCTGGACACATTCACTGTCCTGTTGTGTAGCTGTTGTGTGATCTTCTGAGACCTGAAATAGAAAAATACATAGTACTTCTTAATAGATGCATGTCCTATTAAAAAAAAAGGGGAGGGTTAAATAAATATTTACTTTGCCCATCACAAATGTGAATTTGAGTCTACAAAGCCAGCCTTCTCAGCCAGCCTGTAACTGGGATGCATCCTTTGTCAAGCTTTGTTTGTGCTTACTCAGTTTAGGAGTAAATATCTCCAAGTACACTTCCAATAGGACATGGCAAACAGTCTTTATTAAATAGTGGTATCTTGAATGGAGGGGTGGAATAGCAGTGAGAAGAAACCCCATAGACAGTGAGGGCATCCTGTGACAATGTGATTCCTTAAGCCAGGCTGTGCAGATGAGGTAAGATTACCCTTAGCTTGCTTATGAGCTAGGCAGGGATTGCAGCAACCAAACATAAAGCCCAGCACAACCTGTGAGCAAAAGCTCTTATACCAGGTCTGCTGGCTTGGGAGACAGAAGAGTGGTGTGAAGGCCTGCAAGGGCATAGCAGATGTCACTCGGTGGGCATGTGCATGCCCTGGCTCTAATCGGGCAGGTTTCTGAGCCTTTGAGCCTTGCAAACCTGGAGCTCCTGCTCAAAGCTGAGGAAAAGAGCTGACTCTGAGTTCCTGCATCCCAAAGGCATGCTTGAAACCCTAAGTGAGTGAGTGAGGCATGGAGCTGTCCACTCCTTGGAAGGGGAATTTGGGGTGGAAGGATTAACCCGATTTTAAGCCTGTGCATTCAGGAAAGAGTACAATTCTGTGGATGTAAAGCAGACAGACACACCTGGAAGAGGAAACACCAGTGCAAAACAAGGGACTTGCCATTAAGGGCTGCATGAGATGGCTCCTGCTCAAGGCAGGCATCTGGCCACCCTGGGAAGTCCATGAGAGGTAAGTAGCAGTTACTGAGTCTGTGTAACACTGGCTGCAGGATGTTCTGCAAGAAAATTGGTTATGTGAAGAGTGTGAGTTCATGGACTGATAAAAGTCAGCTTTTATCAGCCCCCATCCTGTGCACAGTGGCTCTATGTGGCCTGCAGAAGGAACAGTTCTCTAACATGCTGATTCTGTGTGTATACATCACTGAATTTCTGCTTGCATCTAAATGCAATTTGGAAAGAAATTAACCTTTTAATTTGAAGCATATATTTTTCCATTCTAACAGGAGACTGAAGTAGTGAAACCCTACAGCTTTCAGAGATTTCGGAAGGGACGCCATGACTGAACATGCCTGGTTAAGCAGTTATTTGCCTCTGCAAGCAACTCAGACCTCCTTGTGGTCAGTTGGTGAGAGTACTGCCTGCAAAATCAGACTTCAGTGACTGATAAACACACAAATAACTCAATTGCTGGGGGGTATGTAAGCGTCTTGGACACTCACAGGCGCTAACATGACTCCTGCGCAGAGCTCTCCAGTTGTTGTGTGCTGAGGTCTGGGTTTCCCAACAGAGGTTTGCTGCTCACTGCCTGCACCCTGGAAGAAAGCTGTCACCTGAGGAAAACCTCTCTGAACTACAGTAAGTAGCAGTAGGGAAATACCTTACATCAGAGGCTGAAGGTGCCACTTTGTTATGCTCTCTAACTGCATGAGGCAGATGTCTTTGCTTGCATGGCTGATGCCCAGGTATCTTATATTCTCCTATGTTCTCTTAGAGTCTCTTCCCTTCTTTCTTACATTCTCTCCTCTTCTTTTATATTCTCCTACATTCTCTGATATTTTGAGTCTCTTACCTTTTCTTCCTTTATATTCCCTTCTCTTCTCTTACATTCTCTTCTTCTTTCTTACATTCTCTCCTCTTCTCTTACGTTCTCCTGCATTCTCTTTTAGTCTCTTAAAGTCTCTTTCCTTTTCTTTTATATTTCCTTCCCTTCTCTTACATTCTCTTCTCTTACATTCTCTTATATTTTCCTATATCCTCTTAGAGTCTCTTCTCTTAGTCTCTTTCCTTTTCTTCTCTTATATTCCCTTCCTTTCTATTGCATTCTCTTCTCTTACATTCTTTTCTCTTACATTCTCTTCTCTACTCTTATAATCACTTACATTCCCTTTGATTCTCTTCTCTTGTATTCTCTTACCTTCTCTTTCATTCACTTCTCTTAGATTCTCTTATAATCTCGTGTTCTCTTAAATGCTCTTCTCTTAGAATCTCTTAGAATGTCTTAGAATCTCTTCCCTTCTCTTGTATTCTCCTTCTCTCCTCTCCTTTCCTCTTTGATTCTCTTTGATTCTCTTCCTTTAGAATCTCTTAGACTCTTTTAGAATCTCTTCTCTTGTAATCTCTCTTCTCTTTTCTTTTCTTAGATTCTCTTCTCTTGTATTCTCTTACATTCTCTTATCTTAGATTCTCTTAAAATCTCTTAGAATCTCTTGGAATCTCTTGCAATCTCTTCTCTTATATTCTCTGGTGTGCTTCCACCCTGCCACAGCAAGGATGGTCTTCCAGATTTGTGGAGCAGTGCCAAGGCCCTGCAGATCCAACCCTTCCAGGGCTCAGATGCTGCAGACAGACAGCAGCAGGGCCTGGGGAAGCACTTGGGCTGTGCTGCCTTTCTGCTTCCTATTCAGTGTAACTACAGCTGGATAGAACCTGGTGGGGAGGTGACCTGCACTGACTTCCGTGCAGAACTCTCTTCCTCATGGCACGTGGGAGAGATAGAGAGGTTGTGCGCTTGCACTTTGTCTCTGGCTGCCTGCAAACAAGAGCTCTGTGCTGACAGGGGAGACCAGAGGCTCACAACAGTCGCTGACACAGAGCAGCAGAGTTAGAGCTGCGTCACAGGAAGCAGCTCTGGCTACCAGCGACTGAAGGCAGTTGTTTTCAGAGAGAACATGTTACAGGAATACAGCTCCTTCAGACACTTGAAAAGGCAGCTTAGCACAGAGGTTCATCACTGTACTGATGAGAGAGAAGAGAAACCAACCCAACCCTGATTCAAGTCTGGCAGTCCCATCTGGAGAGTATTGGCTGAACCTTCTGCTTCATGCAGAATACCTTAGAGTCAACAGCTCAAGAAAACTGAGGCTACAGTTGAACTGAGTTCTTGAGCTTGCTACAAAAGCATACTGCTGTTTTAAGAGTCTGACTTATAAAGGTGGGGAGACAGACTGAAATGAGAGTTTCCTCATTAATCCAGGATGTGCTACACTATCTGGTATGTGGGCTTGCCACAGGACCGAGTCAGCCTGATTTTCTGTGCTTGGCTATGTTCTGGAGAATATCCACGTGATTAATCAGAAACGGGTCAGGCAGGAAGGAATCAAAGTGAGCTTTTTTTAAAGGGGTTTGATTTAGTTCTCTTAAAGACCTAAAGCTGCTGGAGCTGTGACGAGAGCTACTCTTACTTGTGTCTGCAATGCACGTATTGTAACAGCGTGGCAGTATGTGTATTCCAAATGTATTTCACTTTGATGTAATGTGAGGAAGAGAAATGTTTCATTGCTTATGTTAACCTAATTATGTAAACCAAAGTGCTTGTCCCTGCTGAATGTGAACTGTTTAAAACGTCCAAGTAATTGGTGGAGCTGTATAGTTCTCTGCCTTACATTTGAAATATGGGATTACATTTAAAGGTTTTTTTTTAAGAAATCTTTCTATTCCTAGATGTAGCGTTTTAAACTCCTGATTTACTTTGTGTCTAATGTTGTTTCATGTGTAATTTGTGGTTTGTTTTCTGAATGGAAGTTATGCACACCTCAGAACTGAAGGTTGGAGTCCTGTTCTGTGCCATTTTTGTAAATACATCACTTACGAGATGCGGAGGGGTTTTGGCTGTTACTGATTATAGTCATACCAGAACAAACCCTCCTGTGGACACAGTTAGATGAGTATGAAGTGCCTTGTGCTGGCATATCTTTATTCACATTGATAGGAATAAACTATACTGGTCTAAGCACTTTCACAGGAATAACTATCTTCTCCAAGGGTTTGGTCTACTGAGACAGCTTGGTTGAACTAACAGCTCGCTGCCACCAAAAGGGGCAGTTTTTTGCTCCTCCCATGCTCCCTATTCCTACCAATATGTTCCAGCTGCTTCTCTTTTACCTTTACTGGTCTGGTGCTGGTCTGATCCCTTCACAAGATAAATAACTTGTGAAACCAGTGGAAAAACTAAGCCGGTTTAAGAAAAGGACTCATTTTCTGCTTGATCAGCTCTCCAGAGGACTGGATGGACATGAGGCTGGGAGAAGCAAAGAAACAGGACTCTGCAGCCAGGGTTTGGACAAGGAGAAGGTGGGACAAGTCACTTTGGAGGTGCTGAGCTGCAAGTTCAGCCCCATCATCTTGCCGAGCCGTGTGCTTGGAGATTTGTGCTGCTTTATCTTCTGCAGGGCTGGGCAGCACGGCTTCTGTGGACAGACAGCCCTCAGGCTTGGAATGATAGACTATCACATTGCTGTTAATTGCTTCAACTTAATGAAACCAACTCAGGTAGCTGCACTGCTGACTTTTCTAAGCTTCTTCCCGTCTGGTCTGTGGGGCGTATACTCCAAACCCATATTGCAGTGTTCTAGAGATGTGTCAGCTCAGAGATTGTTTCCTCACTCTGTATGACATCCAGAAAGTATGTACAAGTGCCATATTTACTCAGTGATTCATTTACTGCTCATATGTATATTCACATGCAATGCATACCAGACTTTGCTTTGGCCTACAGTATTTAACTTAGGGCATTTTGTGGATAATACTTTAGGCATGGTTTATATATAAACAGTTTATGTAACTACATATATTAAGCAGGTGCCTAACAAGTGCAATTCCAGGATATAAGCAAGCCATTTTACGTTATTGCTCAAAAATAACACAAATCTTCCTTGGTAATGGAAGCAGAGACAACAAAGAGTGCATCAAAAATGAGAAGACAACCTTAACAGTACATTAAGCCTGAAAAGCAAATCTACTTTGTGATCAAAATCTGGAGATAGGCATCTCTCCTTTTGTCAGAGTTAGGCGGGTATTTGTGCATCCAGCCAGCCCAACAGCTAATGGAAATTCTGATTGGAAAGTGCCCGCTCCAAGTCTCGTGTCACATTTCTAGCACTTCCAACAATTTATGTGCTTAAGTGGTGCTGAATCCTGTAAGAATGCCAAGGAAAACCTTTGGAATTTGACCAAGTGAACAAACTCCTTAATTCTATCACAAGACTCTTGATCTGACAGACCTGCATAGTGTTACACTGCAATATACTACACCCAGAAGAAATGGAAATAAAATGCTCTTTTGTAATAATGAACATTGTCAGGCTGCACTGTGATTATTTGTTTGGGGAGCGTTTTGTTTCTGGGTTACCTGAAGATCAGACATAACCATCTTTTGGGTTTGATCCCTTGGGAGGGAAGTCAAGAAAATGCTTGAAACAAGATCCTGAGACTCTACAGGATTTATAGCTACATAGTCCCGCTTCCTGTGCTCCAGTAGCCAGCAAAGAAGCTGTCCCAGTGGGATCAGCTCCCCTGCTCCAATCCCTGTGCTGTGCCAGGGCTCGTGGGGGATGCCTTACCCTGCACTGCTAAGCGAATTGATGCTGTTAGCCCTTGCATCTGACGTAACCCCCTATAAATCTCCTGACCAGAGGTGATGGGATTGTGCTGCCTGCATCTCACACAAGAATTGTTCCTTGTTTCTCTATATCTTTAAGTTGGAAGCTATCATATGTTTCAGTTTAGGGTTTTTATACCAAGACAACGCTGTCCTGATGAGATAGAGCACTGCTCTTCTCTGGTCACTGTTCGCAAGGGGAGGAGGGGAGCAATAAGCACAGCAGCCTGAGGCAGCTTTGCCTCTGGATGAGCCCTGGCGGGGAGCTGGCACCAGGGACACACTGCCTCTGGAGCACGGCTGGCTTCAGGGAGGAGCACAGGGAGCCGTGCTGACAGCGCCTGCTTTTAGCCTCCAGGCTGCTCCCCGCGAAGATGCAGAGGGCTGGGAAAGCTGGGCGACCCCTCGCAGCCCCGCTCCTTCCCACCCGTCCCGCAGGAGATACCACAGGGATGGAGGCGAAGACAACACTGCCGCGGGAATCCCTGGGGCAATGAGAACCCGGAGATGGAGCAGATGTGTCCTGTTTATGGAGTGGAAGGGATGCCAGAGAGGGGCTCTTCAATCAGGGACTGTAGAGATAGGACACGGGGTGATGGGTTCAAGCTGAAACAGGGGAAGTTCAGGTTAGACATAAGAAAGAAGTTCTTTACTGTGAAGGTGGTGAGGCCCTGGCACAGGCTGCCCAGAGAAGCTGTGGCTGCTCCATCCCTGGCAGTGTTCCAAGGCCAGGTTGGACAGAGCCTTGGGCAGCATCGTCTAGTGAGGGATGTCCCTGCCCACAGCAGGGGGTTGGAACTGGATGATCTTAAGGTCCTTTCCAAGCCAAACCATTCTATGATTCTATGAGTGCACTGCTGGCAGGAGGAGTTCATGGCCCCAGTAAGCTGAGCTCCAACAAACCTGTCAGATTCCCGAATATGTGTGCTGGGGAGCAGGAGTTGACTAAGCAGCCACCATATCCTGAGAAACCGCCACCCTGGGGGGCTCCGAGTTCCAGCAGCTACATCATCTGCTTGCCAGTAAGCCAGGGCTAGGGCCAATTTGTCCTTCAACTAGAAACTGGAAATTCCCAATGACTGTGATGGTTTGCTTGTATGACTTCATTTATTGCATTTGATAGTGTGGGCGATGGGAAGACAATTGCATGTCTGTCCTCCTTTGGAACAAGGACATGAAGCTCTAAAGATTCAGATGAAGAAGAAGCAGTTTCTGTTTCTCTTCTTTTTCATGCCAAGGGTGCAGGTCTTCCCCACTACTGCCTCTATCCCCATGAGCCACACGGGAGCAGTGGCCCACAAGCAAAGGCTTGTGCTGGCAGAGAAGCTGTGTTTTTATCGTTCTCTGGATATGAAATAAGCTGTGTTGTGACTGGACTGCAGCTGGTGGCTTTGGGTCAGGCAGGTAAATGTGGGCTGTCTGCAGGTGAACAGGCTGAAATGGGGCTGGTTTACAGAGCAGAGCTTCCTCCATGTGTCTCAGGCTGAGGAAGGACTGAGTGTGCCAGAGGCTGTGTTTCCAATGGGAAAATAAATACAAGGAGTGCAACCACCATGGCTAGTGGTGGCTTTTGGCCAGGGTCAGATTCCCAGCTCTGGCACGGTGTGGGATCCCAGGGCATGGAGTGAAACACCTACATTGCAGGCAAGCTCAAAACATCCTGTTATAAAGCACTATTTTATCAGCCTATCCTTTCCTCTGCTGCCAAGCCTTATGAAGTTGCACCTAAACTGGGGGGTCCAGGTAGCTCATCCAGCAGCATTTTTGATGTAGCAAGGTGGCAGTGGCATTGGGAATAGTAATGGCAAGATTGTGCTTCCTTCAAACCCAGTGTCGACAGGCCAAACAGGACAAGGGTGGCCATGTCCCTTTACAGTGTGGCAATTAGCTTATGCTAAAGGTGAACCCTAAGCTACTTCAGGCATCTGGAACCAGACAGAGCAGGCAAGGGAATGTAGGGCTGCCACATGCCCTGAGCTGACTTAGGACTGAGTTATCTGCTGTGCTTTTACATTGCTGGAGTAAGAGGGCTGCTGAGCTGTCTGTCAGAGGTATTTTGTCACATAAATTTTGTGGACTGTGGTAAATAAGTGCTGATATTTTGCTGAATTAAAATGGAGTTTAAGTGCCTTTTGCTAGTGGGATCATGTGGAGACTGCCTGCAGCTCTATTTATTTAGTAACGTATTTTGCAAAGCATCCTGTTTCTTCACTGTAAACAAAGGGAGTACTTAAAGAAGCACAGAACTTCAGTGTGAGGTTACCCTTAGGAGCAAGTGGTTTGCTACAGCTAGAACCTAAATGAGATTCTTACAAATCCAGAATAGGGCAAAGCAGTCCCCCCTTCAAAGGGTAACTTCAGGAAGCTGATGTACCAGGAGCAAATGCAGGCAGGATCAGTGCTGGTAGGATCTGCAATCTCATTTACTGCTGTTTGTCCCTCTCCTGGTGCTCTGCAGTGGAGGGTGGTGCTTCAGGCCTCCAGGGGCATCCCACGTTAAACCGTCTCTCATTGTATAAGGGATGTTCCCAATTTTAGGAGCCTTTGAAGTGAGTTCCATAGATGCTGTGCTGCTACTGGTCCCGTACCTCTCCCGCTGGGTTTTGATTCCATCTCTACATGTGCCTTGGATGCTTTGGTTGCCTTCCAACCACGGGGACTGGTCCCCTGGGGTTTAATAACATGGTGTCCCCCAGCACTTTGGTTTCAGGTCTGTGATGCATTACTTGCCACAGGTGCACAGATAACTCAATAGGTGCCAGATTTATTACACCTTGTGACTCTGCCATCTCTATCCCTGCTTTTGACATCGGGGGGCATTTAAAGGAGTTTATCAAGCTGACGTACAACACCCCGAGATCCTCAGGTGAAGCCCACTGCTGGAATAGCCTGTTCTAGCTCTGTGTCTCAGCAGAGGTCCCTGAAAATCCCTCTCTCGACTCTATGTGCAGTAACGCAGACAGCAATAACAGGCTCTTTCCACTTCCTACGTGTAACAGATTCTGATCTGATCCAAGTGGTAGTTGCATATACACCAGATAGTAACTAATCTGACATGTTGTGGTAGGAAATGCAGTTCCACCCCTGGCGTAAAGATGACCTCAGCTCCTTCTCTACTCTTTATACGTTAACAGCAGCACAGATGTGTTCACACTGTGGTGGCTTGTCTCAGTGATGGGAGACAGGCTCCCCTGGCTCCCCAGGCTGAGCAGGGCATTGAGTGGGTTCTAAAGCAGAAGATGTGCGGTTTCTGGTTGTCCCTGGCTATGGGGAGCACAACAATCCCAGTGCCGGAGTGTGCACTGGGGAGAGCTACAGGGACCCACTGTAAACACCAGTGATGACAGCCAGGGTGGAAGAGGAAGGGGGTTTTCCTGCTGTTCTCTGTTTCTGCTCTTTGTTCAGAGTTAAAATCTGACAGGTACCCGGGGAAGCTCTTATCCTTGCAATCGCTCCTCTTAAATCCTTCTCTTTCTTCCCTCCATTTGGATGGAAAGAGTTTTTTATTCCCTTGCCTGTTCCCCAAAGCTTCTCCCTTTCCTCATCCCCCTGTCATTGAGGGGAAAAAAGGATAATTCCCCAAGCCACAAACAGCAGCAATGAACTAAATAAATAACCCAGATGTACAGGAAAAGCTGGGCCAGTTTTGAACTTCCTCTTTCCAGCTTTATTTCTGGTTCCTTCAATGGCCACTGTCTTCTGCCATCCACCTCCAGGCTCAGGTGCATCCAGAGGCACATCTGGAGGGGTTAGGGTCAGGGTTAGAGATAGGGTTATTGAGCCAAGGGTACCAGGGCACCTTCGCCTTGCTGCCTCCTCCACTGGTCAAGCTGCTTCCCCCAGGAAATGGGAAAAGGGAAATTATTGCTGCTGTTACAAGGCAAAGACCAGTGAAACCTCATGCAAGCAGAGTACATGAGCAGGAGCACAAAGGAAAGCCTCATGCAAGCAGAGTATGTGAGAAGTACATGACCAGTAACCCAAACGCTCAGCAAATCAGAGCACCCAAAAACGATACCAAAAAAGCAGCCCTATATCACATCACCTTAATGGGTGTGCTGAATCCACAGGCTGATAAAAGTGAGCAGCTCTTGGGTCAGATGAGGAAGTGCTGTATTTCACTGGCTGCTCCTCGGTGCCGTTTCCTGCTTTCGGCTTCTTTTTCCTGCAAAACCAGTACTTTAGGCAGGATTATCATGGCTCACCCAGTGAATGCCTCACTCTGATTTGCTTCCTGCAGCTCTTCTGTGTTTGGGTCCACTGTTAATAAACAGTCATTTCCTTTTAGCTCCCTGAGGGACTATGAGAGAGCCTTGCAGGCAAAGGGGATTGATAGCATCATCTTCCCTCCACCACTGAGCTGGAAAGAAAAGCCTCCTACAAAGCCTATGGTACACAGTGCTTGTCGGAAACTCAGCTTGGATGAGGCTGAGGATAGCACAGGGGTGAAATGATGCACAGAGGGACCAGGCATGCAGGTGGCAGCCAAAGGAGGGTTTGGCCATGGGGACCAAGGGAAGCTGGGGACATCTCATGCAAGCCTCTCCCTTGGTGCACAGAGAACAAGACATCTGTCAGCTGCCAGAGTCACAGAGAAGGAAGAAGGGGAATCTAAATAGCAAACTACAAATCAGGACCAAAGGGTTGTGCCTTCCTCCCCTTTATTACTCAGGAAGAGCATCGGAAGTGAAAGGCAGCTTGGGTTTTTTTTGTGAAACAGTAACAGGAGGGCTCCAAGAGTCTGATCTATTTATAACACAACCAGTGGGAGGTTTCATTTGCTTATTTTCCTAACACTTAATAAAATACCTGGCAGACTGAAGTAATAAAACCACTTCAGTCAAAAAATGCATGTTTTCACTTCTTCAGCAAGACATAAACTGCAGGCTCTGCTCACCCTGGAGACCAGCAAGGGAGAGTTGAAAACACACAAACACAACCTCTGTGAATAAATCTTTTGTGCCTTATTTCCTATCATTAAACCACAGCCAAGGGTACCCAAGAGGTCCAGCCACGCTGGTGGTCTGGCAGTGCAAGGCACAAAGGGCAGGGGCTTGGTTTGCAGGCAGCAGGTCAGCAGTGGGGTGGCTGCCACCACTTAATTGTTCTTCATCGCCTCTGGGTTGCACAAAGGGACCTGTGCCCACTGGAGCGCCTGCTGCAGTGCACTCCTTAGGGAAAACCACCTGTGATAAAGACACGTATTTATTTATGTGCACATTTACATGTATTTATGGGCACATTCTGTGATTTACAATCACAGAATGGTTTGGGTAGGAAAGGACCTCAAGAACATCCAGTTCCAACCCCCTGCCATGGACAGGGACACCACACGCTAAACCATGTCACCCACATTCATCCAACCTGGCCTTGAACTGTATATTGAAAATGTACATTGAAATGTAATATTTGAAATGTAAGCAGGACTTCAAGCCTTAGAAACAAGGAAGAGGATGAGAAGGATTTGAAGAGCTATATGCTTCTACCACACACATGAGTTTAGCACACATTTTCCTTCTCATATACTCCACAATAAAGCTTATAAGGAATTTTGCACTAAAGGTGTTGGGGGCTGTGATGCTGCTTACAATGCACTAGAACTAGCTATAGGACCAGCTGTGTTGGTGCAGGTTCAATCAGAAAGCCAAAGGGGCAGGTGCAGGGCATGGCTTCAGACCAGTGCTGTGCTCAAATGGTTTCACTGCAGCTGGGTATCAAGCTCTCTGCCCTGCAGGCATGGTGCAGTCCATGCACATGGTCCCTTAGTGTCTGGTGAGTGTTTCTGTGGAGGTAGTTGTGCTCCCATGGTGAGCTTTAGGCCTCCATTCTCTTTGGGATCTCACATCCCTGCTGCTGGACACTTTCTTCCCCTATCTGTGGATCCTGCCTCTCATTCTCAGGCTCTTTCCTACAGCCTTTCATTGATTTCTGCAGCCCTTGAGTCCCTGCCACTGTCTGCATTGGGTATAAGGGCTTTGTCTTTGGTTTCTTATAGGGAGCCTGAGCAGAAAATGGAGGGAACAGTTAAAAGCTTGGGGTGTTGTTGATGGAGAAAGTTAATGTCTCCTGGGCACAGTGTGCTTTGTGTGTGTGTGCTGTGGTGTTGAGAGGCACTAATGGATGAAGGTGCATGTAGCCAAGATTGAGCAGCCTTGGAGATGGGCACAGTGTCTGACTGGAGGTGAAGGGAAACTGTGTCCACATGCATTCTTTGTTGTTGTTCATGTGTGTGCTCCCTTAGGATGGTCTTTGCTTTCTGTCTTCCTTCAACCATTGGTCCCCACACTATTGGATGCTTTCCTTCTCAATGTCTTCCTTGAGCTGCACAACACTGGGAAGCTCAGAGAAATGCGGATGCCCTGAGGGCAGGGTGTATCAAACCCAATGTGTAAGCAGCTGATGATCAAATCCTGGTGGTTGTTTGTCCACGTGCTGGCTTCTCTCATCCAGCTGATTTTACCCACACACTCTATTGGTGTTGCAGTGGCTGAAAGAGGCATCTGATCTGTGTCAGCTTTTATCTGCCTATTTTCTTCCTACTGTGCCTCATTACGTTTGCTCACTAATTAGATTCAGATAGGAAAGGAAATATATGAGAAATTAACTGGCAAGACATCAGCAGCTGCAGGAACTCCGTGGGAGAAGAAATCCATTTACTAATGGAGTTAGTGGCAATGCAAAACCTAGACATGACTGCGAATTACTTGGGCATATGTAAGTCTGGAAACAGGGAGAGGATCCAAGGAAATGGATATCTGACTGTTGAGTAGTGTTTTCCTTTCTCATCTTGAGGATGTAGGTAGGCTGAGAACAGTGGCTGCAATAGTAATGCAATGGCAAAGCATGTCAGAGTCACTCATGGTGCTTTGGGAGCTGCCACTAGGACCCATGCATGGTGCCAGCAGTGCCCCTAATCCCTGGGAGCACCCAGGGCTGTATCCTGGGTACCTGTGCTCCATCTGCCTGTGCTGTGGAGCAGGGATGTGGTTGTGAGAAGCCACATCGCTGCTCCTCCTGAAATGTCTGTGGGGCAGCTCTGATGCCTCCCACATGTAGATGTAAGAGTCCACATCTGGTTTTTAAGGCTAGACGTCTCTTTCCTAACTGCTTAGGGCCATTCCTAAGAGCACTATGCTTACACAGGCCTATGGTGCTGTCAGCTGTGACTTCCCAGCGGCCCTCAAGCCAGGGGATGGACTGAAGGCATCCCACAGAGGGATGCCAGGTACAGCCCAAGTGACAGCAGCCAGCGCACAGAAAGCATGTGGCTTTATCCGGCTGCTCGAGGTTCCAGCTGCTGTGCTGCAGCTCTGCACATAGTGAAGAGTGTTTCAGCAGGGAGAAAGGCTGCTCTCTTCTGACGAGGTTTGTGCTTGGCCAAAGTGATAAAAACAGGTACCTGCAGGCTAACAGGACACCATTTCACTGCCCAGAACCATCCTTCCAACTGCTGGCAGCGTGGGGGAAAGAGACTCCTCGAATAATGTGGCTGAAAAGCAGCCCTGGATGAGCAGTTCTCTGAGCAGCCCTGCTGTAAGAACAGTCCTACACATTGTTCTCTTTATCTTGATGATTATAAAAGCAACAGCCAAGTTTTCCTCAGTGCACTGCGTTTGGTTATATTCTTAGAAGAAAAAGGATGGAGTGGTGCTGTGCTCTGGAGATAATAGGATGTCCTTGGCTGCAGAATGAGATTCATTCTGTGCTCTTTCTGGCCCCTTTTCCAGGGCAATTGCCCAGCTCAGCCATTGAGGCTCAGTGTAATGGGCTCCAGTACTACTATGTATGAGAGGCCAGGAGGGGAGGTAGTGAGGGCTGGGCATGGGGAAACCTTCTACCTGAGCAGCTCTCCCTGGCTGGAACAGGAGTCCTAATGTGGCAGATATCATGGCACGAGGATTACAGCTCCTGGAAGCCTACAGCCCACAAGGCGCACCCATGGTGTAAGTATGGCTCAGAACAGTTCCCTCCCCTCTCTATGGATTCATAGCAAGTCCACTGGGACAATGGCAAGTGCAGATGCAGTCAGGGGCTGTGTTATTGACCCAAGTGTCCCAGGCAATCCCAGATCATGCCAGCTTCTTACACTAGGAACTGGAATACAGGAAGCTGCAGAGGTTTTTAGACCATCCTCAGCCTTCTCTCCACTTGTGTGCTGGATTTGCTCATGGTACAGCAAAGGGTGCCCAGGATTCCCCTTGCCTTGCCAGGCTATGTAGCATCAGGGTTGGCTTGGGGCATGCTCAGGGACAAAGTGTAACTCCAGAGCAACAGTTTTGGGATCTGGGAAAGACCCTTTGGAATGAGAAAGTTGTGGGACATCTTGGGTTTTGGGCATCCAGTGGGGAAGCAAAGATGGTCAGGAATGAGCTAGACTCCTGCAGGCAGGAGTGTAATAGATGAGGTGGTGGGAGCCAGATCAAGTGATCGGAGTTGCTGTGTTTACAGGTTTGTTTTGCTTCATGAAAGGCAAATATGGGTTCAGGTTTTTCCTTTGCCCTGTTGCTGTTGGACACTGGGAATGACTTTCTTCAGGCCTGTTGAGATGCCTGGCTGTAAGGACAGCAAGCAGAGAAAAGTTCTCCTGATGGAGTTTTCTGGAGCACTACAAGGGAAAAAGAGGCTAATGGGAATTGTCTGTAAATGGCAGGGAATGAGGTCTAGTGGACAGCTCTTTTTCAGGTGCATTACTGCAAGTCTTTATTAGAAAAAGCATATGGAAAAGGGGTAGTTAGGATGGCAGCACAGTGCAGTTACCTACATCTATAAAGATGGATCAAATGTCTTTAACGTGATTAAAGAACAGAGAGGTCAGACCTGGTTTACAGTGACTTTGGACTATGCAAAGAGAGACTTGGACTCCAGACATCAGTAAGGGGATACAGGTAATGCAGAAGGAGTGAAAGAAAGATGTCTTTAAAGAATAGAAGAAGGAAATTAAAACAGACTCCTTGGAATGTAACATGGAAAACAGGCAAGTAGGAAAAGGGAACAGCGATGCAAATATTATCAGGCTTCCAGTTCTTTAAGAGTGATGGTTCAGGTGTGTGATGAGCAGCTAGTTTCTCTGAAAAGCAGGGAAAGTACTAAATAAAACAAAAAGGAGGATGTGTGTACGCATGTATGCACTTTGAAAGCCTCCTGCTGTATTATAAATACCTTTGAATCATAAAACCCAGAGCCTGTCAGTAGCTCCTATCGAAGTCTGAACATGCATTTTCACTTGTTCACAGTACAGCCTGTGTGTGCCATCACATTAAAACCAGAGAGGAGGAGGAAAGACACAGAAACATCCTGTAGGTAAAACCAACACAACACAAACCTGATAGCCTGACAAATTATTAAAGGGGATCTTAGCATGGGTAGGCCTGTAGAGCAGACTCCTCAAGGAACTGGCTTTTATTACACAGCACTCAACAGATGAATTGCAAGAGGTAAGGTTCTTCCTGCCCTTGGAAATGTAGGGAGGTTGAAGATATAAAGGCTTATATAGAATGGGGTAGATTTAAGTGTGCAGCAGCTGTCCCAGTGCAGTATAGGTGCTGTGATAGGGCACTGGTGCTGTGCTGGCAGAAGGCAGTCCTATGGACATTACTGCTGGCAATGCTTGGGGGGGTGGGCACCTGACCCAGAGGAACAGTGCGTTAGGGGACTAGCAAAGCACCCAGAAGCTGTGTGTTTGGGGTAGATGGTGGGGCAGTGATGACTCTGAGTGCATCATCAACCTTGACACAAGCAGCAGGAGGGAGGGTGTAAAGAATCAGTCTGTTACGTGGAATGTGTGTGAATGGATGAGATGTGCTGCGTGGCTTTTCCCATCCACACATAGAACTTGCCAGCAACTGCCATTTAGGGACTCAGGAGGGATGTCAGTGCTGCTTTGCTGCCATGTTAGAGGAAGCAGGATGGGAAATGATCCCATCCATCCACAAAGCCTTTGCTTATGGTCACAGTGATTCCTGATGTCCTGGCCCAGCCCCAGAAAGGTGTCCGATGTCTCTTGGCCTGCCCAGCCCTGCTCCCTAGCTGGGGTGGTGGGACACATCCTGCTCGCTGGGTCCTGCCCTGCCACCCCAGGAAGCTCCCATGGCTCCAAGACCTGGAGGGCCAGGACACTGAGATGCTCTCCTGAACTGCAGGCAGCAAGGAAAAGCTTCTGGCAGGAACTGTGTGGCTGAACCTCGGGTCGTGGCTGTTGTCTGTAATGCAAGGAGGAAAACTGTGATAGGAGCTGAGACAGGGTGCATGGAGCAGGAGGGATGTACTGAGTCTTCAGCCTGAGGAGCACAGAGGAAGGAAGAAGAGCTGTGAGGTGAAGGTGGAGGAGGAAGCAGCTCTGACCAACACAGTGACCTGGGTTCTCAGATCACTGAATTGCAGGAAGACTTGGAGTGTGACTGAGCAGCCAGCAGAGAACAGTAGGAATTCTAATGTGAGCCTGATGGGAAACTGGAAGCGTTTCACCAGCGGCAAAGCTTTCTGGAAGGAGAAAAAGGATGGCACTGTCTGAGAAAACAACTTTGCTCTTGCCCAGCTTGACCTCAGAGGCCTTCCAAAGTACTGAGAGGAATCTGGTTGAACAAGAGCCAGCAGAAAGTCTCTCAGCTGGATAATGTACAGGAGCAGATCCAGAGGGCAAGCCTCAAGATGTGCCCAAGGCAGGCAGAGACAGTTAGACTGCCCTGGAAGCGCAAGGGAAAAAGCAGGTGTCCCCCTAACTCTGTGGATGCTCCTCCTATGTTACTAAGGCTGTTCAGCTTCAGTAAGTAGGAGCTGTGTCATTCCATAATTACATGTCATTATTACATACAATCATACGATATGGGCATCTTTTATTACATACAATTATATCATATGTGCATCTTCTATTGTTTTTCATTGCTGCTAAGAAGAAACTAGTGTGAGGTGAAACTGTTGATATGGCTTTCCAGCAGCAGTGCTTGGAAAACATATTAGAGCTCTACAAAGGAAAAACCTGCTTGTTCTGGAGAGTGTGTGTGTATGTTGGTGATGCCCATGAAGGCCTGGAGACAAAGCATCTGAATGACTGGAAGGCCCACAGGAGGCTGATGGTGCAGCACTCCTTCAGAGCTCTACAGTTTACTGGTGCAAACCCTCGCGTAGATGCACTTGCATCAGCTGCAGATTCCCATCTATTTAGCTTGTCTTCGTGGATGTAAGGAGCAAGTTAAACCCAGTTAATGTTACCTGGATTCAATACATTTCAGGTTCAGAGTTAGCTGGCTTAAAGCAGTACCTTGAGGCCAGATTTCTTGTGTCCCTTGCTAGCAGATTGTGGTGCTCAGGGCAAACGCCTTTGATGAAGCCATGTTGCCATCAGCCCCTTGCATGGGGAAGGGAGCTGACAAGCTGATGGGAATCTGGGGGGGATGTGGGGCTTGTTTCCCCAGGCTGGGTGCTGGGGAAAGTGAAGGGGCTCCTGGTTATGTGTGTCCAGTGGAGGCTGCTTCTGCTGCTCCCTTTACAGAGAGCACCTGATGATACTGATGCTGAGGCCTTATGCAACCCCAAGGAAGACATCCAGAAGTACAGGATGTACTGTCACTGATGGACAGAAGACATAGCTGAGGTGGGTGACAAGTCCAAGCATGGCAATGCCCTTGGGGAGACTGGGCCAGCAGCACAGAGTGTTGTTAATAAGACACCATGGTAAAAAGCTGTAGGCAGGTAGCGCTTCATCCCCAAATGTTCCTGCTAAGCAGGTGAATGCTGCCTCTTGGATCCTTCACACAGCACCAGAGCAGGTAACGCTGTTGAGTCACAGCAAACCTGCCTTTGATAGCACCCAGCTTTCACCTGGCACTTGGGAAGGCATCCGTATGGAGAGATGCTATAGAGAGAGAAGACTGGATCCAGGAGCTGTAGCTCACTGGGAGAGCACCGCAGCCCCAGCAGTGGCCGGTGTCGCAGTGTCACCTGCTGTCGGGGACCAGCAGTGCCACCGCTCTGCTCAGCGCCTCCTTTGTAAGCCCTTTGCACCGACAGGGACCGGTCTGGTTCTTTCCCCCCCTGCAGATGCTGTAGGTTTCAGGCTGGGTTGCCAACCGAATTCCTTGATTTCAGTGGGAGTTTTGCCTGCCTGAGGATCTGAGCCACTAACTGAAGGGTCAAATGGATGCAGAAACACCTTCTTTGCACACCCACTCAGTGAATGGCAGCAGATCATTGGGATGCTTTGCATGAAGCCCTGACCCACATCAGAGAACAGTTGTAGCTTGAGAAGAGTTTGCTTCCAAAGCATCTTTAAAGTATATCTGCAGTGATAATCAAAGTAAACATTTCCCCTTTGCAGTTTTTACTTCCACAACATCAGAAGGACATGGAGCAAGTCCAGAGGAGGCCATGAGATCATCAGGGGCTGGAGCACCTCCTGTATGAAGACAGGCTGAGAAAGCTGGGTCTGTTCAGCCTGGAGAAGAGAAGGCTGTGTGGAGACCTCATAGCAGCCTTCCAGTATCTGAAGGGGGCTACAAGGATGCTGGAGAGGGACTCTTAATCAGGGACTGTAGCAATAGGACAAGGGGTAATGGGTTCAAGCTTAAACAGGGTGATTTAGGTTGGATATGAAGAAGAAGTTCTTTACTGTGAGGGTGGTGAAGCACAGGAACAGGCTGCCCAAAGAAGTGGTAAATGCTCCATCTGTGGCAGTGTTCAAGGCTGGGTTGCATGGGGCTTGGAGCAACTCAGTCTAGCGTGAGGCATCCCTTGGCAGGAGGTTGGAACTGGATGACCTCAATGTCCTTTCCAACCCAAACCATTCTGTGATTCTATTTATTCCAATTCTGCTGGTAAAGTGGTCTTATGAAACAAGAAAGCTTTCTTAGGGCCAGGATAAAGCAGTGGTTTTATGACAACTATTGGAAGATACCAGTCAAAGGCTGCAGTTATCTCTGACCTGTTTCAGAGCACTGAACACCACTAGCACAGGTAATGGATGGGGAGAGGGTGCTGGGGAGCCTGGAATGTGCTGAGGGTGCCAGGCTGGGTGAGCGCGCTGCCTCTTGGGTGCTGTGAGGGAAGGTGGGATGCTGAGTAGGGAAAAAACATATTAGTGGGCATCTTCCAAAGACCAAGTTAATTTCCTTTAAGGATCTGGTCTCCCTTTTCTCCTAAGGCATATGGAAATTGACTGCACTGTGTCCTGCAGCCATGTGGATGCTGGTTTTGTTGATGTAACTAAGGATTTAATAGTGTGTAGCTTCCTGTAATGTGATCTGATAGGACATCTTCAATTTGCCAACGTGGACAAGTTTCTTTGATTGCTTTGTGCCTAGTGCAATTGGAAACATATTCCTAATGATTACTAGCGATCCCTACACAATGATGGGAAGAAAGGGAAACCTACATTTCCTTTTGGCGTTCCCCATGTGATCTATCTGGATTGTGTACCCATGCAGGTTTCCGTGGTTCTTTTGTATACAGCTACCCACTGAATGAAGTAAGAGTCTCTTGCTTTCTTGACATAAAAGGAGCTATTCTTTCAGAGCACCAGGTTTTACAGGTTAGTAATGAAAGTATTGTTGTGTTTTTAAAGGTAGAGCTTCTGCAAGTGCAGTTCATAAACATTGTCAAGGTCTGCTCCACTTCCACAGAGGTTGTGAAAGTCTTGCTGTTGACTTATATCTTGCTGTTGACAATATCCTGCTTCACCTCCCATTGCTATCCCAGCACTGAAGAGGTCTCTCACTGTCTTACGTCACATCTGCAGGCCCTTCTGGCTGTGGAACCCTGCCCTTTGTGAAGCTGTGCCAGGCACTATTTTATCAGAAAGGTGCAGTAAAATGCTGCATCTTACCTTAAAATTCTCAAAGACAGAAAGTTAATTCATAAGCTTTGGTCTGCAGGTGTCAGCGCGCAAATTTGCCTGCGTAGGTGAGAGAGCTCAGTACTCTCCATTGGCTGCATTCAGGGATTTCCAAGTCCTGCATCAGCATTTTTCCAAGCCTTCACACACTTGAATGTGAACAGGAAGAGAACATCCATCAAACTCGGATGAAGGGACTGGGGAAAATATCTTGGAAGAGCAAAGTGGAGATCCAGGAAATGTGTCTGATCCATTCTGGCTTTTCCATGCACTACCAACCATTCTGTCTTGGAGCAGTCCTAAAACTGCATCAAGCAAAGACACAGCTGTGGTGTCCAAACCAGGTGATACCTGGTGAGTTGGCATCCTGGAAGTCCACGTACTGCTACACACACTGCACTTCAGCAGCACAGCTTGGATTTCAGACAAACTATAATCCAGCCATGGGCCTGCTCCTGAGAACACAAAGAGCTTCTCTATGGGTATGGTTGTTTGTAGCAGTTTTCCAAATGGTCCAGCTCTGGGAAAGGAAAATGTAAGGGTCTTACAAAAATGTGAGCAGAGGAATTTGGGGATTTTGCTGTACTTAATGGTTCTGCTAATTGAATTGAGTGGAAAGACCATCACCCCTCTGCTTCCACTCTTCTTGTTCTCTCCAGGCCCAAAATGAGGAGGTGACAGCACAGCCCACCTCCTGTGTAAAAGGCAAGCGGAAAGGGGAGGAGAACACTCTCCTGCTTATGTCTCACACTGCCATGGCACCAGCAGCGTGAAGCTCACCCTGTCTTTCCCCCTCCACAAACCCAGCAAATAAGCCAGTATTTCTGATCCACTTTCTGCTCGTTCAGATTTAGGAACTCCATACAATAGATAATACAATAAGGGCAAAACGGGGTTGAACTTAAGGGTTCTTCAGCTTCCCCCACTCCCAGGTTGCTCAAGTTGGGACTTCATCCCAGATCATTCCATGCTTAGCCAGGCGGAGCAGAGATCAGCTCTTCCTTCCTGTTCAGGCAGCCCTGGGCAAACTGTTGTACTTTGGAAGAATAAACAGCAACTAGCATCACGCGCAGCTCGTTCCCACCATCATCACCCATCTCCATCTGCCAACTGCTTTTGCTGCCTCTTATGTGTTGGCAAAGACACTCAAGCCAAAGGTCCTTTGGGAGATGCAGAGACAACAGAAGGAAACACTTGCCTGATGTCTGATGTTACCGCAAAGGGCTGGCCAGTGTGCATAGAAATATTGGACTTAGGATGGAAAATGGAAGGGATTAGACCTGTGCTTTTAAGGACCTAACTGCTCCTTTGGTGCATGCTCCAGTTCTGTTTGGAATCAGCCTTTCTGAGCAAATTCCCACCCCTTAAGCTGAAGGGTTTTGGGGCTCAGGTAGGGCAGGGTACCAGTCACTGATTCAGGGTATGTGAAGGTTGCATCTCTGAAAAGTACTGTGATTAGCGCAGGAAGCCTACATAATGTTCCATGGTCAGTGGGTGTAAACTGGAAAAGTCAGCCTCGTTTTGGTGCATTTACTGTAGATTTAGTAATTGTTATTTTATATGTATTCAGAATTACCACTCAGTCATCCAAGCAAGGGGGTTTGCAATGGAATCAACTGCAGATGAGGAGTACAAGGTGTGAAAGAACCAGCCAGAGCTTACATCCCAGAAGCAGAAGCACAGGTTTACATGAGTTAGAAGTGTGGGTACATGTCTCTCACCCTCTGTTGCACTGACTTGAATTTGTTTTGCAGAAGAATGCATACAGGATAAGTCTGTGTGACTGTTTTTGAAGAGGAAAGACAGAAGAACTAGTTGATAGCATGATAACAAAGGCACAAACATGCTAGAATGGGAGTGCAAGGACAGATTAAAGATGGGTTCAACAACAGGTGTTCAGATGTGAAGAAGAAATTCTACAGTAAGCACAGCTGAGACAAGCTGTTCTATACAGGGGAGCTGAGAGTAAAAAAGGCAGCACAGAAAGAGGTATTTTTCCAGAGGTTTGGAACTAAAACAGAAATATTATACAGGGAAATCCGGGACTATAGTGCTGCCAGTCTCTTCCAGGCCAGTATCATCACATTTGGTGTTTGGAAACTAGACAGATACCAGTTGTATCCAGGATGCTGTTCAAATGGACAATGAGGATACACAGCTGGAAACTTGAGTTCACATACATGGATAACAGAACAACACAGTGTACAAAAAGCACCTAAAAGAACACTGCAAACAGGCTTAAGAAAGACTTGGTAATGTGCTGATCTTGGATCCAGAGGTGTCACTATGAAATAATGAAGTACTGTCTCACTTCTGCTGACTTGAGAACACACATGCAAATTACTCCAGGCTGTATTAACAACCACATGTGGACCTAAGATTCCAGCAATGCATAACACATGCCAAGCTAGCAGCCAAATGGGCTCAAGGGTGGCAGGGCTGGGGGAAGACTCCAGGCCACATTCAGCTGTGAGACCTTCTTGTTGTAAAACAAGATGAGCAAAATGGGGAAGCACAAGCAAAGTGTTAGTGTTTTGCTGAGTTCTCAGATCTCAGCCTGCTAAATTAATGTTTTAAGTAAAATAGCAAGATTTTATAATATGTTTCCAACTAGTCATTTGTCAGCTTTCCACAGATGGTCTGAAGAATGTATGAAAATAGAACACAAGCAGAAAATTCCTTGTCTAACTTGGAGCATCCTTATGTGCTCTCTCACATGCACACCTTCTGCACGTCCTGCAGCAAGTCTAAATGTAATGATTTCTTCACCAGGGGTGGTGACACAAGGCTGGAGAAGTGAAACCAAGCAAGAAAGAGTGGTGTTCCCAGTAAGAAAATGGAGTGTGGAAATGCAAGGGACTTGCAAGGAAAAGCGAGGGATCAGTGAAGGTGGTGGTAGCAGCACTCAGCATATCTAGGAAGGGGTAGAGGTTGGCTGAGGTGCAAGATGGGGAGACAGCCATTGGGAGTGGGGACCAGCACAGCTATAGATGGTAGGTGAAGCCCTCTAGGCAGATGAGATGGTCTCCAGAAGGAGACTCAGGAGACATCTGTGCCCTTCACATGGGACAAAGGAGAGGGCATGGGTGCTGGAGAATTCCAGGTTCACTGGGCAGGGCACAAAGAAATGTGCCTGGGCTGGGGATGGAGGGAAGACACTGGGGTCCTGATCCAGGCAGCTATGTGGAAAGGGAGAAGGTAGCAGAGAGGAAAAGCGACTCCTAGAGAGGGAATAGGATTTCAAAGGGAATTTGCAGTCAATGGTATCAAAATTGGGAAGACAGCCAGGGGAATGGGGATGGAGGAGTGAGAGGCTCTGAAACCTGATGGCATGAGCACTGGAGTAAAGATATAGCGCTAGGGTGAAGGTGGAGTTGGCTGTGGTGCTGACTAGAATTTCCCAATTAGAAAACAAGGAAGAAGAAAGGTGGGTCAGGGAGGGATTTGGGGACAATGAGAGATTATAATGTGCTTACCTTGGAGGGCTTAATGAAGGACCCCCAAAGAAAGTGAGGATTCTAAGAGGTACAGGGTGGAGTTAGGCTAGAGGTACAAGCTATTAGGAAGTGAGAGGAAATTCTGTTTCTGGGGTATTGGATAGACAAGAGCAGAGAATGAGAAATGCTGTTGACTGTATAAGAACCAGAGAGAGTGCAGGAGAGAAGCAAGCCTGGCTCAGACCTCAGAGAAGCTGGCATAGGGGTAGAAGAAAGAAGAGGACTGTGTGAAGGAGTAGCCTGATGTAGTGGGCAGCAGGTCTAAGGGGAAAGAAACTGGAGGAGAAGGACCAAGAGAGAGAGTGGAGCAAGAGGCACTGGTAAGAGCACAGGAGATGTGAGTAGCAGGGAAATGAAGAGGAAGGAAAGGGTACAGCAGTGCAAACAAGGCTTTGTGTGGCTGAGGAGTGCAAAAGAAATGGGGATGGGAGTCAGAGACCAGAACTAGTGTGAAGGTGGAAAAGGATGGAGACATGGAAATGTTCCAAGGTGGGAGGGAGGGGGAGAGACAAATGAATAGGCTAATTATAACTAATGCAATAATTGGCTGCTACAGCAGTAATCTGATTGTCACCCAAACTGAGAGGATGAGGCAGGGAGCTGGTGACTGAGGAGGCGTAAGCAGAGATGGGTGAGCATGCTGGGCACAGCGGATGCTGGGGCTGCAGTTCCTATGGCAACACGTACAGGTGAGTGTGAGCAACAAGTGTGCAAACGTGGTGGTGTGAGCAGGGCACAGCTTGGCATGTTCCCATGTTGTGCTCCTCTGGGTGGGAGCAGAGCCAGGCGCCATCCCTGGGTACCAGGATGCTGTCACTGTGCAAACCAGCACAGGATACAGGCATGTTTTGAAGCCAGTCCCCCTCGCTGATGAGAAATGGATTTCTTGTGTTCTTTCTCCTCAATCCTGGCATCCAGAAGCCCAGCACAGTGAGAGCTGCTGAGCATCTTGTCAACAGTGTGTGTGTGCTGTATGGCGAGGAGGCAGCTCTGCAGCTCAATACCCCTGGAGAGGGCAAGGGAACAGCGAGCATTCATCCCTCATGCCCGTGCACCATCTCCAGTGCCCAGCTGCAGTGGCACATACCTCCAGGCACCTACACTGTATAGCTGCCTTCCAGTGCAGTACCCTAGTGTGCTTACAGGAGGCAGCAATAGTACCCTGTTCCTGCCTGGGGCCTTATTCTTAACTCCTCAGCCATTTTTGCAGATTTTTCCCTACCTCTCCCACTGTATCCCCTGTAACCAACCAGCGCTTTAGGTGCGCAGCTACCCCTCAGCATTATGCTGATGTTCTACACTAAATAGCTGGAAGCAGAGCACAAAAGCCAGTTCTTCTGTGCAGAGAAGCAGTGTTTCCTAAAGCACCGACACTCCCAACAGAAAGGATATCCCTACAGGGTGCTGAGCAAGGATGGTGTTCTTTTTGCCTTCAGGAGGCACCTTGGCCTTGCTCAGGCACTCCAAAGCAGCCCTGCTCCTGCATGGGCTGCATCAGCTCTGCATCAAGCATCAATCACTCAATCATCAAGAGATGCTTGGAGACTCCGCTGATTCAGAGCAGCGTTTCCAAGCGAAGCTGCATCTAGCAGCAGAGGGAGCTCTGGGAGAGGAAGAGGAGCATAGGAAGCCCTGGGAACGGTGGAAGCAGGCAGGGGTTGGCCGGGCAACTGCAGACAGCTTTGCTGCCCCAGGTAGGGACCTTTTAAACAGTGTAAAGGAATCAGGAAAAAAAAAGGGGCCTGGGAGAGGGAGAAGTGGTTGGAAAGCAACGACCATGGAAACAAAATGCCAGAAGGACTTTAGGTATATAAAGACATGCAAGAGGCAAGCAAAAGAAGTGTCTGGGTGCTCTTTCTCTTGCAAGATTTAAGACTTCTGCTAACTTCAGGGTGTCTGGTGCTAAATAGCCATAAGGGGGAGGAGGGTATCTTGGTAACTCAGGGAATGTTTTCTCTGTATTTAAATGTTGGAAAGGTCTGGCTCCACTTACGTTTCTTTTCCTGATGAGGCTGCTCTGTGTTGAGCACTGTTCTCAGGTCACAGTAATTTCAGCAAGTTTCAGTTTTGAGAAGTTACAGTGCCATCGATTCACATCAGGATCAAAGCCCAGTGGTGAATATCCATTTGTGGCTATGTAAATGCAGCCATTAGAAGATGATGGCCATTTCTGCCACATGTGGGATGACAGCAATGCCAACCAGCCACATCACAGTGCCTACAAAGCCAGAGCTTGGCTATGACTCTCTAGCCACAGACATCTGAGCAGGAAAATAAAGATCCTGGCCTTCCAATCCCTCATTCCTCATGGTCCGAGGTGCAGCACAAGAGCAGGCATGATTCATTCTACAGTCTCTCTGCAAACCAAGGGGAAACCACCTGCTAATTTCAGTTCCTGATGTCAGAACGTATAATTAACCTGACAGAGCAAAATGTTATTTTGGGCTAAGGCATGATCAGACCTTCCTTCTCCTGCTACCTGTTTCCATGTGGCAATAAGTTGGAGGTGTTTGGGAGAGCTGGGGGAGGTATAGGTTTAGTTGTGTCTATACAGTTTTGGCAGTGAATTCACTGCTGTGTAATACATAAAAATAACTCCAGTGCTTTCTCCAGTTAATTTCCATTTGAGGTAAGCACAGAGAAAATGGAATGATTTGAAGATTATAGCAACCTGCTTCCCTGCTGCCACACACTTGTGCAATACTCCTCCCTTGCATATCTTTGGAGCAGGAGATGAAGCAGGTTTCAAGTAAGTATGCTGGCTGTGGATACGGATCACAGGGATACTTGGGATCTTTAAGGTGTGTCATGTTAAGCAGAGTGGGTGGTGTGATGATGGTAGATGTCTAACTGTAGAAGCTCAAGAGAATGGAATGCTTTGGTTTATTGTCATTGTATTTGAAAAAGCATTGTGATGAGGACCTCAGAGGTGGAGTTTTATCATGTTGTTGGTATGTTTTCCCTTGGGTAGAGTCTCTAGAATGGAGCAATTGATTTTGTTTCATCTATAATATGTGCGCTTAACAAAGGTGCTGCAGTTAAAGCGTAAAGATTAATCTAGCCACTTCAAGCAAAATCAAATCCCCTTAGTGCTGTGTGGGCAAGCCCAGATTCTGTAGGCCCCCAGGCACAAACACAGCAGCCCTGTTGGACCTCTGAGGTGGGAAAAGAGCTCCAAGTCTCTTATTAAGGATCCCCATTTTAAGACAAGCTTTCTCTACTCTCCTACAGAATGACCAGTGCTTTCTTTGTTCCATGGGAAAACAGGAAAGCAGAGAGAAGATGCAGCTTGTAAAAAATAAATGATATATTAGTCCCTTGCCCCCTTTTTCTGCTGTTTTTGCTGGTCTGACTCAATTTCATTTTATTTTTAATGGTCCAGCTGTGCGAGTCCTTAATCTTCAGCCAGTTGAATGACCGAGGATCAGTCATTTCCAGGCTCGGAGCATTCTGGTCCCGCATATGTTCTTTCTTTTTCCTTCTGCTGCTCAGAAAGCTCTGTCCAGCTGTGCACCTCATTATGCCCTTGTGGCTAGGCTATTTTAAGGGAACTTCTTCTAAAGGAGTAACAAAATCAGCAAGCTCTAACTTTTGTAACTGTGGGATTGGGGAAGTGAAGGTTGAGTGCTAGCACAGGTACAGCTAAGCACTCTCAAGAAAACTGGCTTGCCATTTCTTTAAAGACCACCATTTATAGGTTCAGGTAGAGCACTCAGAGCTTGTGTCATGCTCCAAGAGCCATTTCACTGAGAAGCCAGTCAAGACTTAAACAGGCAAGAAGGGCTTTCAGGCTTGATTTGAATAAGGAAATAACAGACTGAAATGTCCCAGGGGGAGGCAGAGAAATCATTCCAGGGAGCTGGGCTGGACAAGCCGTGATGGCCGAAAGCTTCTTTTTGTCTTACTCTGCTAATTCTGGTTATGACAGGTTTTTAATCTTTATTTCCTATTCAGCCTCCATGCTTAGCATGCTTAGTACTTGTGGAAAGCAGGGTAAGCATAAGAGGTGGAGATTACAGAAGTAGCAAAGTGCAAGAAAATGAGAAGAGCTAAGCAGATGAAATGGACTAACTCAGTCCCAGACTGCCCCCAGCCCTCTGGCTTTAAAGATCTGAAAGCGGTACCTGGTGTGCTGCTGAGCCGGGATCTGAGTATGAAGGTGCCATGTTACCAGGCTCTACATTGGACTGACACAGGCTCTATCTCAGGTTCACAAAGCAATGTGCACGCTTATCCCTGTTTCTGCCAAATTAAAGCCCCGGTCAGGCAATCAGCCAGGGTGAAGGGCAGATGATGATGTTTGCCTGCAGCACAGCTTCCTGCCTTTCTGCCAACCCTTCCACCTCAGATGATGCTGTGTACTTTGGGAATTTATAGTCCTTTATTGATAAGTACAGAATGAAACAGGTTGTCCATCTGCTGGTATATCCATTGGATGAAAAGTGATATCTCATGAAAACTAGACCTTCTATATAATCAGAAGCAGCCAGCAGGAGTTGTTCTGTCGTTCCTGCCATCACTTGAAAACTGTGCTGAGCTGCAGTGTGACAACACACGCTGCTTACCACACTCGCCATGGTGGCTGCTCCTCTTCTTGTTTCATAATGCAAAGGTACTTGCTAAGAATGTGGCCTCATCCCCCAAATCTCCATTCCAATTATAGATGGCTGCATTGCATGTTGAGTGATTGAATTTGCATTATAGCAAACAGAATAAAAAAATTGGTGAGCACATTGTGGGGCTCTGGATATAAATACAAGAGGGAAAGACCTGCTTTTTATCTACAACAGTCATTTTGACGTTGTAAGACAGAGACACTCCTCCTTTTTTTCAGCACGAAGACAAGATAAGGAGAGAGGGATTTTTTCCAACCAGGAAGTTCAGAGACTGGGAAAGAGTTGTGGCTCTGGAGCAGCATAGACTGACTCACAAGGCTTCCAAAGATCTTTTAACATAGAGGCTGCTGTGCCATGTGTTTGAAGACAAGAAGAATAGTGAAGTGTCTTCAGAAAAACATGGTAATGTGGGTCTGGATAATTATTTAAGATGGAGTTATAAAGCAGTAAAGAAAGTTGGTTGGCAGGAATTTAAATCAAAAAGGAATGATATATGAACCTAGCATGTTAGGGACAATGTTTTGCAATGCTTTTTACAGTGGGAAAACGTGCTGCTTTGGTTTTGTTGGGGTTGTCAGTAAGACTGTAGCTAATGAAGGATCATCTGACATAATCTAGTTAGACTTTCTGAAGGCTTTGCCATGGTGTTCTGGTCATGGGGCACACTGAGCTACAGCTCAGTGCAGAAGTGCAGCCCATGGGTGACAGGTTTCCCTCTCCTCTCTGAAGTCCATCACCCCTGGGCTGGCTCTCCAAGCAACAGCCTCTCCACAGCCAGCTGCAGGAACAAGCAAAAGTGGGCCCTTGCCAACATCATCTGATTGCAGGGCTATAGAAGAGCTGCCAGCACATTGCTTAATTCTGCCTGGAAAGCTGCTGTGGAAAGCATGGGGTAGAGGTGGTACTAATGGGTAGGTGACTGGCAAGTGGTGGATGAGGGCTGAGGAGGGTGACTGCATCCTCAACACCACCTTCCTGCCCACATGTCCCGTGTGAGCACCAGTGGCTGAACTGTTCAGCACATAGAAACCCAATTCTTGGGAAGAGGTGGCCAGTATCCAAGTGAAGTGACTCATATGGATCCTCATCCTTATTTAAATTGGAGTCTTCCCTTTCAAGCTTTGCCCATTCCATGGAGCCAAATTGCTGTGTTTCAGGAGAGGGGAAAGCCAATTCCCTGACTGTATCTCTCTTTGATGTTGCCATCTGTACTTCTTTCCAAGTAACTATCTCATCTACCTTTTAATATTCCCCTTCATCTTAAATTTGCTTGAGAGCAAAACCCGTCAGCTCACCCAAAGCCAGGACAGAAATACTTTCCAGTAGGCTTTTCTGAGGAACCACTGGTACTTGCTGGTTTTGGCACCAGCTCTTCCTTATGTTCACCTTCTGCTGGTGTCCTTCCTGCACCTGGTTTCCTTGGACTGAGCTTGGAGATCTGCTGGACAATGCCAGGCAGGCGTATTTGGGAATGCACAGGATGGCCATTTGAGTGAAAGAAAGAAAGAACTGGAAAACATCTTGGAATAAATTGTCAGCTTTTGAACCTGGCCAAAACCATAACTCTCTTGGAGGACAGGTATTTACTAGGAATTTGTAATGATATAAGGATGGGTTTGATATTAAGGTGGAAAAGTCTGACCTCTTTCGGTTGGTCAAGGCTAGGGAATTTGAAAGATGTAAGCTAAAAATCAGTCATAAAACCAAATAGGATGAATTCATCCTATGAGGCATATGGCTGCATTGCTATTGCTTGTCAATGTAATCACTAATGCAGGCCTCTAAGCCACAGTTTAAATTGACAATATTAATTTATTTTAATTGTAAAGGGCCACCACCAAAACAGTGCAAGTGGAAAGAAGCCATTTTTCCTCCGCTGTCCCAATTTTTCTGGCACCTCTTCTATCACATGGAGTAACTTGGGGCTGGCTGACTTGTGCTTCTGAAACAACCCTATAGCAGAACAACAGAACAGCTGGGAAGCATGTCTGTCCCAAACTGAGCTCTTTCAGATTTTTAGCTCTCCTCCTCTCTCTTTTATCTCACCTCAGCATCTCCTGGGTGGCCAGAGCCAGAAACAGTGATCTAGAAAGAGCTGCCAAGCACCAAGATGTGAACCCAGAGAAGACCAAGCCTGGAAAAGTAGCAGAGGTCTCTGCTAGAGAAGCTTTAAAGGAAGGAACGCAAAGGGTATTAAATTAAAACTATTTGAGTTACCTTTAAATATACATCACAAGGCAAAGGGAGTGGAAGGCAAACCAAGCAACCCAGCATACATTCTATAGGAAGTAAGTCTTTCACACTTGTGTTTGCCCAATCAGAAAGGGACTCTAACTGGATCTGGATCTAGCTGGTTCCAGGTGTCTTCTGCCTCGGGTCCTCCAGAGCTATTTGCTGGAGTGCCTCAGCTTGGCAAGGTGTCTTGATTGCCAAGTGAATGTGGATTCAGCTAGCTCTGACCAGCTCTGGCATCTGAAAAGATCTCTTTTCTTCCGCTTGACTCTCTCTGCCAGCTGCCTGTGAGTCAGGAGTTCCCAGCCAGCAGCTCTTGTTATTATCTGTTTTCAGTTGCCTTGATGTTTACCAGATTGGACTGCTTTTATCTCTATTAACCCTACATCACTGCCCCAGTGTTGCACACCCCTGTGTGGCTTGGCCACTGGGTCAGAGCACAAGTAAATAAACAGACAATAAATTCACCTTCTTGAGGAAAGACCGAGGTCTAAAACACTGGCCAAAAATAACACAAGTGTTGGTGATCTCAGGGAAGAAAATAACTAAAAGGCCAAATGAAGGTATTAAAAAATCAAAGCTTAAAATAACTGACAGCTCATTAGACTAAATCTGAACTCTGCTAAAATTCTCCACCAGATGAAAACTCCCGTATGAAAATAGTGCTGAACAGCTGAGAGCAGGACAAGCTGGCCTGATTTCCTTTGGTCTCAGAAGCTGAATTGCTGCTAAGTGCTTTCATTTGTAACCTTAGATACATCTTACAGTCATTTAGACCAGAAGGTCTGATTAAAAATGCATCTAAAAATACAAAGGGGAGATTCTCGAACTTTTAAAGGGCCATAAAGCTATTCTGAACAAGCACCACAGATCACTTCCCAAGTCCTACTGTTCCTAGAAATCATGGGACTGAAGCAAAATTAGGAGGATGAGCCACTTGCCAGGTCAGTGTTCAACAAGGACTTCGGGATATTGGTGCCTTTTCACTTACAGAAGGAAAACCCAATGTCCTGGTTCCCTCAAGGGCTCAGTACAGATACAATAAAACAATAAAACCAACTTTTTCCTTTCTTTTCTCAGATAACACTTGAATAATCAAAACAGTTTGAACTTGTTGCTGTTTTATTTACCTCATGTACTACAGTTCATTTACCCACACAAAGTGAACAAGCCATGGCTTTGCTACCAGATGTTTCCATATTAGGGCCAGTGCTGTTTAATATCTTTATGGATGATCTGGATGAGGGGATTGAGTGCACCCTCAGTAAACTTGTGGATGACACCATATGGGTGGGAATGTTGATCTGCTGAAGGACAGGGAGGTTCTGTAGAGGGATCTGGACATATCATAAGCCCTGGCCAATGGGATGAGGCTCAACAAGACAAAGTGTCAGGTCCTGCACCTGGGCCCCAATAACCCCATTGAATGCTCCAGGCTTAGGGAAGAGTGCCTGGAAAGCTGCTCATGGAAAAGGACCTGGGCATGCTGATTGATGGGGCTGAACATGAGCAGCTTGTGCCAGGGCAGCCAAGCAGCCACCAGCATCCTGCCCTGTATCAGCAATAGTGTGGCAGCAGGGCCAGGACAGCAATCATCCCCCCTGTACAGCAGGGCCAGGGCACCGGTGAGGCTGCACCTCGACTCCTGTGTTCAGTTCTGGGCCTCTCACTGTAAGGGAGACATTGAGGTGCTGGAGCAAGGCCAGAGCTGGTGCAGGGCCTGGAGCACAAGTGTGATGGGGAATGGCTGAGGGACCTGGGGGGTTCAGTCTGGAGAAGAGAAGGCTTAGGGGGGACCTTATCGCTCTCTACAGCTGTCTGACAGGAGGGTGGAGCCAGAAGGGTGCTGGTCTCTGTCCCCAAGGAACTAGTATAGGACAAGAGGAAACGGCCTCAAGCCACGCCAGGGGAGGTTTAGATGAAAATTAGGCACAATTCTTTCCTAATGTCTGCTCAGACATTGAAACAGGCTGCCCAGGGCAGTGCTGGAGTCTCCATCCATGGAAGTGTTCACACACCACGTAGATGAGGCCCTCAGCGACTACCGCTGGCCTTGGCACCGCAGCCCGGGGCCCCACACCACCCGAGGCCCAGCACCGTGCTGGCACCGACCCGCAGGACCACCCCCTCCCGGGGGCACCTGAGAGCGGCGGCTGCGCGGGGGGCGAGCGGGCGGGGCGGTGGGGCCAGGCCCGGCCCTCACATGCGCGGCGCCGCGGGACCCATTGGGCGCCGCCGGGCTGCGGGCGGTGCTGTGGGCCGCGGGGCCGGGCCTCGCCTCGCCGCCGGCAGCCGGTGCTGTCCGTGCGCCGAGCCATGCGGGTGTGCGCTGCAGGACGCTGCTAGGAGCCGAGCCCGCCCGGCCCGGTCTCCCCCTCCGCTGCCCTCCACGCCCGCATGGCAGTGCCGCGGCGGTGACCGTCTCGGAGAAGGTCCGCGTCCCTCGGACGGACGGCTCTCGGGGTCTCTCAGCCCACGGGGCCGTCCCTGAGGTGAGGTGAGGCGGGCGAGGGGCGGCATCGTCACCAGCACCGGCACCACCGCTTCTTCGTGCGCTTTACCTTTCTTTTACCCCCTTTCATGCTCTCAGAACGGTTGGTTCGCCGCGTTGCTGCAGCGCCGGTGTGCCCGGCGGAGCTGCAGACGGGCCCCGGGTAGCGATAGTAGCTGGCGGCGGTGTCTCCTCTTCGGGGTGTCCGAACGCGCTCGGTGTGCGGAGCGAGCGGCAAGCCACAACTGCGGGGCCGGGAGTGCGGCGTGCTACCGGGAAAGGCGAGCGCCGAGCCCCCCTTCCGAGGCCAGGGGTATTAAATGCATGTTGGGACCGCCGGCTGTGTGCCTTTTGTATGGGGTCAACTGCTCTGGCGCTGCACCACACGCAGATTGGAGGGGCCTGAAGCGGTCAATAAAGCACATCTTCAGGAAGAAAACAGCCCTTGTCACAGAGAATCATGTGTGGTTCAGCGAGGCACGTCTCCTCCCTTCCCCCTGCTCCCCAGGACGTGGCAACACTGACTCCTGCTCGTTGAGGATCCCTGAGCTTGGCACAGCAGCTCTTCTGTCTTGCAACCTCCATTTCCCCTATTACAAGTGCTGCCACTGCTGTTGAACACGATTTGAGGCACAGAAAGCTTCTGTCTTGCCCAGCATCCTTTAGGAAAGCTGGTCTGTGGTCAGTGGGGGGATGCAGGCTGTGCATTCGCAGCACACCGGCAGCCCGTGGCAGCTTCTCCTTTTGGGTGCTTCCAGTGTGTAAGAGCCATGAGGTAGGTTACTCAGACTTGAAAATGGAGGACGGTAGTGGTAACCAGCCTGTTGTTTGATGGAATAAGTCTCAGCAGTGCTTCCTGTAATGGTGGTTCTGAAAGTGATGTCTTACTTGGCTTAGCTGCTGGGGTGGAGAGTGAAACATCTTCAGTGCTGGCTTTGGGGTGCCTGCTGCTCATAAGCATTGTCAGTTTCAGCTTTAAGAAAGAAAAATAGTGTAGGGAAGTATTTGTTGGTTTTCTTTTTCAGCATGATGTTTGTTAGCCGTGATGGGAAAGAATCATCTTTTCTGCCTCTAAAAATGGAGATGGGGACTAGCCATGCCCCCTTGTCTGAGGGAGAGGGCTTTAGGATGTGAGAAATTTGCAGGAATAGTGCTGAGATTTCAATCCCACGGCTCTGAGCTATCAAAAAACCACTGTCATCACAGATGGGATAGCAAAGTACCTTTCTCTGTGTCTTTTTTTTCCTTCCTTTCATTTTTTCCCCTCCCCTTTTTGTGGTGGCAGAAGAAACCCCCTTTCTTCCAACTTAGGGCAAGCATTGGTAGTATAGAAGGTTAGTGTTATGTTATTTGCTCCTGATTGCCATCTTAAATTAATTCACCAAGCCTTGCTCAGAGGCCAGGATCCTGTTCATTCTTTGTGATTTACAGATCCCCTATAAACCCTATTATTGTTAGTTGAAACTGATTTATGAGGTCCTGATCTAGGAATATGCTACTGTGGCTGTTTTTTCGGTGCTCCACACCATCTTCTCCTGTGTTTCTGAGCAAGCATTACCTTTATAGTAAAACTCATAGGTGCTTTGCCTGTATCTTGCTTAATGTGAACAACAGTTGTCTGTTATGTTTGCTTTATCTGTTTTCTTGCACATATATAAGTAGGGAATATTTAAATAGGTACTGTTATTTGTAATCAAGATCACTTTGATAAAGATCCAGATTTTACAAAGGCTAAATGAGGTAATGTGGGAAGCGAGCAGCATTAAGCAGTAATGTAAGATGCAGATATGCACAATAGATATCCATACCGGTCCTGACATCCTTGGGGGAGACAGTAATCTGTCCAGCATGTTCGGACCTGGAGGAGGAATTCTAAAGCAGTAGCACCAGCAATGTAGAAAGTCTGCACACTGCCATCACAGGGAGGTAATTAATGGGAACAGACCTGTGTAATAACAATGCGAAGAGAATGATAGCACTTGGATGCTTGCTGTGGAAAGATCACCAAGTGTACATTGCACTAACACGCATAGCTGCGCACTTGGACGAGAGTTCTTGTATTCCAGTTCTTTCCTAGTCCTGTGTTCCTGTCACCTCTGACAAGCCGCTCTTCAGTAGAAGTGGGTAGCTGGTGGTATGGAGATTCCACAGTGTCCTGCATGTGGACAGCTTCCTTGATTGTATGTCTGAAGAGTGAGGAAAAAAAACTAATGCTGTTGGTGATATGCTTGCAATAGGTCCTGCCAACGACAGGAGGATAGGAAAATAAAGGGTGTGTACACCCCTGTAGTCAAAAGCGCTTGTGACCATGTGTGTTGTGGCTTGGTGCAGTTTTGTGCTGAAATATCCCATCTCGAAGTCAGCTCTTTTAATTTTTCCAGGTCTTCCTCTTCCTTCTGTGTATTAAGGTGCCATTCAGAGCCTGCTGCAGCCTGTATAGTAAGTGGATTTTGAATTGGGTCCTGTACCCCTGGCTGAGTTTCTTCCCCTCCTTGTGTTTTCTGATGGCATCGGCTGCTGTGTCAGTTCTCCCTTTTGCTGCTTGGGATGTTTTGCAGACAGAATGCTGACTCAGTGCCTCAGCCCACCGTCTCCCTTTGTCCCTTTGCTTTTTCCTGCGCCGCTAAGAGTCAGAGGGAAGTTTTGGTAGAGGTACGTGGGCACTGATCACTGGGGATGAATCAGTGACCTGAGGCTTTTAATCAGTGCGGGGCCAGTGATGGCAGTTTTACTGAGAAGTAGTTTCAGTTATAAATGTCATGTAGGGAACCCAGTAAACTAGTTTCTCAACTGGATGCAAGCAAAAGGGAGTTCCAGAGTTAGTATTTTACCAAATAATGAGCTCGGAAGGTTTTTCATTTGTTTTCAAAAAAAGCAATCTGTGTCTTCCAATTAATTCATAAAATTGCTGTAGATCCCTAAATATTCACAAAACACAGCTAGCAGTATTTACATGATAACTCAAATCTTCCTCTGTAAAGAGGAAAAAACAAAATGCATTGTTTCAGTTCCTGCTGTTTAGAATTCTCCATTTCTTGCTAGTTGAAATGGGACTACACAGTTGTTTTTGGTTCAGTTTGGTTTTTTCCTTTCTTACTATTTTATTTATTCATTTCTTGTCTCTTCGTGCTGGAAAGATTATATCCTAGGGAAAAAAAAAACAAACCAACAAAACCAAATCTCCCAAAAGCTGTTAAGAAAAATGGAGGTAATTTCCCTCAGAAATGTTATACTTTAAGACTTGTTTGTTCTATTACATAACTGACATTTTAAATGCTTTTTTATTATAAGCAGTGAAAAGCCTGTGGACTTCACTATGCGAAGACTTGTGTACATGACTGATTTTCCTCAGATGTGTAATCTCATGAGTATGCATGCGTGCATAAGGCTCTCTGGTGTCACAGTAAAGCTGCTTAGTCTTGAAAGGGTTTATTCTTGGCTGTGATGTTGAGGTGCTGTGGTGTGTATTTTGCCAAACAAGGACTGAAATATGGAGAAGGATGTTTGTGAAATGCAGTTTTCTGGCAGCTACCAGCATTACATTTGTAAAAGTGTGTAAATATCATCTGTGTAAGTGTGTAAAATTAGTGTTTCAAAGCTATTCTGTGCCTCTTACCTTGAGAACACTTTGAGCTGCTTTTTTTTTTTTCCTGAAGTTTGACTTGCTTGTACTGGGGATAGGTTTGGCTCAAAATCTCTTAGTCTAAGCAAATTGAGTGCAATTTTCTTTTAACTGTGTAACAAAGAATAGGTACTGATTGCTTGCCAAAGACTTTTTCCCCTCGGAGATTCCAAACAAATTTAAGAAAGAACAAAGCCAGTATTTCTAGTGCTTAACTTCTTGAGAATCGTATTGGGTTTTGGCATGTAAAAAAGGAGAGTGCATCACAAGTTGGCACTTCCTAGTACCATCAGTAATACTAATTTCCACATCATCAGTTTTAACTGACACTGTTTCAATCTTTGTCTCACCACAAATATCTGTAATTAAAAGAATTGAAGCTCTCTTCATTTACTTCTGTATTCCCTTCAGCTCTGTTCTTCCAGTCTTGCAAGAACAGGTTCCTGTCCCCCTTCAGGAAATGGATAGGAAGAGAAGCTCAAAGACCTTCATGTAGCAGCTGCCAGAATGTTCAGGGAGATATCCTTGGGAGGAGGAAGTTTGTGTTCTTGGGATCAAGCCAGCAAAATGCCACTTTTGCCCAACACTTGAAGGCAAGCAGTGGTGTGGGAGGAGAGTATGGCTGCACCAAGGACCTGTTTGTTGGCACTGTTTTAGAAGAAATACCTTCCCTTCTTTCTCCCCCTCAAGTATAAATCAGGATATGAAAACACGCTGTTCATGTAGTCTCAAAAATGTTGCTACCTATAATTTTCCTTCTTTCCACTTGAGCTCTTTCCTCAGAAGTGATTTGTTCTAAGACTGAAGGAGTTGCAATACTCAAGATTTCAGGAGCAGTGATGGTGTAAAATACAGCCACCGTTAGAGGAGGAGGAAAGTTATCTGTTGCTCAGATTTTTTGTTTCAGAGGTCCTTTTCTTGGTGAAGGTAACTGGTTAAGAAGCAGAAATAATAACCAGGCTGAAAGTGTGTGGCAGCCAGCAGCAGGCGAGAATAGCAATCACCTTCATTCACCATGGTCCTGCATTTTGTATTGTGTGATCAATAGAAAAGAAATTGCCTGGCTCTTGTGACCTGCCTTGCTACTTGTTAAGAGTTTTAAAATCCCTCTCTGTTCACTAGTGCAGTATTTGTCTGAGTCCCATCTCCTGATGATTTCCCCTGTATGTCGAGACCATATGTGAGGCTGCCTAAATGCAGGTGTCTGTTGCTCTTCTAGGTGTCTTATCTGACATGGAGCTAGTAAATAGGATGAGACCTACAGCAACAGGACCCCTTCCCTAGGTTCATTATATAAAGATATGCACAGGAGCAAAAAAAAAGCCAAGCACAAAGGCTTTTTATGGCCCTTGCGGTGAAGCAGTGAGGCAGGCTCCTACCACCTCCATGCAACCCAATGGCTTCAAAGCCACAGCCAAGGTGCAGGGTTGGGGTTTTTTTGTTTTTTTGTTTTTCTTTTTTTTGTTTGGGTTTCTTTCTCACTTGGACTTCATTCTTTACAAGTCAGCACTGAGATAAGTTTCTCTATAAGAGGTGTTCCTGATTGCCCTTGGGTTCTACAGAAGCCAGTGCTGCCGCACCTCTAGTGTTTTCAAGTCTGGCCAGTGCCACAGATACCAACATGCCCGCGAAAAGAAGCATTCTTTTTTCTGGTGGACTTTGTTTGAAGCACTTTACTCTTGCTGCAGTGATTTTCCAATTTGGATTATAGCTTTTAAGGAGAAAACAAGTGCATAGGATGTGTGTATGGCTATGAAGTCTGAATATCTGCCTGTTCTTTGGCTGTTGCAGGGTATGAAGGAGAGAAAACTTGCGCACTTTGAGCTGGTGTGAGAACTTGCATAAAGAACTACCTTAGTGCAGGCTTGCTGAAGCTGTGTGTGCTGGAGACGGAGGCAGTTCTATAACCTTGCAGTACGTTAAGGTCAAAAGAAAAGCTGGTAACCCTGGGGAGATCTTTGATATATCTTGATGAGCACACATGCGAAGTTGATTTTGTCCTATTATGTCAACAGAAAATATAGTCTGTTGCCTGTCTCAAATGCTCTGATTGAAACCCCACGCTTATACAGTGCTGATTTGTTAATGATTGAAAATAACCTGTCGGTGCAAAAGCTTCCTCTGTGAAGATGAATATTTTATACAGAAGTATTATGCAATAGGCATTTTGTCACCTTTGCAGTCCTGCACGGAGGTACATGGAGTTAAGCTGATGTCATTTGGAGAGTTCAGTATAACTTTGTCCACTAAACCAATGCAAATGTCAGCGAATGATTCAAAAATGTCTATCTTGCATATTTGTACATAGTGGCTTGTGTACGCTTTGTGGAGAGGGAGGATTGGAATTAGTTTGGTCTGGAAGCCTGTTCATTGAAACTTGTAGTGAGAAGTGTGAAAGGCAGTGCACTAGCTTGCTTTGTTGTTTAAGCACAGCTATGGTTACAAACACTTTCCACATGCATTAGCAATTGCCTTCATCATAGATGCACAGCGGAAACAGACTTCACGATTAATCTCACTGGTGCTTAAAAATACAAACTGAGAAGTCTCCATACAGGGTTCCTCTCAATGGCTGCCATCCAGAAACTTTCATGGACTTGCATTCTGTCTAATTAAATTAAGAAATAAAGCCTAAGCTACCTAGCTTAGAAGAGGAACTGACAAAAGGGAAATGAAACTTTTCATGCACTTGATTCTTTTAAAGTTTCATGTTTGCTGTTTCATAACCCATGCTAATTTCTTTGCTGTTTTTACCTCATTGGCATTATTACCAGGCAGAAAGGGAAGACTGGCTTGGTGATTTTGCTTCAGTCCGTATCGCTCTGACACCAAATCTGTTGGCTCTTGAAACAAGGAAGTGGAGGAATGCAAATACACAAATGCTCTTGTGTGCTGCAGAAATTGAGTTGGGTCTCTGCTAGTGCCCCCATGGAAAGTGGGTAGGAAAGAGTCTAACAGAAGAATAATGAGAGAAGAGTGGACTGAAAATGAGACAGAATTGTACTAATAATAAATCAGGAAAATGAATAATGCAATGGTTTGGACAAGACTATTTCTAGTGGTTAAAATTTGTGGTTACACTTTTGTTTATTTATCGTGTAATTTGATTTAAGATGTACCTAGATTGAAAGGTGAATTTAAGACTGTCCTTGTTAATGTCAATCAGAGTAGCCAGAGCTGACTTTAAAGAAAGGAGCTGCTGAGGCCAGAGCTGCATGAGAACAAAAATAGTAGAACATGTAGAAAAGCCAGAAAATAAAACCATGAGAGGCATGCAACAGTGCAAAAGAAGAGAGTAACAGTGTGGCAGAGGAAAGGAGGTAACAAGATGGAGATAAGTGTGAGTAAACATAAAAGAAAATCTTAAAGCATGAAGTTGTATGTACTGTCCTACATGTGGAAAGGGTATGAATTCTCTTTGTTTGACATCTCCAGAAGCAGGATTATAATGGTTATAGATGAATGGCCAGGTCTGCAGTCAGCTTGAATGCATGTTGCAAATATAGACCCCTGTGAACTTAGGTATGCATTGCAGGCACCTATAAACTTTACAGGTTGAACTGGTTCAAGTGTGGTTTTAGCCAAATGGTTTTGTACCTGGCTAATTTGTGTTGTAAAACCGTGGTCTGTCCACGTGCACAGCAGCCTGGTCACAACCAGTATTCGCCAGGCAGTGTGAGGAGCAGAACTGCTCCTCTGCTGTCTCTTGTGAATAGAGGGTGGTGGCCTTCAGTGCTCTGGTAACTGCTGACTTCTGTCACCTCCTCCATGTTAATGTCTGATTATTTACCTGCTTGCTGTCTGAACTTGTAAGATTTTACATTTTTGGCTGTCTGCTAAAGAATGCAATACCAATGCTACCAGCAGTTGTCCCCCCTCTTACTGCTTGTGGATCAAACAACAGGTTACCTATAGCACTGGGAAATTGTGCCTGCTTGCCCAGCAAGGTTCGAGTTGTTAATGTCTTGGTTAGATTCTTGCTGTCTGCAACAGAAGAGAGGAAGTGAAGAGAAGCTTGCACATAGCTCATGGAGAGGAGAGGAGAAGAGGAGGTGGCCACAAAGGGAAGGAAAGAATTACAGTGAGCCGCTGAAATAAAGGGCTTGTTGGGTGGCATGTGAAAAGCTGCAGTGAGGCTTTAGCATGGACAATGAGCTCTGCAGGGAGCACCAGTGGGATCCTGTGGGCTCCCATGGAGTAGGAGCAATGCCTAAGGTGCTTTCCAAAGGGACTGTGGTTTTAAGACCAGCTGGAGCAGATTTGAGCTCACCCTACTGATGAAAGGGGAAGTCCTGCCTCCCTGCCCACCCGCCTGTGCCTTTGTCTGGCAGGAGGCTTCTCCCCGGCACACACCAGGGGACAGAGTGGGAGTGTTAAGCAGCAGGGTGGCCACAAATCGGCTTAAGCTGATTGTGAAACCTCACTCAGATAACAGCAAAATCTGGTGTATATATGGTTATGTTACATTGCTGCTTCTGCAGTGGGTTTCTGGGCTGGTTTGGGGTTTTTCTTCTCTCTTGATGGCATGACATTTTTCCCATGTAGTGGTTTGTTGTTATGCAGCAAAAAGGGAGAAAGATGGCATTTAACCGAAGTGATTGTCAAAAGTCTCCTGTTGGCTGGGTACTTGGAGATACATGTAGAACTGAGTTGTGTTAAACCTCTAATGACTGGAACTGCCTTACTTATTTTATTACGTGAAGTTTTTTTCCAAGATCGCCACTTCTTCCCCAAAATACTGTGATTTCCCTCCTTTGTTCTTTATAACAATTTGCTCTGTTAGTGCATCATCTGATTTTTTTTTTCAGTCTGTGACCAATGATTGTTTCCATGTTAAATGCAGCCTCAGTTAAGCACAACAGAAATAGCGTTTTCCTTAATGGAAAAGATGTTTGGTCAAGTGACTGTACAAATGAGGGTGACCACATGTAGGCTACAGCACACAGGACGTGGCATTTGGAGGTTGCACGTGTTATGTGCTAAGTGCCTGGCTGTGGTTCACATAAAATTGGTTCTGGGTGATGCCAACACCCCAGTGTAAATGGGCTATAAATCCTTCCTATGCTGAAGGGGCCTCAAAAATAGAGGGTGAAAGGGAATGAGTGCCAGGAGGGACAAGGTTATAAGAGAAGAGGTACATGTGCTCCTTGTTTAATCTCCTTTGTACCCACTGTGCCCCATACTGGCTCTGTAACAGTGGGTGTGTATTCTTGTGTCAGAGCAGATGTTTCTGGAGAGTTGCTTTGTTTTAATAAATTGAGGTTGTCACTTCAGAAATGTAAGGGAGAGCTGAAGGATGAAGCATAAAGAGAATCCAAATGGGATTGGGAACATAATCCAGGAGCATTTCAGTGGCAAGTGCTGTGGGGAAGACTCCTTCACTGGTCTTGGCTCTACCCAAGCATACACTTATGCGCTATTATGTTTTATATGAGAATCTCTGCTTTAGGTAGGGTTTTTGTTTATTTGTTTGTGGGTTGGTTTGAACCAGTATCTTGCGAGTTTGTTTTGTTTCCCTCCGTCTCTCTTCCAGGTATTGGCCAACTCATGTGCTCAGTCTGTTCTGGAAAGGGGATGGGTGGTGGTGATGAACAGCATCAGTCCTTCAGACTGTGATACAACTCTTGGAAATAGGTTCTCATGTTCTTTCATGCCTTACCAGGCGTGGTGGTGGTGCTGTTTGGCATCTCCAGACACCTTTCCTTAAATGCTGATGCATTTTCAAAAGCACAGTCCTCCTCCTCTGGAGGTGGAAGCTGCCTTTGCCTTCTGCTTTTAAAAGCTGCTTGTTGCCTTTGGGGTGGCTGCCAAGGCAGAGTTGGAGGGCATGGTAACCTCTGCTTAAGCCCTTCTTACCTGGGTCTCTGACCTCATGGATAATGATTACAGAAACACCCAAGGTGAATGGCTCCGTGGCTGTTGAGAGTGTTTTCTGTCAGGGTCTGGAACATCCAAAGGTCTGTTAGAAACCTGCGTGCAGTAGACCTATGTAAAGTATCTAGGCAGAACGGTTTTTTTCCCACCTCCTTGTGTATTTAAAAGACAACAGACTGAAAACTACAGTTCTGGTGATACATGCTGCAAAAAAGGGGTTTAGTTTTCTTGAACACTTGACCACCCCAATCTGTTTAAAGGCGGAAATTCCTTAAGATGCATGTTTTATCTGTGTATTTGTCAGTGTCTTCCCTATCTTCCTTTTAGCAGTAGACACCCAGGATAAGAAACCTGGCACAGCAGGTTCCTGCTGACCTTTAAAGTGTTCTCAGTGGAAAGCATGACACAGGGCTTGCTTCTGTAGGCTTCTGAATGCCAGCGGGGGCCAGCCCTGAAAAAGCCTTGGGAAATAAATTAGGAGGCAATTGTCTATATGTGCTGGGTGGGGGGTCCATTTGCCTTTTATTGTGCAGTGCTTTGGGAGCAGCTCAGGTGGATGCTTGGCACTGAGCACAGACCATTATGTCAGAGTGGCTCACTGCTGGCGTGGAGGCAATGTGCTGGTGCTAAAGCAAGGGATGCAGCCCGTTGTCCCTGCTTTGAGCCTTGACTGTGGAGCATCTCCATGCTCAGCAGTGTGTCAGCAGGGGGTAGTGGTTGGTGGTGCTAGGAATGGCTTGGGGCGTAGCCAGGGCAGGAGAGGCACAGGAAGGGCAGAGAGGCAGTGCTGGCCAGCCTGCTGTGCACACAAGAGTCCTGTGGAATCATGCCTGTTGCTAGGGGACTCGTTTCAGCTATGAAGCAGCACTGGTCTACATAGAGGCTTTCTGGGTGTTTGTTGATTGGAGGCAATTACTGTGGAATACTTGATCTGTAAGGAGGCATACTTAATAAGCAGCAAACTAAAATAAATACTGGTGAATTACCTGCTGGAGTCTGGCTGTTCCTTTTGCTGAGTGGTTGCTTTGCATCTGTGAGCTCTGCTCTGCCCTGGAGCCTCTGAGTCACTGGAGGTGAAGGCAGCCACTCTGTGGTCTTGGCTGGTAGAAGTGGTGGGCTAAAGGAGGAGGGGAAGGAATCCCAGTTCTTCCCCATTTTGTCCATCCTGGGGGTAGAGGTATGTTCCAGAGGTTTTCCAGGCAGCTCAGTGAGTCAAAGTGGGCTGCTTGCCTGGCATACTGCTGTAATGCAGCAATTCAAATGTCGTCAAAGTGGTTATGTGGAGCACGCACAACGTGCAGCTACCACGTCACTGGGATCTGATCTAGCTTTCATGGTGATAACAGGGGAGCAGTAGCATAGAAATAGCAGCACCCTTGGTTAAGTTTGGATGAGCCGGTATATTTAAGAAAATATGTAGGAAATGGCAAATTGGTAGTTTGAGGAATCTGCTCTTCAAGAACAGGGCAGCTCATTTAGAGTCTTTCTGAAACTACTAAAATCAGGGTGTGCTCAGCACTCCTCAGAGATCAGTGGCGAAAAGAGGATTGACATTCTGCTTCTGTGTCTCAGAGTGGCATTTCTCTCACACCCCACTAGCGTCAACATTTTATTTGGCTGCTTTGACTCACAGCAGTTTGTTTTTATACAGGAAGAGTGCATGGTGCTTGTCAAAATGAGAAAGTGACCATCAGCGCCTGGCTTGGTGTTCCAGAGCCACCTGGAGCCAGTGCTCAGCCCAGCTGAAGCCGGAGAAGGAAGGAGGAGAAGCACAGCCTGATCAGGTACTGAGCCAGGAGTGGGAATTGTCTGACGCAGAGTTGATGGGAAGCTGTGAATTAGTTATAAAAATAGGGTTCTGTTCCTTGCAAAGTCTTTCTAATATGTGTGATAGGATGGTGGGCCAGTAATGACAACTGCATCGTCTGTAGCCTGGTGTGGGTGCATACCGTATGATTGAATTACATGACATATCTGAGGTAAACATAAATACAGTTCTGTGTTTTCTAGGGTATTTGATTTACACATGTAATGTGCAGTACAGCTCAGTCTGTGTTTGCTAATACCTGTATCCAGGCTCCATGTGAGTTAGCAAAAATGGACTAGGAGTACTCTTAACAAATGTTTCAATGTCAAAGAGCAATTTGATGTCTTGAGGAAAGAGTTCTTCGTCAGCTTTATTGTTCTTCTAGCAGGGAGATGTAAGTGCCAGCTTTTGAGGAGCACGTTGTTATGTGGCAACCGTAAGAGCACAGCGAAGTAACAGAATAATGGGTTTTAAGACAAAACCAGCTTTCAGCTTGGTAGCTGTGTTTTTATTTGCTGAGATTTCCATAAGCTGTCCCAGATACAGGTATTTATTCTTGCACTCGCATCTTCCAGGTTGTCATACTTAAGGAGACTTAGTTCATCTGGTTGTATGAAGACACTCAGACAAGTTTAAGGTTTTGCTTTATTGTACTCAAGTTATTGGGGTTTTTTCCTTACGTAACTATACTTTCCAGTTTATGTGGAACTCCTGCTTCAAGGACCATGTCTTGAGAAGACTTTTATGCACCTTGATACATTAATGAAAACAAGGCTACTGCTTACGCTGAGTGCTTATATAACACTTGGGTTGGTAGTGGCCCACAATTCATTTCTAGAGGGAAGCATTCCTTGAAGAGGCACAGTATCTTTCACCTCAAGTGATGCTTTCTCTCCAGAAGTACCAGCATCTGTCTGAATTTATTAGTCACATTTTTGTTATTTACTGACCTAGGTGGAAACAGTGGGGGTTTGTGCACATGATATGTTCAGAAAAATATTCCTTACATTCTAGGGTAATTTCCAGCTCTGGTATGATCTTTTCTTGTGTGGTTATAAAAGGGAAGTCTTTTTCTAGCTTGGTTTGAGAACCCTTCACTTCTTTGTCTTTAGAAATAAGAATTGGCATTTATTTGATTGAACAACTAGCTTCCTGCTTCCCAGGGAAGAGATAGTGGCTCTTTCACCTGCAAACATCCCTCCTGTGGAGAGTGTTTGCTGGGGAATTAAAGGAAAGCTAGCAGCTACTAGTAAAATACAGCACAGTAGGATGAAGAGGGATTATTGAAGCATTACTAGGAAATTCATGGCTGTGTGCAAGACCTTATGGACTCTGCAGACAAGCTGACCTAAATTCTGCAGCCAGACCTTACTGGTTTCTGCATTGATGTGATGTGGCAGGCTAGATAACCTGCAGCCAGATCTGTTTTGCTTTGTTGGGTGGGACAGAGAAGATTCGTATTTGAGTAGAAGCACAGACTGGGCGGTCTTTGTAACTGTACTGACTCTTTCTTAATCTATCTTTGTTATTTTCTAACCCACATTTTGCTATTCTTGTGTACTTTTCATGTAGTCAGGATGAGTATCCTTATAATGCAGACTCATCAAGAAGAGTGGACAGGTTGTTTACTTCTAGATGGGGAAATACATGAGTGGTTTTACTCAGAGAGGCTTTTACAGATGTTTTGTAGTTGAGAGAAAAGTTTCACCATTTCCTTGCTAAAACCTATCTTATCAGTAGTGAAACAGTTAACCTGGCTGACAGTCATCTCTTGTGGGGGGAATAGGATTAGTATCTAATTGATATAAATGGCACTGCTAGCACATAATGTTTTCAGGCAGTCTGTTTCTTAAGATTATACGTCACACACAAAACAATGTGTAAAAACTCAAACAGAAAGACGCTATGCCACATGTGTCCAACTAAAGCTGGTCAGTCCTACCACTGAATTCTACTGCTGTTACTTCTTGTAATAGGATTGTGACTTTGCAGTCTAGTTTCTGCTGGCACAAATCTGGTGTGATGGCAGTTACTGCTTCCTCCTTTTTGCTGTAGACGTAAGCTGGACTGATGCAATGCTGTGCTTAGACTGATGCAATGCTCTGCTTTGCCTTCACCCCTCCTGTATGCCCAGTTACCCAGTCTCACCACTTCCTCCTGGGGTGCCGCTACAACTACAGCAGGAATTTTTCTGCTGGTGCTGCTTAAACTGGGTCCTAAGAAAGAAATGTTTTATGCAGGCACAAAGCTTTAGCAGCCACTCAAAGGGCTTCTGCAGTGAGGTTTCTGCTGGTGTGGTTTGGAAGCAAGAGAAAACACTGATCTTGGCTGATGCAGCTTATATCAGCAAAATGTTAGTGTGGATAGGGGCTTTCCCAGGCAAGTGTTCCAGGCTGGTTACTGTGATGGAGTGAGTGTGTGTGTCTGTGTGTATATATGTGTATGTATGTATATAATATTTGCCTGGAAACCTTTTTCGTGGGAGCATAAGCTTTAAGCTCTTTTGATTTGTTTAGAGGAATTTCTGCAGCTGCAGAACCCTGAAGCGCCAGGGGAAATAGTGATATCCTCAAACAGAGCTGGTTTATTTTAGATCGTATTTCATTGATGTGCTTTTGGTTCGTTTTAAGAACGACTTGTCTGTATAAGCTATTTGCTTATTATGGGCAGATAATAGGCAGCAATGGGATGCCAGGTATGGCAGTGGGGTTGGAGAGCAAGGCCTGGCTCACCCCTGTGCATTCCAATGCCAGGCACAGTAATTAGAAGTGTATTAATTGACAATAAATTAGAATTCATTTCAATCCTCCCGAAACCAATAAACCAGTTTTTTGCTTGCAATAGTGTTATTGCCAAGGCTGCCTCAAGGCAGAAATAGGTTTTTGCTTAGATGCAGGCATAGATGGCATTTTGACTGCTCTTTTGCAACGAAAAGGACTTCTGTGTGCCTCGCTCCAGTGTTAACAGTTTTAATGTCAGCTTAGCTTCTCTTCCTTCCTGTCCTCCCAGCAGAATTTTCTGTGTGAACTTTAGATACAGAAGCTGGAAAATAGCCCTACTTTGGTATTATATTTCTCCACTGTTTCTGCTCCCATATCTCTTTGCCTGGACAGGAGACTTGTCCCAAAAGCCAATCCCCACAGCCACATGTCCATGAGTGTCGTTGCTTCCAGGCCACTTGACCTCCTGCAAGCCTGACCCCAGTCAAAATTCAGTGCTTTCTTTGAACTGTCAGTGGAGTAATGGCACAGGGCACGTTTCCATGTGTATAGACCTGTTTCCTGCTGGATGTGTGCCAAATTCAGTAGGCTGTGGTAATCTTAGCTATGTGTTTTGACACAATATGATGTTGTTTTGAAGTATTTACCTGTGCTCAGTTCTTGACTGAAATCTCAGAAAGTATGTTTTGGATAGATGGGAAGAGATTCTCAGTGTATGGTCACTCCCTCAAGCTTTGTACATTGTCTTCAGTAGGTGATGCTCTCTTGAATAACGTAGCACCATCACAAGTGTACGTGTTCTCTTAGAGCGTGGCTGTGAATGCTGGAGCACCAGATCAGCATAGTGAGGTTCAGCATTAAAGAGTAAGGTATGCCCATCCTTGACCATACCTGATTTGGTTTCACAGGGAGATGAAACACTTCCAGCAATTGAGAAACCACAGAAGGGATTGGGCTGGGATTGGGAAAAGTTCACCATTCCAAGACCTGGTTTTCCTTGTGCGGATGGGCCTAACATTGTTTAGTATTTGTACCGCAGTATGAAAAAAACATACCCTAAGAAGTTGGTGACATTATTGCCTGATGCCTCAGACAGTCAAGATGGGGGTGTGTGTGGAAGAGTGAGATTTGCAAGGAAAAAAAGAACAAATAGCTCTTTATTGCCCAATTATTTTAGTGCTGCTGTGGTTTAGCTGTAATATTGTGTTACTCTGTCCTCAGCTTTTTATGAGCCTCTCCTAGAAAAATTTGAATTTCAATAAATAATACATTTTTCTAGTTGTATTTATTATTTCAAGTGTTAGAGTTTGCTTGCAATTATAACATTCCGCTTCCTCTGGTGACTGAATATATAAAATCCTGGCCTTTGTTGCTGAGCAATAAACTCCCAAACTTTCCACTTACCTGACTTTGCATTTCATGAAGTAGCTCTTGCTCAGTGTATTACTGGAAACTTTGGAAAACTTTTCTGTGTGTAATTAGAATTGATTTGATCAATAAGGCATCAGTCTTATTCCCGTTCCCTTAACTCTTATGTTCTGCAGGATCTGGGAAAAAAAAGTTGATTGGTGATAACTTACAGTCAAGATCCATAGCAAGGCCAGTATTTCCTTTTCCAGCTGAGGGAATGGGATGGGAAGTTGCAGAGAAGCTCTGCAGGGTGTAGATGAGTGTTTGGGAAGGCAGAAGTGGGTGGTCATGAAGCAGAAAGATATTAGAAGGGACAGTAGTGTGGAGCAAGAAGCATGGTTAATGTGTTAATGTTATGGGAATGTATTGGTCCACTCCTGTATTGTGCTGTCTGGTATGTGTATTTAGGCTGAGACACTCTGGGCTAACTGGCTGTCAGCTTGGTAAAATGATCAGGTTGCCAAGAGCTCCATCATCTAAACATCATTTCAGATTTATGGCACGTTTGTCCACCTTTGATGTGGCTCATTTAAGGTATGCAAACATGCTTTTTAGTGCTCTGCCTGCAGTCTCTTTCCCTGCAGCTCATGTAAATGGGTTTGGTTTGGTTTTGCATTCCTGCTCTGTCTCAACCAGGCTTCAGTCTGAAGGCAACAACTGAGAAACATACTCTTTCACTGAAAGGTTATGTCTAGGTTGTAGGGGATGGGAAAATGAGAAGTGGAGCGCTCATCCATAACCACTCACTAAAGCTTATTTCAACAGTCACTTCTGTCTTTGTTATAATAGCTGGAGCTGTGCCAGACTGAAAAGCCCCAAACTTGCTTTGCTTTGACTTCAGCTAGATTTTACATGTAATATTTTAATGAGGTAGAGCTACTTCTGTTTTCCTTGTATCCAAGCACATCGGTGGTAGAACTCGGGTGGGATTTTTCTGCAGTGTCATTGAGTTTCTTTTGCTTGTGTGGGTTGCTCACATAGCTGTTTCAGTGGGAAGACAAACACTTGAAATAGAAAAATATGATGAGTCAAAGGCTGTCAAGTATTATGCATATATCCTCTACCTTGCATACTGAAGCCTTGACCTACTTGAGGCCTCTAGGTACTTCTGTAATGTAAGTGTTGACAATGATAAACTGCAGTATCTGGCAGAGGGATTCAGTGTGCAAGAACACCTGAAAATAGGAACTTCTAATCCTTTCCCTAAAACAAGCCAGTGTCAAGGTTTCTGTTCTTTTGGGAGGGGTTGGACATGGTGCTTCTGGTCAGTGCATGCTGGCATGCTAGTCAGTGGCCAGCAGTTTGTTTTAATACTCATCAGCAAAGAGATATTGATAGAGCTGACTTATTTGACCTGCTTTTCACTGTATGTGTGCTGCAGTAATTCTTTGAGTGTATTATTTATCCTTTTGTTTTCAGAAATAATATAGCAGGAAAAGCCCCACTCATCACTAACATCTGAAAACAACAAAAAAAGAGCAGAAGACCAGAAAGATAGTCTCTAAACAACAACAAAATGAGCTATATGGTGGTTGAGGAGAGAAATGCTTGCAGCCACTGGTGCTTGCTAAGGGGAAGAAGGGTTCTGAAAACCTGACAGTGATCTTTGATTTTTTTGAATGAGGACAAATAGTGTGTTCTCCAAGTAAATGCTGAGTGTAGTTACTTAGTATTCCTTATAATATTAAATGGCTGAGTTTCACAGCTTGTCACAAAAGGGCTTGGAGCTTATTCTTGGCTTTCTGGTTAGTCTGATGACAGATGATGGAACTAGGCAGGCTAAAGGGTCATGGCATTTTAGAAAGATTCTCTTAAAAATAACTCAATGACCTTTTAGTGTTGGAGGTACCCCCAAGATAAGCTGGTTCTGAGTGATCAGAGGCCAGAGATATGAGTGTTTCTTGCTTATTCTTGCACCAAACATTAGATAGATGTGGATTAGCACTGGTTGAGAATGTTCTCTGAAGTCTGAATGGGTTAAACTGATGTTTCTTGACACTTTCTTTTGGACTATCATCTCCCATATTAAAAGCATAGTTAGGAGATGGGCATGTTTTCTTTCTGAACAACCGGAGGGCACATGAGGAATGTGCATCTTGTTTTCAGAGCAATCACAGACCAGTCCTCAGGAGCTGACTCACTGCTATTTTGTAAGCTGGGTTTGCCTTCCTTTCATGCGGTTCTGCATTTTTCCGTTCCCTAATCCATGGTAATTTAGATCCCAAGTATGCTGGTGTCAGAAAGCCTGCTTCCTTGAGTAGTTCTTATTCCCATGTGTATGGTGCATAGTTGGCTTGATTTGACGGTAGCAAACATCATTTTTGATAGTTTCATTTTTTTCTAGTTGAGTTTTCATTGAATTATGGCACAAAGGCACTTTCTATACACCTGTGTAACATAAGCGTTAATAAATAGTTATTTGAGGTATTGTATTTAGTCTTGTTTTACTGTCTCACTTGTATGGCTTGTTTTCAGCTCTTTTCCTACACAGTATTTGAGACTTTCCTGAGTTTCAGATTAATTGACTTGTTCTGTTTGCATTTTAACTGAGCTTTGCTATTGGATTGCCATGGTAGGGTAGGACTGGGAAAAATGGCCTGCTGGAAAGGATCAGAGGGAAGGCCACAGCTCCATACAACTTGAGCATTCAACTTCCTAATATGTAGCACACCTTGAGTAATGACACTGTATTCCACAACTGACTTTCAGGATCACTTAAACTTACTCTCACACCTTGGTAACATTTTAGTTGTGGCAGGTCAGGTATTTCCCTGCGATTGAGAGTAACTTTTAATTACTTTCTTTGACTTGGATCCCTTTTTACTTAATGTTTTTCTAACTGGCAGCTTAGGAGGAGGTAAAGTGCCAGAAATCCAGCACTGTTGTCGTTCTTATTTTCTGAGTAAAAGCTTTGCTGAAAATAACTGTGCAACCAATGTGTAAATCGAACTCTTCTGAGAGGCTTACCTGGCATTTCTCTATAGCTCTGCCAGGTTAAAGTCAGAAGGTCTGGTTGTTTTAATTGATGCTTTTGCAACACTCGTGTGGCTGGAAAACTGACAAGAGTCATGTGAATTTCATGTTACTTCTGCATGATTAAAATCAAGGGCAGCAGCGTGGGCTGCCGCTAGAAATATTCCCATGAAAACCATATGGGAGAGACAACCCAGCAGAGACTGTTTTTCCCCCTGTTCTTCCTATTCCACTGTAGGTCTAAGGCTGAACATAGGGGAAAATGGACACCATTTTCAAGGGAAAAGGTGGAGTGATCTCACTTTTTGTGACAGTAGCCAGGAGCTTGTGGAGAGGGGAGAAACAATAGGAAGCTTTTTCCTAGGTTTCCTCGGTGGAGTTTCACATACGACACTGGTTAAGTAGGAGCCTGATAGGAAGGCATGGGGCTGGTAGGAAGGCAGCACCTTCCCTGGGAGCTGCTGGACTTCAGCCTGGGTGTTCCTGCAGGAAACTCCACCCTCTTGTTCTATCTCTGTCTGGTACGTGTTTTAAGCCTTGATGTCGTCCTCTTGTTACTGCTGGCAGAAATCTGCATGTGTGGGAGATATGTAAATGTGTTGTAATGTTCTGATATAATTTTAGCGCAGGAAAAGAGCAAGCTCTGTACATGGGTATTGCCAACCGAGCTCCAGTCTTGCAGCTTAGATGCTTTAATAGAGCTGTTAACTCTGGGAAGCGGTTTACAGGGATGTGGGGTATAGGATCAAGTTCTTAATTCTGTAAGCTTACAAAGCAAGCCATGCTTCCATAAAACTAAATTCCTTTACAAACAGTAGGAACTGTCGGTACTTTACAGACCATAGGAACTGTCTGTATCAGTATAACAGAATTTGACTGTTTGATGGCATGATTATTGAGGATTGATGATGTGAATTCTCTCCTTTGCTTGCAGTGTGTATGTCACTAGGAGAATCCTGGCTTTGCTAAGAGTAGCTGGGGTGGCCTTTACTTTTTTGTTTCTCTCAATGTAAAAATTGTAAATACTGTTTTGCCTTAAGTGGTGTTGGTTTTGTGATTTTTCTTTCAGGCTCAGTGAGACATGATCTTCTTGTGGGAGAGAGAAACAAACCCCTACTAAATCCTTTCCCATAGTCAGGGTTAAGTATTGCACTCAGGAGGGTGAAGTTCCAGTGGAATTGTAGTCTTCTCATAACAATTTAGACTTTAGTAAAGAAAGTGGATGAGTCATTGCAGGGGGTTGATGGCTGAAAAGGTAGATTAATAATTAATTTGAAAACAAGAAGGCCTTTCCTCTGTGCCCAGCTTTCAGCCATTCAAAAGATCATCAGATTCCCACATGTAGCATAGGGTTTGAGTACTATGGACATGTTTGTTTTGATGTCTTTCCCTGAACTGCAAATGTTGCCTTTTTTTTTCCCCCTTCTCTTTGCTTTTGCTTACACGTTATTTATAGAGATACAAATGTCAAATTTGGCTCAAGCGTTTTGATGAGGTTACAGCACTTGGAAAGAGCCAAATGTTCCCATTATTTTGGTGTGGGTGTTAGTGGTAATTATAATTGCTTCACAACCTTTTTTGAGTTGTACTGGTTTACTAGATGCTTCATGGGCAAAGGTATTCCAGTTTTCCAGTGTTTGTGTGCTTGTGCGTGCATGTTCATTTGATTTTCCTCAGGTGTTTGTCAGTCAAGGCCTTTTATTTCTACAGGTCTGTGTTTGAGCTGGGTGTCCAAAGGGAAACACGAGGTCCGTGGTACCTTTTTGCCTTTATGCTGGGGTAGTGTTGGAAGTGAAGAATGCTGCATACTGCAGTGTGGCTCTGAAAGGATGACTTAAAACTGGCCCTTTGAATTCAGTTAAATTAGCATAAATGATCTCTGTTTGAGGAGTTTTTCAACTGCAGTAGGCCCAAGACAGGAGATCAATCAAAACCAGCTCATGAAAGACATGGAAGCTTCAGCAACCTTTTGAAATCCTTTCATATGTAAATAGCTACCCTCTGAATGTTCCTCTCTGGGGCAGACCTTTGATACAAGGTAGGTCTTGTGGCTCTGATCTTGGAAGAGGTAATAAACTGTTTTGTCTTTTTGTTGTTTAAAACCATGCTATGTGCAGCCCTGTGCATTTTTTTTTGGTGCTGAATCTTGTCTGTTTAGTGCATTGTGAATATATGTCACAGTGTTTGTTTGCTGACAGTGTGCAAAAAGCCACTGTAACCTTTCTTTCATTCTTATTTATCCATAAGCATGAAGGGGGAATGAAAAAGTATAATTTTAACTTGAGCTGTCACTATCATTTATAATTTAAACCTGGAATGCATCATATTTTCAACCCCATGGTCATCTTAGTCATTAAATCCTGAATTATGGCTCGGCTATACGGTTCTGATCAGGCTTCTCTGAAAAGGAGATGACTGTCAGCTATTTGGCACTGAGCTGTAGCTACAACCTTCTGGTGTTGGTGTTTGTGACACTGTTTTGTTAGATGTGGAGGGTGCAGCAGCTGAACCTTGCACTTCTCAAGGCCTGAGCCTGTGAAGAGTTCTCTGACTTTCCCAGCTTGCAGATAGTGATACACTTTGGCCTACTTTAACTGTGATCTTTAATTTGCCTTACTCAGAAGTTAAGATTTAGTTGCACTAAAACTGCTGTATGAATTCTTTAACATTTACCATGTGGTGCAGACTTACCATGGGTACGGTTTTTAGAGTGGAAAAAGAGAGGACAGAACTGCTTCACAAGGATAGCATTGGAGTTAGACTCTAATTAGGTTTGTAAAAACAGATCGCTTGACCTTTGTCATAAAACAATCCTCTTGGCACAGAATATGGAAGGGGAATGCTTTTTCTCTTTAATTTGTGTTAAAAGGATTGAAAGCAGGCAGTGTGGGGATGATGAAAAAACTCATGCTGCAGGGAAGGATATGCAATGTTGTTTGTTAAACTAGACCTCCTTGAATGCTTGTCTTACTCCAGTCAGACCTCCTTGGGTAAATGTCATGTGCAGGACTGGGTGTTCACCTGCTGGGTGGTACAGAGAGGACAACAGGCAAGCTCTAGAGGGGTGCTGGGAAGAAGTGGATGATTTCATGGCTTCAAGTAGATGAAACTTGCTCTGGTGGCAGTATGGGCAGTGGAATCTGACAAGAAGTGGGAGGGGAGAAGGATTTGTGTGACTAAGGTGATTCTTCATATTGTGGAAGGAAGAAGCAGGGTCTGGAATTCGTAGTCCTGACATTTTTGGATGTGTGAAGTGAGCCAAAGGAAGCTGGTGGGTGTTGAGACATGATTGATTTGCTCCAGTTTGTAGAGAAGGTGTGGACAGAAAGACAGCAAGAAATCACTGGGCTCTGGTTTAACATGAGAGGAAAAAAATTGTGCAACTGTACTGGTCAGAGGGAAATGTCCCAAGGCACCCTGGCCTTACTCTGTGTCCTGGCAGTGTAACTGTATTCAGTTCACAGCTCCAGAACTGCTGCTCTGGATTCCTCCCGTTGGAAGGAAACCTCCCAACGTAGAGAAGGGCCTAAACAGAAATAGTTGCAGTTACATTTGTTTTTCCTGTGGGATCACTGCAGAAGCCATGGATGGGTGAGATAGGGGTCAGAGATGACCAGTTTCCTCCAGGACTTAGTTCTTCCTACTCACAGACTTGCCTGTAAAGGAAGACTTGTGCAGTGAGCATTGATGCCGTAAGGGGATTCTGTGGCAGAGCAGGTGGATCGTTGTTAAAACTTGTCCCAAGGAGCAAGGCTAACCTGCTATCCTTGGTCCAGAGCATGTAAAGCAAGAGCTAGCATACTCAAAGTACGTGGCTAGGCAATGCTTTTGTATTAAATTTTGTAAGAGTGTGTATCTGCTGCTTATGGCTTCACTGCTGAATAGGTGAGATGTGAGATTGTTTGGAGGTGTTTTTCCCTTTCTGTTAAGCTGAACTGGAAGTAATCCTTCTAGGTTTTCAGGCTTGGCCACAAGAACATTACTTGTCATGTGGTGTCACATCAGCTGAGGGCTCTTCAGTCAGTAAGCCTGCTTGACTTTTCTGACACTTGCCTTTCTCCTAGCCTTGTCACAACCCTTCCATCATTAGACTGACTTCTCTTGTACGTTTTGGTTATGGGGAGTAACAAAGCCTGTGAAACTTGACTATCCATGGAAAAGAATGCTCTGCAGTATTCTTCCAGCTTTTCTAATGGGGTCATTTTGCATGCGTACACTTGCGTTAATAGCAGTTGTCTTCTAGTTAATAAATACAGTGCCCTGTGAAAATAATGGGTTATTCGGATTGGATGGATTCTTACAGTGCCCTGAGTGCTGCAGCTTTCACTAGCTAGCTGTGCCTTTGCTTGTGTGCACAGCAGAGTTGTTTACATGTTAGGAATATGCTAGAGGCAAGGAGAAAGGAACAGCTTTAATGTGATGCAGCTTAGATGCTCTGTGGGGGAGGCCTTGAAATTGTTCATAACAGGATCAAATGTCAATCAATGTTTCAGGAAGAATAAAGTTACTGTTTATAAGAAAATTGGAGAATAGTAAATTAAATGCTTTCCAGCCATCTTAAAGCCATCTATTCCTGATCCTGTCTAGGAAAATGTCCCTCTCCTGTGGTTATTCTGAACCCTAGAGTATCAGTGGTGCCTAGTAGAAGCATCTATCCAGACCACTCCTGTTTGGCTCCAGCTGCTTCCCTGGGATACCTTTGGTAAAGAAACAAGATGGCAGCTCCTTTCAGTTCTTCCATGGAAAGCCTGGTGATCATATTGTTGAAGGGTGCTGCAGGAGCTTTGTGGCTCCTATTAAATTTGGGGATTGAGGGACTTAATGGCTCCACAGAATAAGAAAGTAGTTACTCCAACATCAAGCTATGCACATGAGAAAATGACATCTCTAATTGCAAGGTATAAAAGCTGGAAGGACAAAGACAGAGGAAACAGCTAGAGAGGACTGGAGAAGAAAACAGCTGAAAACCTCCTCCTCTCCCTCCAGAGCTATTTTTTATCAGTGACAGAGAACTGTGGGATGAGCAAAGCAGATCTGTATCTGCAGCAGACTGTGGCTCTGATATAAAAATGTATCCCCAGGAAAGAACAATGAGAGCCTAGCTCACCTACACTAAGGGCATCTGTCTGCTAGATCTGAACCTGCCATTCCTGTTCCAGGCTCCTTTATGTTGTATTCAGGTGATGCTTGAGCTCTTCCACCAAGGGACTTTCACGTTTTGTGTTAGACTGTGCCCCATGTCAGCAGGCTGGGGTTTGGGAAAGAGCTTGAGGAGAAATGGTAGGGACAGGGAGGGTGGGAATGGAGAGGGGTCTTGGAAAACTGTGTCAGAATAAGAGGCTTTTCAACCTAACGCTGAGATGCCTGTTGGAAATCCTTCTCTAAAACAAGCCTGGCAAATACACAATCCTGAATTTATTTACCAGCATTCAAGCTTTTCTGATTGTGTGGTTTCTTGCATTCTTCTTGGGATGGTTTGGTGCTGAACCAGCATCCTGATTTGTTGTGTTGTCTGGGCCTGTCTCCTGAGGGAGATATTTTGGACAGTTACTCCTGAGTAAATCCTGTGTGTGGTTCTGGAGTTAAGGGCTTGTCTTCACATGCCATTGAGAAATTATTTGAGTCAGCTGAAGGTATGGCTTTAAAGTGGATTGCTTCAATTGCCTTTTGTCTGTGAGGCAGAGTAATTGAGAGTCACTCTGGTTTTGGCAAAGAGTATCTGAAGAGGGTCTCAAGCAGTTTAATAAATTCTTTAATTTGTATGGGTTTTGTCTCTTAAAGAGCAATCCAAAGGGTCTTATGCAGACACAAGCCTCAAAGTGGATTACGTTATATAGGAAAGCTGTTCTTAAGGATTTGGGAGGGTTTATGTGGCTGCAGATATATTACTCGTCAGGAATAGCACTTGCATTTTAAAGTCACTCTGTACTTTCATCTGAATTTAATATTCAAACTCTGCTAACCTTAAGCAGAAGTTACGAGAGGAATGTGAACTGACTTTGGTCTTTGCAGTAGACCTTTGAAACACTGCTGTGGCATCTTAAAGCTGTCATTAACTGTGCGATGACTGAGAAACTTCTAGTTCACATATTTAATCTTTTGTAGTTGACGAAATGCACTTAGGTGGGTAAAACTGTGATTTCTTGTGACATACGTCTACGCTGATGGAGGGAAGGATCAAAGAAGTTAGAGGAGTACGAGCCCTCCCAGCAAATCTTGGACTTTCAGCCCAAACTGAGATTTTTTCCTATCCCATACAAAGCTTTGAGTGTATGTGTACGAAAGGTAGAATTTGGGTAAAATCTGGGTAGTAGAAAAAGGCAGAATGTTTTAGTACCTGAGGCTTTTGTCAGCCTGCATAGTTAATGTTTACCTCAAGCCTGAGAGGGGGGGACAGAGCAATCCAGCACAGGGAGTGTACACTTGAGGCCGAGCTGTTTGTGCAAACTGGTGGTTTTGAATATTTGCGGCCTAAATTAGGGGGAATTTGTAGAAGGTATGGGTAGGGCTCTGCATTTTGCTTCTTAATGTACTGCTTCAGTTCCCATTTTGCTGTTTAAAAAAGGAAGAATGACTGAACCACTGCATGTATTTTCCCTTAGTCATTTGTGGTTGTGCAAAATAAGTCGCAGTGGCTTAATGTACAGCAAGAATCTGGGTTATTTCCTTTTCGGCTACTGAATTTAGACTTAGTATAAGGAGTTTCTACTCTAACTGAATGCATGCAGGTATGTGCTTCAGGAGCCATGTGGGACTCCTGGTTATGTGGGAAAGTCCATGTGTGCTGAACTGCAGAATTGCATCCATAGACTGCTACCACCATGCTTCTAGGATGCTTAGAAGATCACTGTGTGTAAATAGTTAGCATCTTATTGAAGTTTCTGGAAGCTGAAAGTTTCTGGATGTTTTTCCACTGTTGTGGCAATTACCAAGACAAATGTGTTTTTCTTGCTGAATATGTAAGTTTTATTGCCTGTGAAAGACTCTGTCTCGGACTGATTCTGTACTAAAGTTTGATTGACTGCATGAGCAAATCCAGGTAGAGCATAGGTGCTTCCACCTTGGGCAGATAAGGAATGTTGTGTCTACGCTTGGAGTGCATGTGCCTTGTACTGCTGAGGAGCACTGCAGTTTCTGTAGTAGTGCCACACTGGCGTAGGACTGAGGTCAGTTTATTTTGCCTTGTTCATCAAACAAGCAGTAGGTGGCTTATATACCTGGGTGAGGTGCCTTACTTTTACTGTTAATAGGAGAAATTAATACAGATTTTTATTCAAATGCTTGTTGGAGATGTCCAGAATGGCTAATCAGCAAATATATGAGTCTGTTTCCCATTGTTTTGTTGCTTCTGAGGTGCCGAAGATGCTGTTGGCATCATTGGTAGGTTGTTAAAAATCTTGGAAATTCAGCCCATTGCAGGTCACCTCTTGTTTCAGCTCTTCAGCTGAGACAGATACTGTGGACTTTGGTATCAGACAACTGGAAGTTGCTGGTTGCCATGGGACTATTGATTGTGACCCAGTTACGTACAGGATGGGCAAACAGAACAGCCCCAAAGAAAATTATACTTGATGCTTCAAAAGAGCATGTTTGTTGTCACAAAGAGCTCAGTGTTACTATAGGAAGAAAAATGTGAATGGAAAATGGATATATTGAAGATGCCAAATAGCCCAAAAGCTGAAATTCTGGTTTCAAGAGACAGCAACTACACTAACAGCCCTTTGGCTTCAGGACACATGTAGACATTTGAAAGCAAAAAATAGTGATTAAGGGGACAGTGAATACCTGAGAATTAGAACACATGAAGTTAAGACATTAAGTTAGAAAATATGCAGTTAACTCTCTACAGCTGAAGTATGGTGGGAAACAAAGAGTTCCAGTTACTAGATAGAGATAATAAAGTAGCTCATGCAAGAAAAGTAGAAATAGTTGTTAATACCGTTCACTATTTGTGAAGGCGCAGAATGTGATACCATGAATGCCCTTCCAACAGAGAATTAAATCCTTCTTAATGAATAAAGGTTTATTACATTCTAGGGGTAGACCTGTGTAAATCAGCAGTGTTATGACTGGATTGTTTTAAAGAGCTTGCTGACAAGTCTGCAGGCTTGCAGGCAGTTGGTGTTCTTAAAGCTAACTGTGCCAGAGTAGACAAGGGAAGGATAACTGATTTAACCATATTCCAGCTAGCTTGACAATCCTCATCAAAATACTAGACAACTTAATGCGATGTTCAATTGATAAAGCATTAGACACTAATATTGGTCTGTATCACTTCAGGGGTGATGTGACATAGCAAACATAGTGATATGCTGAAAGTTTTACTTGAGCAAAGGACCTGCACGAAGTGTAGTAAAGCTGTGTCTTCAAATGGCATCTGGTGCAGGGGCAGGGAGACGGTTCAACCCTTGCAGACCCCTACTGCTGCCTGTCTCCTTCCACATATTGCCTGTAGTTCCCTTTGTTGGCATGAGTAGAGATAGTTAGGACTTTGACAATACCCCTTTGGGCCTCATGTACTGACATGTAAGTGCTATGTGGTATTGCAAAAGTAAATGCATTAAGAACTGACTAACTGATATTTAAGAGTTAGTCACTGATGGTGAATCATTATCAAATGGGAATGCTTCTAGAAATCTGTTTTAAGGATTGAGGTGAGGCTGGATTCCATTGGACCTTTTCATCAAGTACCTGGAGACAAGGACAGGATCTGTGCTGATACAATTAACAGGCTATATCATGCTAAGCAGCATGGTAAGCAAGGATAAGGCAGCTTGTGCAGGGAAATTTGAGTATCCTGGTGAGCTGGTATCAACCCAAAGTGCGTTTGCATCCAGGCTGGTGCAAGATCATTGTACCTGCAGGCATTGTACTTCAATGTAATTGACAGAATTAGGGAAAAGGCTGTTTTGGAGGTACATTGAGGAATCAATTGGACTCCTCTCCCACAGGACAGCAAAGGTGTGTAAGTCTGGGTGTGTAAGGAGGGGCAATAGGCAAAAGAAGGTGAATGGTGTATGATTGTGGGGTGTTGAACAGCCTGTCGAAAATGCGAGCCTCTCAAAAAAGAGAGGAGATAGTTGAAAGCAGGGTGGTGTTCAGGTAGCACAGGGAGAGCTTGAAAAGCTCATTCTGTTGCTGGATCTGTTGTTTCTTGATAGATAAACGGTGTGACTTGATAATTGGTGGGAAACACCTTCTGAGGGAGAAAATGCTGAGGCTATAAGGCTGACAGAAACAGGCGTAGCACAGCACTGATGGCTGGGAGCTGAAATCAGGCAATTGGAAATAAGACATTCATTTGTAACGGTGAGAAAGCATAAGTGCTGGAACAAATAAACGACAAAGGAAAGTGGTGGATTCCACACAGAATGTTCCCAGGGCTGAAAGCTGGTCTGAAAGTGTTACGTTAGGCAAACAAAGGTTTGGCTTAGAGTCTTATGTGATCCTCTGGGCTGAACACAGGAATAATTGAGTATAGTGGTCTGTGGCATCCCTCTGGCTTTGTACATGGGGCTGTATAAACCTGCAGAACAAAGTGTTCCTCAGGTGCTAAATGATTGAGCACTAACTAGCCTCTCTAATAGAAAGTATATATTGCATTTACGTATATACGTACATACGTGTGAGGCATATATATGGATGGTGCCTCCTGATGCGAGATATGTAGCTCCTCTCTTACGTATTTTGTGAGCAACAGAAGAAATTGGAGTCCACAAGTGGCTGCTGAGAGTTTCTTAAACATGCATGGTCTCAAACTGAAAAACATGGGTGCATTTCCACTCTCCTTATGCTAGGAAGTGATTCCTCCCTGCAGGGTGGATTAGCTTGTCTGAACTCTGCTCTCCTCTTTCTGGAACTGATCTTTCTTGCCTATAACCAGATTTGGAGTCCTTGTGCTGCTCTTCTCTGGCAAAGCTGAGATCTTTCTGTTCCTCATCTTGAAGGAGCATCTAAGGAAATGTCAAGGAAAAGCAGAGTGGAATGGACCAAGTGCAGCAGGAGGCTCACAAGCAATGAGCTTATAAGCATCACTTTGGGGGGGGGGGGGGGGGGTGTTTTTATGGTGGACAGTTAATCTCTGGAACTTGCTGCTGCATGATACCATTATGGGTAAGAATTAATGTGTTTCTAGGAAGTATTCGGCACCCAGGGAGTGAGAGTAGCTCCATATAAATCTATAAAACCTGTGGTTCTAAGATTTAAATACATTTTGTAGCAATGGGGTCTAACATGGTGGGCAGATCATTCTATAATTGTTTACTAGGAAACTTCTTTTGCTGTAACATCTGTTTCTAGCTACTTTCAACAACAGGAACTGGTGATTCAGAGATCTGTTTCTATATTTAATGTGAGAAGGAGCGTAGTGCCGGCAGAAGGAACACTGAGGGGGTGTGTACGAAAGGGAGGTGGCGATAAAGGGAGAACGCACCCTGCATGCTAAAATGTGCCATTGTGCCTCTGATTGCAGGGCATACGGGCTGATCTGCAAACAGAATAAACATGGATCAGTAACAAACTGGTTTTGAGCATTCAGTTTTTCAGTGTTCATACTTGAGTGGTTTCTCTCCTTGAATTGATCTGCAGAGAAAATGTATGGTCTTTATCTGAGGGTTGATGTCAGAAGTGGGGAGAGGAATGGAATGGAGCAAGGAGATGGAAGATGTGGGAGGAAGAAAGCCTAGCTGTGTTCTTTATCAAGCAAAAGTCTCAAATTTTCTTTATTAACTACCTCCTGACCCTCCTTTGGAGAAAGCTTCTCTCTGTTCTCAAATTGAGAGTTACAAATGTTTCAATCTCCACTGCTTTTTCTTTCCCTTTTTTTTTTTTCTCCCAAGGTTACATACGCAGGCACACAGCTTCTGTTTGTGTGTGTGTGTGTGTGTGTGTGTGTGACAATTGCACTGGATGGATGCTAATGGACAGAGAAAGAGGTGTAGGTACATGTATGACTGTGAGGGTTGTTTCACTACTGCTTCCCTTTCATTGTCTCCAAGCACTGGGATAGCTGCTAAGCTGTGCTGGCTGTATCTACTTGAGTATGCTCCTGAGATGTCACTTGAAGAGCAGAGCTTTTCTGTGTTTTTCACTGTTTGTGTCCACATAAAACCACGTGTATGTGCCCAAATAAACCAGTCAGCTCCTGGATGTGTTTTGTGACCCGTGTCTTTGCATTGCCCAAGAGTTTTGGTGGAAAGGCATCTGCAGAATTGTAAAAAGAGGGAGAGAGAAGTCTTAAAACAAGAGCATCACAATGTAATGCAATAAAAGTTATAAAACTTTAGCAAATGATCAAGCATTTTAGCATCTTTGTCTTTGTAGGTGGGAATGGTTATTTTGTGGTCAAGCCATTTGTGGCCCAATGATGGGACCAGTGAGTGGACTTCCTTTGGAGCTCTGAGCAAGGATAAAAGTAACAGCTAAGTTCTACCTCCTGGGCTGCCTGTCTGGCTTAATACAGCACTAATCTGGCAAAGCATCAAGTAGAGATACTGGATCTTTGAACAGAGGAAAACACATCATAGGTGCTATGAATTAGCTCTTAAGAAGGGCATCAAGAAGCAATGTTAAGTGTGATACTCTGTTGCTCTTGTGTGAATGCCATGTTTTCACCTGTATTCGGTCATTCCAACACAAGTAAATACTTTGTTGTAGAAGGAGCTAAGTATTTTGGACTGTTGAGTCTGAAACACAGATGATATATTGCAGCAAAAGACTCCTGTGGAATTTTTTGTGAGATGGATTTTATGTGCTTAGTGAATTTTCAGTAGTTCTTCAGTACATGCTGTTGTATTGCTTGTGTCACTGGTCTGATCTGGACTGTGATGACTGAGTAAATTGCATTTGCTAACTGTGGAAAGATGGGTTGATCTGTAAGACATGTTTGTGTTATGTGTGTTTTGTAATGTTAACTGTAAATCATAAATATGTTTAGTTAATGCCAGATACAAGCTCTTGGTGTTCTTGTCTGCCCTCAGGAGTTCTGAGAGTCAGAAGGAATCACGGAGGAAACTAAAGCTGCTTTTGTACTTTGTTTGAAGGGGGGAAGTAATGAAATAAGTTATGTAGTCTAAGATATCTTTAAAATGGAGACTTTTAAGTGGTCTTTGGGCTTCTACCAAGGAACATGCTGCCGGCATTTTGGTTTTGTGCATTAGAGGATAAAGAAAACATTAGAAAATCCCTTGGCTTGTGTCTATAGAGAAATAACTGTGCTTTGCCGCTATGTTTTGGCCATGTTTGGTTGTGGTAATTTATAGCTTCATATCCTGTGGGCTTTCAGTGACTTAAATTACTAAGAAGAAACAGTTTGTCCTGTGGTGGGTTGTTGAGATGGTGCTACAGTTGGCAGGGGGACCTTGTCTAGGAGAATCAGACCTGTAGTCTGTTGTGGCTTTAACAGTGACGGCTGCCTCAGAGGAGGACTGGAGAAGACTAATAGCTGGTGGCGACATAACCTGGTTGTTCTTGCTGACCTTTGCCTTGGACTATAGAGGTGTAGAGTTCCTAATTAAAAAGCTTAAATGTAAGTCTAACCTGGAAAGCTTGAATATTTCATGTTCATCTGCTTACGCTTTTGCTCATTGCTAGTAAACTTTTGAGTCCATGTCACAGTGAGGGAGTAGAAGAACCTTTATTCAGATCTCTGTTCAAATTGCAGCTACTTACAAACAGCAATTCAGAAAACAAGAAGTAATTTTACATAACAGGAAAACTTCAAGTGTGCCATCATCACACAATTGTGTTTTGTGTTTTATTACCTGAAGGCAGTAAAGATTCCCTAATAAATGAGTCACAATAGCATTATTGCTTGTATTTATACAACTTGAGATCTTGTTGTCTAAGCCTGTTGGCCTTTACCTCCTTGAGTGTTTTAATTCTTGATGGGGTTTTTGGTTTTGTTTTAAAGCCACTTAATGATTAGTCATTTTTTTTTTTTTCTTGTACGTATACAGCCAGTTGTATCTTCTCCCTTTAGGCGTGGAAGTAAAGTTTTATTACAGCTTGCTTCTCTTGACTTGACAGAGCAAGTATCAGTGAATATGTCCAGCTTCAGCAAGTAAGCCTATGCAGAGCATTAAGAAGTGTTATCTGCAGATTAACTCTATGTGGAAACCTCAGCTACGCTCCCTAAGGAAAAGTTCTAATATAAAGAGAGAAATCTTATTTGTGAATTGTGCACCCATATGAAAGTAGCAAAATTTCCTGCTAATTTATATCTTTCAATGATATCTTTGTTAAATCACTTTTCAGAATAGAGTCGCACATTAAGGAATAATTCCAACACACTACTAAAACTTGCAGACTTTTTTTAGGCTGCCTTTACTCTGTGACTTTTGCTGTGGTCGTAGTGTTGCTAATGTAGAAGATAGGAGATTTATTACTGTTTCTAGCCCATGGCATATACTTAAAGGTTCTTACTGGTATAACTGGTCAAGCTCAAATCTTTGCCTTCCTCAAACACTGCTATGTTATACGGTATGAAATCCTATGCAGTTCAGCCAATTTTTTGGGCTGTAATCTTTTTGAGACGGGATTACACAACGCATAATGCTGTAAAGCTTTGGTATAGAGTAGGAAATGGAACCTTTTATGCAATATAAATATTAATTGCTAGCAGAATCTAGCTTTTTGTCCAAAAATCACTTTCTTTGTTTGAATATGAAGGAACTCTGACCAAGACCCAGGAACTCAGCGCTATACAAGTAGCAGAGAGCATATAATTCAAGTATTGTGAAGAATAGTGGCATCTAATGCATGGCATGATGAGGCAGAGAAAGGATGAGTCAGGAGCAGGATTGCCACAATGGTCTGTCACATAAAGAATGTTTTAACCCAGGAGTTGCTCTGCCTCTCATGACAGAGAAAGCAGCGCAGTAAGCCTTTAGTACCATTATGTGACAAGGCTGCAACTTTCCATAGAGCCTAAAGAATGATGTCTGCCTGGCCCTTCCCTTCGAACCTCACATAACAGCTATCTTATGCCTGCTTATGTGTGATGAGGAAGGATCTGAAAGGATCCTTCAAGGAAAGCCCCTTGTGATCCAGGGCTGCTTCACTGTGGATGTGTCTGTGTCTGTCTATGGGCAAGAACTTAGAGCTTACAGCAGTAGCACGTCACCTGCTTCCTTAAAGTCACCATTTTGGGTCTGTCCTGCAAGGTCAGTTGGTCCCAAGCTTTGTGACAGGGGTAGAGAATGGTCTTTCCATTTGCTTTTCTAAAGCAAGTCTGTTCTGGGGAAACTGCAACCAGTGAAGGATTAAAGGAATAATTTAGTTAAGTTTTGTTTTTCCAAAGTTGCTTGGTGGGTTTATATCTAAGAGGAAGGGTTTTTACTGTTAGCCTTTGAGGAACTTGAAATGGAGATTAGAATTGCTGTTTAGCCTAAAGGGGAAGAACAAAAGCTATTATGGATTTTGGGGCTTTCATAACTTTTTAGTTTAGAAAATGTACTCGAGGCATAATTTGGCAAGCAGAATGCTTGGTCAAAGACAGGCTGTTACGAGTCTTTATAATGAATTAAATGGCTGGTTTTGTTTATGCTTTGGTCTGGCCATGACAAATCCTGAACTCTTAACTAATGGAATTTATGGGAATGTAGTCATATGTATATTATTGCTGTACACCCACATGCACAAGCAGTAGTCCCAAGTGTGCAGATGAGATAGCAGGAATATATAAATAAAGTGGTTGGCTAGTTGTCCTGAGGTTCTTGAGTAGATCCTTGTTAAAATAGTGCCAGTCAAACCTATGAATAGATCTGGTGTATCAGAGATTACTCGCATTCAGCTATGACGGGAAACAGGTCATTGCATGAGCAATTTGTGGCCGTCCTGTTGTTTTGTGTTGAGTCAACAGTTTGAAATGCAAACTGAGAGAGCTGAAGTAATCCCTGCTGTCCCCTGATAGCTGCAGGTTGCCTCCAGGCTACCCTGTTCCAGGAGAGGGGTGTTTGCAGACACATAGGACCTGACGCTCTGGAGCGTGATGAGGTCTCCACATGACTGTGAGAGAGGAATACTGTCTCCCACCACCACCACTGCAGTGGAATTGGTGTTTTCTGGTGCCGTTACAAGATAAAAGCAACATTTGCTCCCTTGTTCTGTTTCATTTTGTGTAAGCAATGCCCCGTCCATCACACCTGCCCATAGAAAGATGGCTGGAAATGAAGGTAAAGGACAGTCCTGCATCTTCACCTCCTTCTGCACAGGACACCAGGGCAGCAAGGGAGGCTGGACTGCACCTCTTAAAGCCTTACGTGATGGAGCCATGATGACAGCCAGGACTCAAATCAGTGCTTGCACAAGCTCACACTTTGTTTCCGCTGGGGTTTTTGGCATGCTGTTGGAAGGGATAGAAGATGGTTTATCAGGAAAGGACCCTTCTCTCAGATCAGTATGAACCTAGTGCTGCATCCTGAACTTTCCTTGCTCGTTACCTGTGCTTGCACAGAACCTCCTGGGGACCTGGCTGGTGCCTGCTGGAGGATGTGAACATTACCTGTATGAAGCAGTGGCAACAAGGAAACCTGACTGTTTTGTTTTCCTGCAGTTAGAGGGCAAATCTTATTTCTGTAGCAGCTGAGGAGTAGTGTTTGTGCTGCTGTAAGTGATGAGTAACTTGCCAAAGCAAGCTCAAATGGCAAGTGCCTGGGGCAAGGGGAGGCTGCCTGCTCAATAAGAAAAGCTGCCTCTGGCCCTATTTCCCCATTTGGCCATCCAAGCAGATAGCACATTGGCTGTAAAAGTCGGACAGTGACATAGTACATGACTGCATGTCTATGAATGTGGCTGCCAAAAGTGTTATTGCGAGTGCATGGGGAAGGCTGTAGTGATGGTGATGAGGTGGTAAGTGCTGGAGCAGGAGTGGCATCTTGTCCCTCGAGATAGAATAAGATGTCTCCTTACTATGTTTTTATTTCCTTTGGGTTGAAGTACATACTCAGAAGGTTTCATTGTCTATTTTAAAACATACCTGGCTGGAAAGGGAAGATTCATTGTGTGTTTCACTGGAAAGAAAGGCTTCAGGAGCTGTTAATATTTAGTGCCTTACTTTTGAGATATCATCATGCCCAAACCAGTGGGAAGGAGCATGGCTCAGTATATAGGAACGCTGTAACTGTAAATAGATTTATCTGGACATAATGTTAAGCCTTTTCAAAGATAGTGGTGCATCAACATGTTAAGTTTGACGATACTCTTAATCACACTGTGATCCCATTTTACTTCTGGAAGCCTGATGGAGTTTGGTGTTTTGCTTTGGATTTTATAGCCACAAATATGCTTGTCACTGTCTAACAAATAATCACTTTGAGATTGCAAGCCTTCAGGGGCAAGGGTTGTCTGGCTGGAGAGAGCCCTCAGTGCAGAGGTTACAATTCCAGCTGGAGCATTTGGGTCAAATCGTGATACAAATTTAGCAATAGTAAATATTTATAGTGGGGGCTGTATGGATCTGTTGGTGTTGGTGAGTGGCGGCAAACAACACAACTGAGCCTCTCCGAACCTTTTGGCAGAGTTGGAAGCTTGCTTGTTAGAGCAGGAATGCTGCGGTCTCACATCTTTTGGGATGTTATTCTTAAGGCAGGATTTTGAATTGGGTTTTGAGAAAATAAAGCATGAAAAGGAAGGAGGTGATGTGAAGCCATCAGCAGGATTTCAACACAGCAGCCTGCAAAACGTGCATTGTGGCATAATTCCTCTTTATGCTGAAGTACTGAGATTGAAGTACACACCCTGAACCAAACAATTGGGAGACTAGATGGACTAAGTAAATAGCTTACCTCTTACAGAAAGCGGCTTAAGTTTGGAAGAGGAAAAAGAAATACAGTTAAACTTCAATAAATCCCTTTCAGGATAAACACTTCAGCTGCAGGCATTTTTCCTGGCATGAGACCAGTGGAGATTCTGCTATTGGAAGCTTGGCAGGAATGCGGTAACATTAATAAGTCATACTTCATCTGTTGATCAGAGCTTTACCTGAGAAGTCCTCATTGTTACCCGTCCGGCAGGATGTCTGAAGCGTAGAAGATCTCTTTGCTTGCTAAAAAGCAGGTAAGGTAGCAGGTTGGGAGCAGGCTGTGTGTTGTACAGTGTCTACCCAGGGTGTGGGGACACAGGATGGTGACAGGGTTTTGGAAGCTGCTTAGCACTTACCTCAAGTGTTTTTTGTGACATGGCTTTTAGAGCTAATCCTTGGCTTGAGGAAGTGTCCTCCCTGGGGAGCAAAGAAGCTGGGTGACATTTAAGTAGGAGCATAGTTTGACTATCGTCTGTAAAAAGTTGGAGAGACCTTGTGTTTGAAAACTGAAGGTGCAGGCTATTTATTGGGCTGTAAACTTGCCCTTTTGTATTTACTTTATATTTTTTTCAAGGTAGCTCTGTTTTGGCATCATGGGCAAAAGGAAAGGTGGAATTAAAGTGTCCTTTTCCATATCCTGATTCTCAGCTGAGCTTGATGATCCTTCCTACTGCTCTTGCCACCAAAAAGGTCTTGGCAGAAATAGAGGAGCTGTGATGTGCGGGTGCTTACATGTGTTCATGTATTGCTGGCTGCTTTTTGTTGCATTTGTTATTTTAACTTTTTGATTTGTGTGACCTTTCCTAGATGGCTTTTAGCTAATGGATATAACGGAAATGTCACTGCAGGTACTTGGAAGTACAGCACCTTGTATGTGTGCAAATCATGTATAGGAAACTTCTGTATAACGTGTAACCCAGTGAGAGTCACTGTTTGCTCTTCTGTCTAAAGAAATGACCCAGCTCAGGTAGGGAACAATGGAGCCTGTTCTTTAGTTACAGGAATGTTGTCTGTTCTTGGCTCTACACCTCCATGAGGATGCTGTAAATGTTCCCATGCAAGGTTGCTGGCATATCCATTAAAAATACAAAGAGGGAAAGTATTCATTGAAAACAACTTACTTTAGTTACTCAGTAAACCTGCTCCCATTCTGATGAGGATACAGTTTAGAAATTAAGTAAACCTAGACTTTAGTACCATGAGTTACAGTGGAGAGGTCATTTTGCCCTTAAGAAAGGCTATATTAAAACCTACAATAATATGAACTTCAGCAACGTGTTTCTTTCTCTTTGGTAGACACTCCTTCCTATTCTTTAGGTGTGTTTAGGGTGTGTAGTTAAAAGTACTAATATATCCTCTAATAAGATTTCTATCTTTACATTCTGTGGCTTAAAATCACTCAACTGGCATCTCTTGCCAAGTTCAATTTCTTCCCGCTTTTGAAGTTGCCCCAGTTCCAAGTGAATCCAGAACAAGATGAGACAGAGACTGGCAGCATGTGTGGCTGTGGATCAGGAAGGAGGACTTGGAGGAATTGCATGAATCGCTGAGTGCCATCTCTACCCGAGATCAAGCTATTTCATATAACAAACTTTGTAGCCATGCAGACTTCATAGGTCTTTTCCAACCTGGTTGATTCTATGATTCTTTCTCATGTAGAAGCAAATTAAACACAACATCTCAAGCTCTAAACCATTTTTAACTGTTCTGTTTTTCAGATTTCTAAACTGAAAGGGAAATGTATTTTTTTCTTTCTCTTTCAGTCCTTTCAATTACTTTTTAATTTATATTGTATCACTGGGATATTTTTGTTAGTGATAAAAAGTAGCCTGTAGGGACTAGGGTTACCAGATGTGCTTTTATTTTGATGCAGCTTGCTTTTGCATCTCAATAAATTCCCAAAGTGCTGTGGTCAGTAGAAGCACCAGATGTTTACTGTGTGTTGTTGTACTTCTGATAGCGGTCATGAAAACACTGCAGAAACATCACTGGCTAAAGGATGGGGAACAGCAGATCTGGAAATGGCAAAGGGATTAAATGTTTAACACTTGAATGCAAGCAGCTGCTGAGAGTTACGCCATCCAATAAACTAATTGCATTGTACATCTCTGGCAGCACAGGTTAAAGCAATTGCAGTAACTCACTTGTGTTTGTACTTGGGTAAAAGTGCTTAGTGTTAAGCTGGGGGTCTTGCACACACAAGTTGGGCTGTCTGTTCAAGAGTGCTGGTGTGGGGATGTTTTGGGAGTTCTGTGACGTGAGATACCAAGTGTTTGCTCACTGGTTTTACTCTAGTCTGGCTAGGTAAACCAGAAAATGCTGTTGGAAATCTGATCGTTCAGCCTTAGAATCACCTGCTTTGATCACTGGTGATGTGCTGCCTTGGGTTAAAAAAGGTATTGTGTACATGGTGGTGGTGGTAACGGCAGTGTAAGGTTTGGAGCGCATGTGCCAGGGCAGACCAAGGCATGTTCTTTGCCTTCATCTGCAAGGTCCATGGTACTCTGCTGTAGGGCTTCTGTTCAGGCAGCTGTGCTGTGCAAGACTCATGTTCTTCACCAGAGAAATTGCCAGTCAAATGCCTGGGCATTCATGGACTCTTACAAACATAAGTTCGGTATTCTCCTGACTGGGTTTAAACCACGACATCTCCCCTGCTGAGATCTGGCCTCATTAGTCATCTCTCCTGCTTTCTTGCATGTTGCCTTGCTACATGGCATGTTTTATAACTATAAAATCACATGTGGTGAACTGTAACACACAGTTTTATAATACTGAGCTCTTCAGAGACCCACGCAGAGAGATGCTGAAGGACCACTCTCCACTCTTGTTTCCCTCTCCCATCTCTTCTCTCATGCTGTTTATAATCGCCAGTGCTACCAACTTGTGTGAAGTGAGCATGGAGCAGCACTGCTGAACATTCAGAGCAGGATCTCTTTGAGGTTTTCAAGGTCAAAGGCTGACAAGTTATATTCTGAAAGATGCTGAGTGCCTGGGAATAAATGTGAATAAAACCTGAAGCTTGTACTTTTGGTCGAAGCAGCCCTCTTGTAAGAGCCTGGCTCAGCAGTACTGCAGTTGCTCATTTTCTGTGCTCTGCAGGCTCAGAACTCTCATGCAGTGAACACTGAGTTAATGGTGGTGGTACTCTTTGAGTGCTTTGGGGAGCTGGTCAGTACAACATTGGGCTCCTGTTTTGAAAGTCATCTTTAATCAGACCACTCTGGTCACTTACAGCAGGGCAAGAATGAGATATAGTTTGGAGTTTATTGTTAGGGAAATTATAGTCACTAACGCTGCTTTTTACACATCACATCGATTACAAAACCATCTGTGTAGGAGTGGCAGATAGCACTAGACCTTCAAAGATACGGTAAACAAGGAAGAATCAGTGTAAATACTTAAATAGCAGCATCCCAAAGCAGGTTAGAGTGTTTGTTACACAACCTGGAAAAGCCCAGCTTGGAAGGGCAGGATTTTTGAAAACAAAATAATAATAATAATAAAAATAGATTGAATTTTTGTAACTGGATTCTAATCTGGCATTGATCATAGAAATCAAGATTCATGTTTTCTTCTCTAACTTACAGAAGCCTAATATTTCTGTATGCAGTCTGTGAGAAATCAGATCTTAATACTTTTTTGTTTACCTAATTACTGTCAGTCAGATTAATGTTGTTCATCCAGATGGTGATCCCTTAGTCGGGGAATTGATTTACAGTCTCTATCAGAGATTATATATTCCCTTTAAGGGGGGTCCAGAATTATAGCTGTGCATTTGGGCAGTGGGATGGATGAACTGGGGAGATGCGTTAGTTGTGGGGGTTCTAGTTTGGGGGGTTTTTGTTTTCGTTTGGTGTTTGGTTTTGTTTCCTGAATAATGAATATGTGAGTGGTGTTAAAGGACCCTCCTTAATCACTTAAGTGTGATATCAAATAATAGCTTCATAGTTTTCCATATACATTTATATAATGATATTTAGATAAAATGAAAAGCTATTGTGGAACTGTTGTTCCTCATTTGAAATGTTTTTCTCTATAGGAAATCTCCTTTCAGCGTGGCATTTGTTGCTTTCTCCTTGTTTAGTTTCACTTATCCATTACACTCTCTTACACCATCTCTAGAATACTCCCTTCAGGGTGACACACAATTAATTTTATGTCAAATCATGCAGATAAATATTCCATCCCATAGGAATTTGCTTAGCCTGGAATATCAAATAGGCTAAACAAATAACAATTTGGTCAGTCAAGGGGGAGCCAGGCAAAATCAGACCAACTCAGATCTTGCAGATTGGTCTAAGACTGGTAGATTTGGTCAGTCAGACGTTCAGGGAAGAAACAGTGAGTGGGAATTGTCATGCAGGTCCTTATGTTGAATATGGTTTGGATCTTCCTAGAAAAAAACCACTAATCAGGAAGTATCCGATACCGTAAGCCATACTTAGTACACATAGTCCTTGTGTTCTGGTGGTAGTTAATGTTCTGCAGTACCTTCTGGTGCTGAAGAAGCAGCAAAACATTTCATATAGTAGAGCAACACTATACCTATGTTGTGTGTAACTGTGGAATGTTTCCTCAGCTTTTCAGGCTCTTGGTGGTGCCTGAGCTGCTGCTACTTGACAACTATCCAGGGGCAGTGCCTCAGCCAACACAATAAGAGCTGCAAACTGGGCTAGGCATAATGGTAATGTTTCCAGCTATATTAGCAGGGACAATTTCCCTCTGTTACTAGATCCCGAAGCCTACTGGTATCCTGGTTAAGCCACCTTCAGTTTGTCTTAAACTTGATCTCAGAAACTGAATGACCAATGCAGGCAACGAATATGTCTGTGTGCTCAGAATGCATAAATCCATTCGGAGGCTCTTCTCTGAATGTCTTTATGCATTATTTCACAAGGGCTCTGGGGTTCCTTACATGTGGTTCTGTGGGGAAGAAAGAAAAAGGGATGGTGCCATCTCTTTGATCTTTGCAGATTGTCTGTGAACAATTGATGTTTGCAACATCCTGGCTAAGAGGAATCTCATAATCCATTCTTATCACATTAAGGTCTAATTGCCTGCCTTAATAGGGATGGTGCAGAAGTAGACAAACAAAGGAAGTAGAAATGGTTGGTGGAAAGGAGAGTAAACTGTACAGTGGAAATAAACCTATGGTCACTTGATCAAAAGCAAGTTAGCAAAGCCTTTTAGTTATGGGAAAACTTCTTTTCTCCTTACTTTCCTGTGGGAAGGGAGAAAACCGTTTTGTTCATGGCAACACTTTTTCAACTAGAAATGTTTTCTCTATTATTAGGAAATTCTTGACCAGTTGTGGTGACAGGGCTGATTCAAGAATCTTTTTGTTTCCTGAAACAAAGTGGGCTTGTTCCGAGTCTTGGGAACCTGCAAGTGAAATGAGAGGTTCATGTGCTACAGTTCCGGTTTTATTTGTTTGTTCTAACTTTGGATTTGCTTTAAGTTGAAATATGCTTTTAAAACAGGAGGGGCCAGTGAGCTACCCGGGCAGACATGTTTTATCAGTAAGTACAGGAAGAAGTGGGATGTAAATAAACATTAGTGACATACCAATCTGCTGCTTCCTTTTCCTCTAACTTCTGTATTTAAGATAGTTTCTTAGGAAATAACCCCAGTATGTCCACTCTGTATCTCAGCATTTGCAGCCTGAAATATGTCAGGAGAATACACTAGGTTAATCACATTCTGAGCTCTTGCTGTTATAGCTTTTCTTTTAGACTAATGAGAGGATTACATTTGGCTAAGTATGACTTCTGAAATTGGTTGTTAACCCTTGATGTTTTAATGTGGGGCTGTAACTTAGAACAGTTATATTGTCAATGTCAGTTCTTAGATTCTGTTTTCACTGTAACTTACACAAGTGCGAAATAAAGTGGTTTTAGTTCTTACAGCTCCATATCAAAAAGCAGTGAAAAGGGAGGTAGTAGTAGGCTGCTTTCAGAATGTCAAGTTTTTCTACTTAAAATCTAAGAAAGAAGCAGTTGTGCTTAGAGCAGTTTATTTGTCTAGGTTAAAGAATTATCTGCTTCTTTCCTCCAGAAGACAGACTGCACCCAGTAGACTGCTGGAAGTAATGGATGGAGCTGGGAGAGGCTAATGTTACCCTAGAGCATCATCCAAGTTACAGAACTGGAGACAAAGGGTTTTGGGGGGGAAAGCCCAAAAGATCATACTGCAATAGGCTTGAATTAAAATCTGTGCTTATTAAAACTAAACTAAAATATGCTGGTTTAGAAAGGACACTGTCCTGAAATTCCATATTGGGAATTAAAACTCACTTTTCTTCAAGAACCACAATTTGCTAGTTTAGATCTCAGTGTGTCAAAACCCCATGTTCTAGTGAGCCTCATCAAGGTCCTTTCAGTGCACTGTAAGCCCTGAAAAGGGCTGAAAATGTATGTTTTCACCAGAAGAAATAATTATTTTTATTTTGTCTATTTTTCTTTTTATTCCTTTTCCTTTAAATAGCTTAAATTTAACCTGGAATAAAGAAAACCCAAACCCACTACACTACTGTTGTTTGGAGTAATCCTTAATAGTTTGATTTCTAAGTGCTGGCAAAACCAAAGTAAGTTAACTTCTATGATTATTAATTTAGTAAAATCAAATGCCAGTACATGTAGTGATGGATTTAAGACACAAAATACCACATTTATTTGCAGCCTGTCACTCAGAATGTCTTATGTTGTGTGTAGGCTTACGTTCTTTCCCTCTGTTTCTTAAGACTCGGATCATTTAAATGTTTTAGGCACGTGAGGACAGAAACCTGTTTTCAGCTCCTGGAATTGATTTTCCCTAGCTAGAAAAAAGAGTCTGCCTCTGTTTTATGAGACGCAGTGTTAGTAATACCACAGAGGGGTTTTTGTGTTTTGTAACTGCTAATCTCTGCCAAAACAGCAGCTCTTCTGTGAGTATCAGTAACTTGAAAGAAAAGACATATTTAGAGCATTGAATGTGGTACTTCTCCGTGTAAAGCTCCTGTTACACCACCCTGCCTACAGCTCCCACAAAGAGGATTACATGGGCTCTGTTGTGCCTCCTAACCTCTTTGAAATCATTCTGTGTCTGTAAAAAACAAGAGGTCTCATAGAGGTGATTTTTAGCTTTAGATTTTCTATTGATATTTCTAAGTCTCTACCTGGAACCACTTTGTGCTCTCTCATTTCTTTTCCACTATTTCAGTCGCTTAGAATAGCCACATCTGCCACGCTTGGGTTTCGGTGCTTTATCCATGTGTTCTTGTGACAGAAGCTAAAAGGCACCATCATCTTCAGACTGTAAAGGAATTCTGCAGGTTGTGCCCCGAACCACGGTGAAGTAACTTCTCGTCTGATCAGCTAGTACAAAGTTGAGGAAAAGGCTGGCTGCAGAGGAACGAGCAGTAGCAGTTACCCATCTTTGTCACAGCAGTGATTTTATTCCTCCTTCCCATCCATGCAGGAAAAACTTCCACCTCTGCTGCTGTTATAGAATCATAGAATGGTTTGGGTTGGAAAGGACCTTAAGATCATCCGGTTGTGTGGTTCTCCTGCCCTGGGCTGGTGGCAGTTGTGCCTTAGGAGTAAGGAGGGATCTGTCTGTTCACATTAGTACAAATGACTAATGCTATTCTTCTTCACATGGATGTTATTTAAATGTTAATTCTAGGGCAAGCAGTCATGCTGTGACTCAGTCTAGGTAAGCACTGGGACACAGTAAAGAACATGGGAGTTTGTAGCTAACTTGGAGTAAAGCACTGTGTAGCTCTGGTAGCTGTGGGGTGTTACTGCTCTGTGTCCTTCAGCATCTCCTGAAGCCACTACAGCCCTGGGCTGGTGTGTGGGGAAAGGCTTGGAAACCATGCTGGTAGGAGGCTGCTCGTGTGGAGCTGGGAATGCTGTAAGACCCTGACAGCTTGTGTTACTGATGAGGGAGGAGAGGTTGACATTCCCTGGAAAACAGAGAAAGATGGAAGTTCCTTCTGCCCATTCTCTGAGGAACTGAGCCTGAACTTTCACATTTTGGCAACTCTGCCCAAAGTACCGGTTGGGATGAGTGCTGCAGTGAGGTAAACCCTCTGCCTCTGGTTGTCTTTCCCAAAGCCTGGACTAGGTATGCAGTATCCTCCCAGTGAAAGCTGCTGGGGGCATTTGGGAAGACAGGGCTGGATTCATCCCTGTGGTGGAGGAGATGCATTCATCCTGAACTCCATGCTAGGCTCTCCAGCAGTGACTGCTGGCCTTTCCTGCACACCAACACCATGGGAGCTGCTGCAGGGCAGGAGAGAGGCTGATGTGTGCCTTTGACCATAGAGGCAGTGGCTGATACTTGAGTTCTGCATGTAGAAATGTCTGATATCTTCAGAGAAAATAGGCTAGAAATAATCTATCATGTTGTGTGTTCCTTGCCTGCGACACTGTCCTTCGGGGTTTGTACCAGTTGCTGGTCTGTACCAGTTGGTATGCTGCATGGATCTGATGCATCTTTATACAGCCTGCTTTGATCTCCTTGTGCTCTGCTAAGCTGGCTTTCTCCCAGCCAAAGGGAGTCAGGCTTTGTGTGATCATGTACATCCTGTCTCCTCCCCTCTCTGTGTATACACACAAGCTGCACATTTTACTTTAGAAATGGCAAATTTGGGTCACAAGTTCAGCAGCTAAATGATGATTTTACCACATCCTGCTTGCACAGGAAGCTGCTTTTTTAAAACATTGATAAGTTGAATCCTCTAGATTTTGTCAAAACAAGAAGCAAATGAAGCTGTTTAAAACTGTGGAGAGGTCTGGATTGTCACATGATTGCTTTGCCACTTTGTCTCACAGTTCATGCTTAAAGTGAATTAACTTCAAGGGAATTATAGTGCATTAACTTAAAGTGAAACCCTTGCAGCCTGCTCCTGTGTTAACTGGACTAACCAGCTTCCTGTAATCACCAGGTAGTGATGGTAACCTGAAAAAAAAGAGTTCTTTTAGTAGTACTGTATCAGTTTTCCTCCATTATGTTACTAGAAAGTTGTGGGAGGTTTTCTTATTGGTTGGCTGGGATGGATTTTTCTAAGGAAGGATTATTTCTTAATTAAACAGGGAAAAATTGATACAGGCCCAATGAATTGATAACTGTTTCTCACTGTAAAACTTCCACATTAAAAGTTATGCCAAATATTCTTGGAGTAGCTGCAAGACTTGTGCAGTGGTACTGAAGGGAAAGGAGCTAATCAATCTGGTAAGCAATGTGGATGCTCAGTAGCAAGAAGTGGGAACCTTCTGAGGGTCTGTGTGTCATGGTGTGATTGTTATTCCATGGTGAAATAACCTGCTCACCAGTCAACCATCCTGATTTTTTGTCTCTGTTCTCTCGTAGGAATGTTCACCCTTGCGGAAGTTGCATCACTCAATGACATCCAGCCAACTTACCGGATCCTGAAACCATGGTGGGATGTATTTATGGATTATCTAGCTGTTGTCATGTTAATGGTTGCCATTTTTGCTGGAACCATGCAGCTGACCAAAGACCAGGTGGTCTGCTTGCCAGTTCTGCAGTCTACTGTAAATACAAAGCCACAACCCAGCACGTCAGGGAAGGCTGACTTCACCACTGTTGAAACAACCACTGGTCAAGGAGAAGTAACATCAATGGGAACGGTTTCTTTTGGAAGTGCCCCTACTGTAACACCTGATGTACTTCTGAGCAGAGCTACCTCTTCTCAGTATCAACCCACTGAATCAGGCCAGGAGCTGAAAAAGGAACAGAAAGATTCCTCAGGCCGTAAAACCAATTTGGATTTTCAGCAATATGTATTTATTAACCAGATGTGCTATCATTTGGCTCTTCCTTGGTATTCTAAGTATTTTCCCTATCTTGTTCTCATCCATACTATCATTTTAATAGTCAGTAGCAATTTTTGGTTCAAATATCCCAAGACTTGCTCAAAAATTGAGCATTTTGTGTCTATATTAGGGAAATGCTTTGAGTCCCCTTGGACTACCAAAGCCTTGTCTGAAACAGCATGTGAGGACTCGGAGGAGAACAAACAGCGGTTAACTGGTGCCCAATCCCTACCCAAGTATGTTTCCACTAGCAGTGATGAAGGAAGCCCAAGTGCCAGCACTCCCATGATAACTAAGTCTGGCTTCAAGTTTTCAGCTGACAAGCCAATGATTGAGGTTCCCAGTGTCACTATCTTAGATAAGAAAGACGGAGAGCAAGCCAAAGCACTGTTTGAAAAAGTGCGTAAGTTCCGAGCTCACGTGGAGGACAGTGATCTGATTTACAAGCTGTACGTTGGCCAGACTGTCATCAAGACTGTCAAGTTCATATTTATTCTCTGCTATACTGCAAACTTTGTCAACACCATCAGCTTTGAACACATCTGCAACCCAAAGGTGGAACACCTGATTGGTTACACCCAGTTTGAGTGTACACACAACATGGCTTACATGTTGAAGAAGCTGCTCATCAGCTATATTTCCCTCATTTGTGTCTATGGCTTTATCTGCCTCTACACCCTTTTCTGGCTGTTCCGAATACCTTTGAAAGAATATTCCTTTGAGAAGGTCAGAGAAGAGAGTAGCTTCAGTGACATTCCCGATGTCAAGAACGACTTTGCATTTCTCTTGCACATGGTAGATCAGTACGACCAGTTGTATTCCAAGCGCTTCGGTGTCTTTCTGTCAGAGGTAAGTGAAAACAAGCTACGGGAAATCAGTTTAAACCATGAGTGGACTTTTGAGAAGCTGCGGCAACATGTTTCCCGCAATGCCCAGGACAAGCAGGAGTTGCACCTCTTCATGCTGTCTGGGGTCCCCGATGCCGTGTTTGACCTGACAGATCTGGATGTATTGAAACTGGAGCTGATTCCTGAAGCTAAAATCCCAGCGAAAATCTCCCAGATGACAAATCTCCAGGAGCTTCACCTGTGCCACTGCCCTGCCAAGGTTGAGCAGACTGCATTCAGCTTCCTGCGGGACCACTTGAGATGCCTTCATGTGAAGTTCACAGATGTTGCAGAGATTCCTGCGTGGGTGTACCTGCTCAAAAACCTCCGGGAGTTGTACTTGATAGGCAACTTGAACTCTGAAAACAATAAAATGATAGGGCTCGAATCCCTCAGAGAGTTGAGGCACCTGAAGATTCTCCATGTGAAGAGCAATCTGACCAAAATCCCCCCCAACATCACAGATGTGGCCCCACATCTGACAAAGCTAGTCATTCATAATGACGGCACTAAGCTTGTGGTACTCAATAGCCTTAAGAAAATGACTAATGTCGCGGAGTTGGAACTGCAGAACTGTGAACTGGAGAGAATTCCCCACGCCATCTTCAGCCTCTCTAACTTACAGGAACTGGATTTAAAGTCAAACAGCATACGCACAATTGAAGAAATCATCAGTTTCCAGCACTTAAAAAGATTGACTTGCTTAAAGCTGTGGCACAACAAAATAGTCAACATTCCTTCCTCCATTACCCACATAAAGAATTTGGAGTCTCTTTATCTCTCCAATAACAAACTCGAATCCTTATCAGCTGCAGTGTTCAGTTTACAGAAACTAAGGTGTTTAGACGTGAGCTACAACTCCATCGCGTCAATTCCAGTGGAAATAGGGTTGCTTCAAAACCTGCAGCATTTCCACATCACGGGCAACAAAGTCGATGTTTTGCCAAAACAGTTGTTTAAATGTGTTAAGTTGAGGACTTTGAGTCTGGGACAGAACTGCATTACCTCAATCCCAGATAAAATAAGTCAACTGCTGCAGCTGACTCACCTGGAACTGAAGGGAAACTGCTTGGACCGCTTGCCAGCCACACTGGGGCAGTGTCAGCTTCTCAGGAAAAGCGGGCTCATGGTGGAGGATCACCTCTTTGATGCGCTGCCCTCAGAAGTTAAAGAGGTGTTGAACCAAGACACAAGCATTCCCTTTGCTAATGGGATCTAGGTGGAGGTGAAGTGCTCTCTGGTAGCTGACTTCTAAATGGCATATGCTAAACAGTATGGCGATTGCGAGACCATGCGGAGGCAGGACTGCTCTAGCAGGGTTAGAAGAGGTGTAACCAAGTGTTCAATGTTTGCAGTGTTTAGAAAGATTATTTCCAAGATTTTGGAGAGGATAATGAACCTGAATAATCTCAATTCCTTTTTTTTTTTTTCTCTCCCCTTAAATTGTTTGTAACATGGATGCTGCCGCTTTTGAATGTTTACAAATTTGCTTGCCTGCTTAAAGTAAATGATTAAATTGATGACCTTTTCTTACTATGCAAGTTGTTCCTTAAGGTCTGGATTTACTTTAGTGCATTATTGGGGGGGGGGGAAACACAATGATAAATGTATACAGTATGGTCCTAACAGCACTCAAAACACATGTTGATGTGTATTGTTAGTGTTTAGCCATCCTCCAGTGAAACCAGCTTGCCAGCTTGGCTGTGCTTTGAACTGCATCAGAACCACCATTTACCTGCATTAAGGTATGTGGCTTGCATCAGGCCAAGTGTGTTTGCCTTCTTCATCCTCAACACCTCATGTTATTGGGTAAGATTTCTGCTGTGGTCCAGTGTCTGGTACTTCACACTGGCAAAGACTGGTCACATTCCTGCCACTGGTCTCTCCCTCAGTTTCCATAAGGCTCCTCTGCCACACCATCAGTAGGTGGTAAAAGGGAGAAACACTGCCACTTGGCTTCCAAGTTGGGGGTAGTTTTCGTATTTGAACTGGTTTGCAAGGCGACTTGAAAGCCATCAGACACCACTTTACTGCTTATGGTTTGCTCCTCTTCTGAGTTTTCAACTCAGGGCATTTTATGAGTTGATGATTGTTGTTTCACAAGCCTTGCTTAGGAACTGGGATGTCTGCTGCATTTCCTAGACTGATGACAGAGGCATAAGAGTTGTGATTTACCCAAATGTGATTTAGCTTTACCACCTATTGTGGTTTGTCTCCCACACCTGAACTTCAACCATAGGACCACCGCCATAGGAACACCTTTCCCCCCACGCCATCCCAAGTAGTTTGATGGTTTTGAACACTCAAGTACTGTTAGAAAAGCCTAACTGTGTGCCACATAAGTCATCAAATAAAGGAAAAAGCAGACAGCAGTGAGCGTGGGATTTCTTTTTGGCTGTTTTCTTTGGTGGTGGTGTGTTTTTGGTTTGTAACTGAGTTTGCATTGCCAGAACCATTAAAGAAATATAATCCATTAAATCTGCAAAATCATCAGTTGTAAATCTTGCCCATTTACATTCCATGCGTGCAGAAAAGAAGTACTATGCTGGGAGATGATTACATGATTACTCATGGTTTAAACACAATTCCCTATTGTGGTGCGGTCAGGACTGAACTAGTCTGTAATTCAAGGGGCTGTTCTCACACAGAAATCCTCATGCACAGTGATTTCTACTGTACTAGTGCCAGAGCTGCCCTGACTTACACCGCTATTAATGAGGGGATAGTTTAGGCCTGGGGGCATTGAGCAGTCAGGAGCAGTTCAAATACTGCTCTTATGAGGCTTGTTGTTAATCATTTACTGTTAGTCATGCTGGGATGACTGTTCTAAGCTGTAGGTAGCAGTCTCTATGTATGAATGGATACATACCTGCACTGTATGTTTGTGTAGATCAGAAGACTCATTTATGAAGAGTGGTTTTCTCACTTCTTTTGGGGATACAGCCTGTTTTCCACTTGCCAGCAGGTAGTAAACCTGAGATGTTGACAGTCCTGTAATACCAAGTCATGGGTTTGGCAGCATACTTGAAGTTACTGATCCACTGGGAAATTCACTGCTAAGTGATCCTCAGAGTCTGTGTTTCAAGCAGAAGTTGAGGCTGCAGTGGACTCTTTTCTTTCCCTTTTATTAAGACCCTCTTTCATGTGTTTATTTTTTGCACATAGATCACTTTAAAATTGCTGGACTATTGACCCTTTAGAAAACCTGTGGAACATACTAGTGGTGTACGCTTTGTATTTGCTGTTGAGTGTCATTTCAGCTTCCAAGAATTGTGTGTAGAGGGAGGAAGAGTTGGAGAATGAGAAAGTAATTAAAATATTTACAAAAATAGTTTTATTTTTCATCCTTTTCCCGTTATTTTGATAGTGGAGTCTCACAGAATGTGGCTGTGCATTGATCCAGCTTTGGTGTTTTCACATTCTCCTACTGATGTTCAAACCTAAGCCCATCTCAACTTCATGGAAGTATGGTGCGCATGATTTACACTGCTGTTCCAACTAGTTATTAGCCAATTGTTCTTCTCTAGACAACTTCCTCCAAAAAAGTATGTGTTAAAGTTAATTCCAGGCTTGTGATGCTTCCTCAGCATAAACTCCATTCTTGTTTTCAGGAAAGCTTTCTCAGCATGGGGAGGAACTGCCCATCATCCCCATGCTGCCTCCCACTAGTCCTTCCTCCTTGTTGTGACTGTTCATAATGTTCCCATTTGCTGTGTGTCAACTGACACAGTCTTGCTTTAAAGTTTTGGAAGTTCATCTCCTTTCCATGTAAGGCATGTGAAATATATTTTGCATTTCTTATGTGATTTAATAAATAAGATGTTTATATCATCCTCTAATCTATTTTTTTAATGGGGAAAAAGCGTGTTTACGTAGTAAAATCTCTGATTTCAAGTATCTTATGCTAAGAACTATGATCTAAGAAGGAAGAGGTATGAGTTGCTGCTCATAGTAAATCCTGTAGGTGTGGTTTCTCATTGTAATACTTCAGGATAGGGTGTTTATTCTCTTCCATGTACGTAATCTAAATGACCTGACACTGTTTTAATTTGGCTAATGGAGTTTAGCAGAATATATGTATGGCCCTGGAAGAAAAATGTCTCTACTCATTCAAAATGAGAGGAAGTAGGAAATTGCCCATTCTGTTCGCTCCTGCCACTGCAACGCATTTCTGTGAAGATCCCTTAGTTTTCCAATAGATTGTCCTTTTGGAAGATGCTTCCTGTGGTGCTGTGCCTGTCCTGAGCAGGCATCAGGCCTCTTGGTGTGAGGGAGGATGCTGACACTCATGAAAGGCTCTCTGCTGCTAAATAAATAGCTTGGAAGCTCTGAGCTGCCCTCTCATAGCAAAGGGGGATGCCCAGACACTGGTGTATCTTGTCTGGTTACAGGGGATCTGCTTTGTGGCCTGTATTTTTAATCAAAAACTTACAGAAATAGCTGTTCTATATATTCTGCTTCCATGGATGTGCACAGAGATCAGTGGTGTACGGCCATGTGAAGGCAAGGGGCTGGACTGTGTTTCCTTTACTTCAGAGTTGTGTTAAGCAGATGAGGTGCTCCTGTAGCTGTGGTGTTGACCATCAATCTGATTTCTTGCAGGAGCAGACTTTGGTTTTCAGACTTCTCAGTTCTCCAGACAGGGAGTTGTGCAGGAAGTTGACAGTCCCGAGTGTAACCCTTCCACGTGAAAAATGAGGCCGCTGTCGGGTCTGTGGGATGTGAGGTGCTAAAGGTGAGAACAGGGGGAAAGGACATTTAAGATACACATTTCCTGTCTCTAAGCTGGGGATTCTTTATTGTGTGAATGACTGTGAAAAACACAAAGCCTGTAGAATTGAAGTGTCCTAGAAAAATCCAAGAGGCACAGAGGCAGTCTCATCATTAGCTGCATGGCAGAGCCCTATCAATGTGTGCAGCTGGAATCTTAGTCAAACAGCAGCTGCTGATGCTCTGTTTAGGCCAAGTCAAATGACTAGAAAGGTATTAATCTATTTGCTTGCAAAAGTACAGATGGAGACAGACTTCTGTGTGGATGCATTGTGTCCCAAGCAGCTTGGGCAGTCTCAGGTTTGGATTCCTTTGAAAAGAGCTCTAAGGGAGACCTAGCATCAGTTTGGTTACAGACAGGCAAAAAGCTGCATTATCTAGTGATGGCCGTTCACAACCATGGGGCTGCTCTGTCTCATCTTAGGCTGGTGGTTGACATCCTTGCCCTTGCAAAGCCTAGGTGGTCGGTGGGTTCAGGAAGCCATTTTGTGAAGGTATTTAAATGAAAGCTTTTCAAGCAAGTTAGCTGTAGGAACATGCAAGGTGATCCTAAAGGTTATCAGAACTGAAAGAATTGAGACATTCTCAGTGTCTTTAATCTTGGCATCAGCCCCTTGCCTCCAGCTGTGAACTGATGGAATTGTTGCATGAACTACTGCTGAATTGACAGGGTTCTCCTAATGACTGCCCATTTTAGCACTAGAGAAGAGTTCCCAGTTCAGGCGCTCCACTTGTGCTTGTACAATGTGTTCAGCACTTAAACCAAACGCATCCAACACTGATGTTGTAAAGCCCTGAGGGCTTATGCTGAGACCAGTTTCCCAGGTCAGCAAATCATTCCCTGTGCTGCTGAAGGGGGGGAAAGCTGCGTTGCTGAATGCAGTTGTTTCTGTAGCAAAGATGAAGCTTTAGAATTAAGCTCAGAAGCAGATTTTCCGAGCTGATTACAAACACGCAACCCATTCCACTATAAAAGTCATGAGAGATGGCATGTTTCTGGCAGAGATGCTGAAAACAGTGCCTGAAACTCAGCCACGCATGGGTGCAAAAGCGGCAGCTCTTCAGCACTGCACATCAACACAATACAACTTCAGTGAGGAGCTTTCAAACCACATGCACTGGAGTGTGGCCAGGCTGCATCTCTCTGCCTTCCCTGAAGAGAACAGCCCCTAAGCCCTTTTGCAATTACTACCACTAGGACCTTTGTTCTGTCTTGCCTCCAACAGCACGTTGCCCCTTGATGCTGGAGGTAATGTGGGGTTATTGGTTTAATAATGGCTGTTTGGGAAGAATGCCATCTTCTAAATTAACACCATCGTGGCTTGCAGGATGTCTTCCAGCACTGAGCAGGTCTGTTCCCATAAAATGAACACGCTGTGCCCATAAACAACACTGTCTTGAGTTGGGACTGGGTTGCCCAGACCATTAGGAGCAAATGCGTGAACGCGTTGCTGTTCTGCCAACAGGTTCTGGGTAGTTTTGGTGCTTCAGGTGGTTGTAAAAGCAGATTTTAAGACCTTTTCCCTAACACCATCCTACAGTGTTCCTGGTTTGCCCCAGAGAGCAGAGGTGGGGTGGGAGAAGGCCTGGCTCCTGCTCCCAGCACCCCATGGAGGCCCCCATCTGCTGGAGTGGCTGGATTTATCTTGCCCCTCCTGAGGCATTGCCTATGGGAGATGCCGCATAAGGTTACATAGCTACAAAATAAAGGGGGCATGGTTGAATGTGACCTATTGCCAAGCAGTATGTCTGAAAGATGGGGAGCATGATAATGGGAGTAAATGCAGAATATGGGGGGGGGGGGGGGGAAGGGAGGGTTGTAAGAGGAGGTGGAGCCCCCGTCCCCAGGTTGAAATGTCAGAAGTTATAGAAAGATGGCTTAGAATGTGGAGTGCGAGTTACAGCTGCTCCTGCCTAGAGCCAAGCTCAACCCCTTGGAGCACCCTGTGACTCTTACTTATTTTTATGCTGCTGTCCCCATCTCAGATAGGCCTCAGCGTGCCTGTGTGCCTGCTATGTATGTGCTCTCCTCCTGCTCCCATGCAAGTATCTGTGATAAGCTGGTCCCTGCAGAACCGTTACCCCTTATCCCAGCACGGACATACCCGGGGCTGCCCCTGTCCTGGCTGTGTGCTTGACAGAGCTCTGCAGGGAAACCCCAGGCACTATCAGGGTCAGAGTCTAATCTTGGGGCTGCAGCTTCCCCTTGTGATGGGATTCTCCCTTCTCTGGGCGGCAGGTGCTAGCCCAGTGGAGGCTGATGCTCCATCCTGGCTCTTGGCATCCCATCCCAGGGCAGCCACATGGAAGTGGTGCTGGGACTGGTTCACCTCCAGCTCTCAAAGCCTGGGGGAACTGCATGCTTCCTGCTGTCCTCTGAGGAGAGGGTTTCCACAGCATCCTTAAATTGCAGTTTCCAGTGTCTTTACAGCCTCCCCTATCTTTGGTGGGAATGGGGCTATGTGTTTCTTGCCCTGTTTGTAAAGGATGCAGAGGGCACCTGATGATTGTCACATTCCCCTCTGCAGTGAGTGCTTCTTCATGGCCCCTGTATTTTTTCTCTGCCCTAGGTTAAACCCCTTCTGTCAGCTTTTCATCGTGTGGTGTTTGGGTGTGTTTGGTTTGTAGCTCCTGTTGCTCTCAATCCTCTCAAGTTTGGTAGCATTAGTGGTGTCTGTAATGGCATGTGGGAGCCGGGCTCAGGGTGCCTCTGCTCTGAGTTGCAAGGGCAGGCGACTGCTGCCCTTGGTTGTGTTCAGCATCTCTGAGGTCCAGGGGATGTATCTGAAGGCAGTGGTTGGTCTCCAGCCCTCTGGGCTGTTATCATGAGAGTTTTACCATGGGCTTCTTCCCATGCTGCAGGGTAGCTGCAAGGATGTCCTATGGATGTGAAATGCTGGGCAAGTGGAGGCTCCAAGTATACAACCAGGTCTGGAGGGCTGTAATGGACAATAGAGCAGGAAACAGGTGCCTCTCAGGACCTCAAGTATTAACCTTTAAAACTGGGAAGCATGCTTAACAAAAGGCAAAGGCCATCTGGGTTGTAAGTTGGTCGCTGTTGGTGTTGATGTGTATTTGAGACCTAATAGAATGCCATCGTGATCTGACCCAGGAGGATGAGATATGTTTCTAGCTACCTTCATACTAAAATCTAGTGAAGTAGATGGGCTTTAAAATGGGGTGTGTTAAACGGGTGCGAGGTGGCAGTGTCCCTGTAAGCAGCACTAGTGTAGGTGAATTAATACTCTTAGTACTTGGGAAAGTTCCTCAAACCTTCAGAGCTGTTTATGGCTGAGTGTGTACCCCCCTCACTGCAAACATCAGCCTTCACTCAGGGCGTGGGTGTTCTCCCTGGGTGCTGGTGGTCTGGAACCACAGTGATCCTGTGACATCCTTGCTGGACAGGTCAGCTCCAGGAGTCCGCACTGGCACCACATAAGGAGCCTTAGCACATCCTCTCTTGCGGACCGTTCGGCTTCCAGTTTAGGACCGGTAGAGCTGCCAGGCTTCAGTTTGGAACTAGAAATGCACTTAAGAGGCCTTAATTAAATCACTTTTCTGAAGTAGTTAAAAGACTGCAAAATGATCGTGTAGACAGCGGTGCTGCACCATGGTTGGAAACCTGCCTTGCTCCTCCCCACCAGGCAGTCAGGTAAGCTTGACCTCCTCTCCCTGGGCAGAGCAGGTAGGATCCGAATGGATGTCTCTGTGGGAGTTACATCCACTGTGAAAGGTTAAGTGCACATAGACAAAGTCCTTGTGCCTGTAGGGCTTTGTTTATCTTTGTGCTTGCACTGATCAGCCCTAGCAACATGTTTAACTCTGAATATACTCATTTAATTAAATGCTTTTAGCATTCATTATGGTGCTTTTAATTGCGGACTTCCCCAGAGGAGCTTGGCAGCAGATGATGTGAGGTGTGAAACACCAGTGAACAGCCTGGGTGGGACTCGCAATGTCCCAAAATGAGCGTTTCAGCTTTACAGTCTGCTGCTTCCTCCTCACCAGGCTGCAAAAGGGCTGGCTTGGAGGAGACCTCGGAGATCCAGTTTGGTGAGGCTGTGAAAGCCTGAAAGCTGCTGCTATTATTAGCAAAACGTTGGCAGTATGATTAGCTCTGTGCAAGAGTTTAGTTCAAAGAAGCTTAAAGGATGAACAGATGCAGACTGGACTTGGGCATTTTAAACCTATGGCAGTCCTATGTGATATGGGACAGGGTGTGTAGATGCTGGTTTTCCTCTTCTTACCTTGCTGCACATAGCAGCTAACTGGCCTCTGTTACTAAGTTACTGCTCCTTGGTGTATGAGAGTGGAGCAGGCCAAGGGTGGCCAGGAGGGACTGGGATGTGCAGTGGAACTCCTCAGTACAGGATCTTGGGGATGCAATGAGATTTCATGGTCTCAAGAGGACGCAAAGGAAGTTCACGGGAGAGAGCTCCCGGGCGCATTACTGAATACATGGAAACCACCTCTGCCATGGCATGGCCCTGCCTTTTGCCCTGCTTTTCCTATGATCTGCAGCACCTCCTCTGCTGTCAAAATGGGAGGCTCTCCCACAGAATGGCCTGGTGGAGAGCGAAGGGCTGCTGTGTGCTGTGCAGGCCTCCTTCCTCCCCTTGGGATGCACTGCAACAGCAGCATCTGCTCCTGCCCTGGAGCCCGGAGCGTAGCAGCTAGCTACGGGCACAGCTGCAAGTCCTCCATCGAGACAGCTTTATTACAGGCTGCTGGATAGATTCTGTGATAGATATCTCCTCTGTCCTCCTCTGCCTTGCTTTTGCTGATCTTGTGTCTCCAGAGCCCTGGTGCAAAAGGACACACAGATGGTGCTCCTCCACTGCCTGCGTGCTGGGGTTGTGCTGCCTTTTGGGGCAGAGCGAGATGAGCATTTTGGAGCTCTTTGGAGCTTTGCAAAGGTGTTTCTAGCTTAAGTAGAGCAGCTCTTGCTCTCTCCTGCAGTCGCCACATTTGGAGATGTGGGTCTTGTTCCCTTCTGTGAGTTCATGCGCAAAGGCAGTGGCTAAACAGCTGTCAAAGGCTGGGTTAGAGGAAATCTATTCCTAACACTGCAGTCAGGCACAGCTTGTGAGATGAATGTGATGATTAGGAGGAGGCTGGAACTGGTCCTAACACATCACAAAGAGCAAAGAAATCCTGCAGTTGAACGTGCTGACTGTTCGCAGGGCTGTTGTGCCTCTGCAAGGCTCAGCTTTCAAAGCTCTCTCATATAAAGGGTTATATAAAGTTATATGAACTCCAGTGAAACATCCTCCAAAAAGCTGGGATACATCTCCGAGCTTGCTCACTAGCTGGGGTAGAGTTGATCTCTTTCTGCCCTGACCCCTCTTCATGGGCTTCTTTCTGTTACCAGAAGGAAAGGTTAGTTTTGATTCGTTTGGCTTCACATCCAGAGTGATTCGAAGCTTGTTTTTTCTAGATGCCTCCTTTGAAAGCAGAACACTCAAGCCATTGTGCTTAGCAGCTCTGGTTTCAACCTGCTGAAAGGTTGACAACAATCTCTGCAGTCTTTCTCTTCCCTGGGCTTGCGGTTTGAGTGTTTTTTTCCTAGCAGAAGCTTCTTTGTCACAGTCAGGCTGACAGAGCTCTACAACATCACTGTTGCATTAACAGGCATACGGCATTCAGAGCGGTCTTTTCTATGTTTCTGAATCCCAGTTATTTCCCTGTAAGAAACTACAGCCTGTCCTGGAGCTGCTGAAATGAATCACTGGGGGTGAAGTGCTGCCAGTTTGAAACTGTAAGATGTCTGGCTAAATCCTTCCTCCCTAACAAAATCTGGTGCAAAACTTCCGCTCCCTTGGAGGAATCACTCTACTGTAGCATCCTATAAGTATGTGGGGACTGTTTTCTTCCTGAAATCAGTTTACTGTCAGTTTATGCTAACTTTAGCAGAAAAAGGCACCCTCTAAAGCTCAGGGCTGTTTTGGAGATGCTGCCATCTTCATTAACTTGGTAGTTTACTGAAACCACAGACTTGTGGGAACATTTCCATGCCAGAGCTTCTCAATGGGCTGCTTGTGCATGTAGGTGCTCAGAGCTGTGAGGGTTGCACAATCCAGCTCTTCAGCTCCTCTAGGAATATCCCTTTACAAGCTCTTAAGATCAGAAGAAGTATCTGTGACATTTCACTTTGGTGCTGTTCTCTTTAGCAGTGAAGGACTGTGTGTATGGGATGTTTACTGGGGCAACAGCATAGCTTCAGACTCCTGCAAGTGAAACTGCCTTTATTTTCACTGTCTGAGGCATACACAAGAGCAGATACAAATCCAGTGTAGAATGTGGCTCTTCAAGTGCCATTTGGGGATTAAGGTATACAAGGACATGAGTAACAGCAAAGGAACATGCTTGTGGATAAATATTCCCAAGCTTTATGTTGCTTCTGTCTCTGTCCATTTGGTTCAGCCAAGGAGTAGCAGTGAGTGTGCCCGGATCCAGCAGCAGACAGGGAGAGGGTGTAAGGCTGAGGAGGTAGGTCAGTCCTTGTATCTGCTCTGAGTGCTTTGCTGAAGCTCTCCTAGAGGAGACCCAGGTGGTGACGTTCATTCTAGTGGCACTGAGAAGCACACAGTAGCCTGCTGGAAAAAGATCCAAGACCATCAATTTAATTTTCATTCCCTGTGCATCAGTTAGATGGCCAGAGTATTGATTTAAGCAGAGAGCTAAAATTGACAGAGCTGTATTCATGGTTGCTGATATATAGCTTTGCTTTCTTGTGACTGGGAGCAGCTGGGAAGTGGCTTTAAATGGATAGCTTGTGTGTTGTCTGAGGAAGGAAATAAGTGAAGGTCGATAGACAGTTTCTGTAGTGCAGCCCTTGCTAGGCTGGATGGGAGACTGGGCAGATGGGATGTTACCTTGGTTGTGGTCAGTTTACAGATCTGTTTAACTTGCTGAAGAAATCGGGCCCTAAAGGCCTATGGGACTCATTTTCAACAGCTATCATTTTCCTTTTCCCTAGCCTTCCTCAGATCCTCAGGTGAACACAGACTGAGCAGCTGTGAAACTTGATTCAAACCCCACATCCTGTTTACTAGCACTCTGGTTTTTATGTTTTAAATACGTGAGGATCTCTGACCTTTTCACTTGAGGTGATGTATGTGCCAAAGGAGGGTACGATCTCAGCACAGCGTGATGTTCCAGTGCAGCCTTGGCTTTGGCCCGCCTGACTGGCAGTGACAGATATCAGCGAGGGGTGTTGAGACCCTCTGTTTCAAGTGTCTATAGCAGTACCTTTCCTAATGTGCTCTGCACACACAGAACCCCACTTTCACTTGCTGGTAGGTTGCTCTGATTCCCTATGCTTCCAGTGCTGAGGAATTTTGCCCTGTTTTTTTTCTTGCTTAAATTGGATGGAAAGTGGTATTTTGGTAGGTTTTTCTGTGATTGCTGCTTTCCTTCTCCTTTTACTGGTATGTGTCTTGGAGAGTTCATACATCTTAATGAAATTATGCGAAGGGGAGGTGTTGCCCAAAGGAAAGGAGAAAGTGGGGGGGGGGGGGAAATACATCAGCTTCCAGAAATAACATGGAAACCATTTTATTTTTGTCTGTAGCCCTGAAAGCCTGTTCTAGGTGAGTAAATTGGAATTATTTGCAGTCATACGCTGAAAAGACAACATAAGTGTATGAGTGTCTGCTAGGAAGACCCACCTGAGTGGGACCCAGAGGGAGTTCTGGTGTAGCCAGGGTTTTTCCAGGGGACAGGCACTGGGATGGCCCCTTGCAAATGCCATCTGATGAATCATGATGTTCTGGAGTGGTTGTGGAGCACCCTTTGGCTCCGCATCTGAATTCCTCTGAGCAAGCACAGCGCAGGAGAAATTCACTCTACATAATACAAGGAGAAAGCTAGAGCCAGGTTCAGGCTTTATCTATGGCATATCCATTTCCAAACCCCAGTGTTTTGCATGCAGGAATGTGGCAGGAGGCAAGGCAGACCAGTGGCTTTCTGGAGTGCTAATCCTCGCACTCAGAAACTGGCCCTGTGTATCTGGGCCTAACGTTATGCCAGATGTGTGTTTGCATTTGGTTTTTGCCTCTCATATTAAAATACATAAGCACATATCCCTCATGCTGTAGCTCTCTGTAGCTGCTGGAGATGTAATTGGGAGAAGAGAGAGAAAAGGGAAGGGAGATGTATCTCAGCCACAGGGAAGATCTGGATTAGAGTCTGTAACAAAGCCAGTTTGCCAGTGTCCAAGGCTGGAGTGACTGAGCTGGGTGGTAAATGTTGGCAGAAAAGGGAAAATGTATGAATTTGTTGTGTTTGAATCCCGATTCTGACCTTTCTGTCCCAGAATGCCAAACATATATCACTTAGAAGGGAAGAATACAAATCTTCGCATCTCACTCCTGTAGCTACCCCAGATACTCCTGGGCTTTGTGCAGGGGAGTCTCAGCAGTGCAGAGGGTGAATCCATTAACCTGGCAGAAGCTGAGGTTATGTGTCCCTTGGTAGCAAAAATAGGTGAGAAAAGCTGCCTTCAAAGTCCCCATCATGCCCCAATGCTCATTTCTGCCCTGATTCAGGTATTTGTGTGGCTGCACATGAACTGGATGAAAGAATGAGATTTTAAAACGCACTTAAAAGGGAGGGAATTGTTCACCTTGTGCAGAAAACCTGTGTTGTGCATCTCTAAGATCTGTAGTTGTGGTAAAATGAGGTTATCTGCACTTAAAGTGCTCCTGGATTGGGACCACAGGCAATGAGGTGTGTTGGAAGTGCGTGCCCAGGAGGTGCATGACCCCGGAGCACGGAATTGAGTGAATCTGTGTTTCAGTGGGATTTTTGAGAGGCAGCCAGTGCGGGTTTCAAAGTGCTTTCAAGTATAGCAGAGGAGATGTTGACAGACACTGCGATCCTCACACTGATGAATGTGCTCAAGATGTGGAGAGCATCTCCACTTTCATGCCAGAACGTGAGACCTGGAGTAACAAGTGTAATGGAAAAGGAGGAGGAGGAGGCAAAAGCTGACACTGAGCAGATGCTTTCTGTCATCTTCTGGGTGAGCTGCATTGGGCTCAGCAGAAGCAGCTTTCTCCTGGTAAGGCAGAGGAGCAGAGCAGGCAGTTACCAGGGCAAGAAGTCACTTTTCAGACCCTGGAGTGAGCTTCCCAGGGCAGAGCTGGAGGGCTGCGAGATCTCCAATGCCAAGCTACTTGTCTCTCTGTGACACTCACCTTTTGCAGTGCATAAGCCTACCCCTGACTCCAGACCAAGGCTCTAAAGCAGGCTTAACAGTGCAATTACTGAGCTAACAGTGTGTGTAATTATCACATGCTTCACAGAAACCAGAATGTCTGGATGTGAAGCTCCTCATTGAGGATTAATTCAAAACACAACAAATGGAAAGCACAGAGAAGCATTAATTCCAGCATTATGTTTTCAGATTGTACAAAGCACACACTGCATGCACAAACCTGATCCAGAAACATGCATCATGTGCAGGTTTGATGAGTCTGGAATCCTAAAGTGTTTGCTGAGACTTCTGAACCCCTTGAAGTGCATGGGAAGTAGCAGGCATGCAGACTGAGAAAGGGAATGTAGCTATTTTCTTCTCTTATACAATTTAAAGGATTCTGCATATGTTCCTTCACAAAACTATGCAGTGGTTCCCGTATAAAATGTCAGTAACCTGGAAATAAACTGTTGCATGGAAGTTTGACTGTGTGCCATGGTGTACACACTACATCACAGTCCCAGCAACATCAGATGGCAATTTTCCCTTCTTGCACTATGGGAAAATGCCTTCTGCAGATGTAATATTTACCAGCATACCACAATGTAAGGGGGAAAATGCAGGGCACTCTCATGGCAGGATGTATTGGGCCATGTGGAATTTGTTCCTGGAATGAACTACTTTGGAAACATAGTAAAAAAAAAAAGTGAAATGTTATGTCAAACCATATGTTGACATTCTGGTGATTCTATCACACAACTTACAGCAGTGTTTGCTCTACACCCCTGCAGTCTGACTCGAGAGCATGGAAACCTGAGCTTTAAATAACAGTACGTTAAAAATTAGAAAAAGCATTGCTCAGAGTCACACGCAAAAGTTCAAGACTAAAGCCCAAGAGAAAAGGCTCAGAAAGTGGCCTGCAAATGCAAATAAATACACCCTCAACTTTATCCCCCCCCCGCCCCCTTTTCACTTGAATTCTGTGTGAGTTCCCAGTAGCTTTGAAGATGGAGCAGAGAAGTACAGGGCAGAATTCCTACCTTTCTAAGCAGTTACCATATGAAGCTCACATCCTAAACTCTTATAAAGCTTACTGGAGCAAAAGAAAATGTGCCCTCTTCTACCCTTTTCCCTAGGAAAGCATTAACAAGCGTTCTGCTATGTCCCACTAACTGTACAGAGAGAGGTGGCCACATGTACAGAGTGGATGTGGCAGCCTGCTGTGTGTATTTTTCTGCTCCTACAGCAGGGATGAGTGTTCTGTTTCTGAAGGGATTGCCTGGAGTATATCCTCTCCCATCTGGGGCTCTCCTTTTCAGGCCTCTCTTTCTGTATCAACCCCATGGATTTGTCTATACAAACCATAGTCACAAGGAGGACTAGAGACCAAGATCTTTGGCCTTAGAAGTCCTCAGCCACTTGAGCTGTATGAAGTAAGTCACCCAGTTAGTTATTTTTTCCCTAGAAGATGGCATGCTTTTTCACGGCTCTGGTTGGACCTTCTTGTTTTCAGCACAGTAACAGTATCCTAGTTAATGGTGACTTTTATTTTCAAGGGGCATGAACATGACTCTATACTCTGAGATAAACTGCTGCCGTGTGCTGCAAGTGTTATTTATCTTCATGGGTTTTTATCTTGGAACCTCACAGTTTCTCAGACATGCTGCTTCTATCTAAAAAGTGTTTCAAATGTATGTGCACTGGCCAAACTTTCTAGGAAAACAGTGTGAATAGACCCTTGCTGTGAACAGCATGTTGCTATTTCAGCTACTCTGTCTGCATGAGAGAGGGCATCTGCATAAACTCTACTTAAACACAGTTTCTGGGTTTATGCCCTTTCTGGTACATAAGCACCTGTACCGAAGGGTTGAAAAATATTGGCAATGGATATGTATGTTTGTGTTATACATCTTGTTTGGGTTTTTAAGGACAGTGAAGGTCAGGCAGGGGTTTGGCAGAGGCATCTCTAACATGGAAGCAAATGGGCAGGTAACAGGCAGCTAGAGGAAGTGCTCCAGGACATCAGTGAGCTGACTGACAGTGGAAGGGCAATGAGCAGTAAGTCTAGTTCAGTCTTTGTGCAGGGCACCTGCACAGCTCTGACTCGCTCACTATGGAGGCAAACAGCCCTACACACCCCCAGCAGCACTTCCCTCCAAGATCACATCATCACTGGAGCTAGCCTCCAAGGAATGTAAAGTAAAAATAAGTTGTAAAGCTAAAAAGCAATAAGTGTAATTGCTCATAAGTGTTTGCATGCAAGAAAAGTGAGACACTTCACTGATAATGTGCCAATTACCAATAAATTGCTCTGCAAAGATCCTTTTCCCTCTAAGGCTGTGTAATACTGAGCTGATATTCTCTTTCTATTCCCAACCAAATTCTCTCTCTATTCCCAATCAAATGGCAGTTAGAAATCGTGCCAAAACCCAGACCAAAGCCTGAAATGGGTTCTGCTACTCTCACTTCTGTGTTCCACGGTGACCCAAAAGTTACAGCAATTACTCTGTCCAGCAAGAGCCCACTGCTGCTTGTCGGATGCTGATGGGGCTCCAGCAGGGCCATAGCAGCACACAATCTCCAGCAAGTCTGTGCTGTGGCACATCTGAAAGCTTCTGGTCTTTCCTGTAAAGGAGCTAGACAAAGAAGTTTGTCAAGTTTGACTGACTCAATCTGTATTCTCAGTGTTGTTGGGGAGTGGTGGTTGGTTTGTTTTGTTTTGGCTTTTTTTCCCTGTAGGAAAGGATAACGTTATAAGTATGTTTCTGCATTAGGATGTTTCCACTCCCTCCTGCTGAATTTTAGGGCATTTTTTTATTTGTGTTGTACAATATATATACATCCAAAGGCCATAATATTTCAGATTTGGAAATCCCATATGACAGCTCTGATTTATGCTGGGATGACAGACATAAGAGCCCACTGAAATCAGCATGGCTCTGGATGGTTACCATGGTTCTTCTGTGAGGCTCAGATGGAATGATCTGCTTCTGTGTTAATATCTAAGAAGAAACAAAAGGAATTAGAATTCATGTTCTAGAAAGAATCCATGCAGTTTTCATGTTCCTGCCCCACTCTCCATCACCCTAAAACACAAAGAAAGCTATGTTCTGAAAACATCAAGTGTCGGTGGAGATGTATGTTAAAAATTATATATGCCACTGCTGTGATTGCTGTTTTAATGGCACTGGAGAGATGTGCTGTTGGAGAGGTGTGTTCCTATAGATGTAAATATTATGGCAATGACTGCTGCTCTAAACAGAGTTAAGGAACAGAGAGATTTCATCAAAGGCCAGAAGATCCCCTTTCCCCCTTACTGTCAATGAGATAAATCACCTCTAATGCAATGAAATACACAGGATTTGTTAGTGTTAGGCCTCCGCAGTTGCTAGTAGCTGGTTGCTAACCACTGTTAGCAGCAATTGAGAGTCATGTGAACAGAATTTCTTCAGGTTTTAGACAATGTTTTAAATGAAAGAGTAGCAGAAAACACAGCACTTGGAAAGAGAAGGAGAGGGTATGGGTACTTATGGTACCGAACTACAGAAGAGCTGTATTTCACAATAGCCATGCTGCTGTGTGTGCTCAGAGAAATCACTGATTGTTCTCTTATCCCTGTACTGCCCTGAAGAATTTACAAAAAGAAGAAGACAAGCCCAAGGAAGCAGCAAAACGTGCATTCAAGAGCAGAACGGGATTGCACAGTGTGATTCTACACTGAGCGGAAACATCCATGTTTTGGATCATCGAGAACAAATGAAGTACAATGCTGGTCTGTTCCCTTTCTCATTTTATGTCTCCATTTTGCTTTGCTTTGCTTAGCTTAGGTTTTTTTTTCCTTTTAGGAGCCCTGCAGGGAGGAAAGAAGGAGCCTTTGTTTTAAAAAGCCTGAAACCAACAGTGGCCCATTGATCACAATTAAGTCTAAAATAATACGCTTAGCTGACCTGTTTGTATTGAATCCAAAAAATTGTATGTTGTAACTGCTAGAGCCCTGGTCTGCCTCCAGGATCCCGTTTCTTCTCCCTGAGATTATGATTCTGGGACAGTATGCTTTACAAGCCCAAAAATGCCCTGTGTGTTTGGAAGGCTGCATGTGAAAGCACCTCCTCTTCTGTCTGGTGCCTGAAGTGCCTGTCGGTATGACAGCAAATTCTTCATAACTGGTTGTTCTCTTTGTCACGTACCCTCTTCTCTTTGACAGACTGCTGTCCCCATAACAACCACCTCTGCTGTCAGTAACTTTCTCAGATTGGTGAAACGACACACAGGATAGCAGTAATTCTCATCATGACATATGAATTCTAAGTAACCTTTCCATGTTGTGCATGGGCCCAGTTGGGAGCTTCCTGAATGCTGTATGAACCTCTCCTCTGATTTAAACTATCATTGGTTTCTTCAGGGGCTGCTTCCAACCTGTTGCAGTGAGAGTTTTAATATGACAAAACATAGAGGCTTAACCTCTTGGTAGTCTAGTATGCTTTAAGAAGTAGATATTCTGATGGATTAGTCACAAAATAAATGTGATTTAGGAGAATAGGAGATTAAAAAGATAAATAAAAAATGATGACTTTCTGGCATCAAGTGCTTTATCCTACATGTGTGAGGTGCCTTGGTCCTGCTTCTGTCCTGTCTTTAGAGACCCACACCGCACACGCAGGCAGCAAGCACAGCTTGATCTTTGTTCTACGGGTTGAGTGTTCAGGGAGCACCCCCTTTAAGTGTCTCTAGTACCTGTTTGCCAGACTGCTCATTCAACTCACCAGCTAGTCTGGCGTAGAGTTCATGAGCAGATCACATGCACAGACACGGAACTGTGAACACGGTCACATGGAAAACAGCTAAACCCAGAACTTAAAAACATGAGACAAGCAGTGGCAGTAAGTCACAGGGTTCAGCCACACAAGCGTATTGATCAGCAGCCTGCTTATGTGCAAAACAGTTATTTTTATTCCCCCTCTCCAGTCTACTTCAGTCTGTTTTGTTCCTCGCTTCCTTGTCTTTGGCCTTTCTCCCAAACATTTCACAATAATCCTGTATCATTTTAGCAGTCTCCTGTTCAACCCCGGTGTTTCCCTCTCAGACACTCCATTATAAATCCTGTTTCCTTTATGCAATAGTCCCCTTAGGTTGCACCAGAGTTTCATCTGCTGAATCCTTCTATAGGGTTTGCAAATCTTCACTTTTGATAGTCCCCTTGGCAGCTGATTCAGATGAATCCCGAATCCTGGGTCTTTTTGTTTATTTTGAATAACCATTAGCCAGATATTCTTACCATGATCACAAATCTATCTATCCATTCTGCATGATTTCCTCCCTTCAGAACTGCTTATTCAATAGCACTGTCATTAGCCATTTCATTTGGCCCAGCCAAAAGCACTGGAAAGGGGTGAGAATCCACTTTAGCGCATTCCTCAGCAACTCGTCCTGCAGCATGCATTGAGATGAACTTTACAGTTCTGAATGCTGCGTCTTTCAGGCTACTTGGGACAACCAGTTTATTCCCAGCACATTTGTACTGAGTGGTTACCTAGGATAGCCTTTGGATACTGTGCATGTATATGCTATTTCTTTTAATTCCATGTATCTTTTATTTTGCATGCAGCAAAATGTGTTCTGGTTCACAAGAAGGGTACAGCTACACCCAGCAATGCAGAAAAGGCTGCTACACTGCAAACATGAGGCATACAGCCCTGAATGTATAGGGAAATGTCTGTTGTATAAATCTTACAATGCAAGAAATTTGTCTGGCCCTTAGGAGGGTGTATGTGTAAAGGGATGGATCACAAACAGGTCTGTACGGGGGTTGTTTGGACCTGGAAAGCATGACGTACCACTGGTAAAGCTGAAGGAAAGATTCCCTTTGGCAAGGAATAGACTTCTCTGCATGTATTTATCCGCAATGCTGGGGGAGAGAAGGCAGCAGAGCTCCCAAAGGAGAGGGACCAGGAGCGAGCAATGCCGACTCCCGGGCTCTCCCCTCGCCGTAGCGAGCCTGAGGCTCGAGTACATTCGCGTCTGCTGCCATCCAGAGCTCGGGGAGAGAAACTGGCTGCTCTCCCTCCGGCAGCTCTCCTTTCATGCAGAACTGGGACTCTGGAGGAGTACAATCTTCCTGTCTTGCCATGGGGATTTTATTACTTTTAAGGTGGTCGAGAATGGGAGGGGTTTGATGCCATCCTGTCGGCCACCCAAGACCAACAGCAGCCCTGGAAGCCCTGTTTTAACAACAAAATCAAACCCCAGCAGTCAGTGGCTTTGCCCCACACAACCTGAAAGCTCACCCACAGCTTGTCATCAGAGACTTAAAACTATAAGGAAATAAATACTCTGCATGCAATCTTCACCCAGGGCTTTACTTCTTCTTCCCCCCCCCCCGGTGCCAGGGGCAAAGTCAGTTTTGCCCTCAAATCTCTGGCTACCCAGAGGAGCAGTGTTACCTCACAATTTCGGATGCAAGTCTGTGTTTACCCTTAGCCTGTTTCAGTGTTTCAATGCAGCCTGTTAGAGGTGCTGAAACATTTTTGTCTTAGGAGTGACAGATAAACTGCTGTTACACAGGTTAGGTTCACTGAAGGGGGTCAGTACAAGGGTGGCGTTGCTTAAATAAGCGTTTTATTTCATAACCCGGCTTGCACAGGGCAGCAGCCCGCCTTGGGAGCTGTCAAGGGCTCCTCACACCCAGGGCTGTGGGGCTGCAGGGAACCCCCTCAGGCTCACTCCCGCCAGGCACTGCCTGACTCCTAGCTCTGCCCAAGGGCGGATTTTAGTCCTTGTGCACAGAGGGGAGTATTTTCTGCAGTGGTCACTTCACCAGGGCGCCGCGGGGTGTGAGTGTAACGATAAAGGTTTGGATGTTTCGCCACTAATAATCCCGGGTCACGCCTGACAGGCCCCGCTGCCAGAACGCAAAATGGCGGCTGCCAGGCCCCAAGATGGCCGCCGCGCAGCCCGCCCCTCATGACTGGGGCGACGCAGGCACCCCGCGCTTCACGCGACGTCGCCGCCGGTCATGGGTCTCGTCTTCTCATTGGTCGGCCTGTTCACGTGACGTGGACTCGAGGCCAATCGCCGCCCACTGTGGCTGCTGTGTCGCACGCCGGTCCCGCCTCTCCTTAGTGTGGGGGAAAGCGCCATTGAGAGAAGCCGGAGCTAGTGCTGCTGCTGCCGCCGTCGCCGTCTGGGAGAGCCAGGCCCGCCGCCGCCGCCATGGACTACGGGGAAGGTGAGGGCGCACTCGTCAGAGGAAGGATAGTGCCCGGCCGCTGCCACTGCTGCCGCCGCGGGGCCCGGCCGTGTCTCAAAATGGCAGCGGCCGCTTTGTTCCGCGCAGGACCCCCCCCTTCATCCACCCTCCTCCCCGCCGCCCCTCCCGGGTCGGGAGAGCGGCGGCCGGCGGCAGGAGGGCTGCGCGGGACGAGGGTCTTCCCGGGGGGGCGGCGCGGGCGGAATGGGCTGCGCGGGAGGGGGTGGCCCTCGGCGGGGCGAGCGGCGGGGGAGGGCGGGAGGCGGGTGGGGGGAGGTAGGGGCGAGCTCCGTGAGGGGGTCGTGTCAGGAGACTGGAGATCCGACAGGAGAGAGAGCCGCCTCTTGGTGCGGCTCCCTGTCTCTCCCCTCCGGCTCTTGTTAAGAACTAAGTCATTCTCACTGACCCATCCTCTCCAGCTGAAGACAGAGATTGGAGATTCCCAGATACCCCCATGCATTGTGGTGTGAACATGCCCAGTGGGTCAGTCTCAGGTATGAGCTATAAATACGTCTAACCTGTAAAAAGAGTTGGGGCTAAACAGTCAGTGTTGACAAAAGCAAAACTAAAAATAAAAATTAATTAAAAAATAAATAAAATATAATCAAACGGGTTATTAAAGTAATGTGGTTTGACTGAACATGTTCTTTTCTGGAGGAGTTATGACTGGCTGGGAGCGAGACTTGATTTTCATCTTGGGCATGTCAACATGAACTCCTGTGTGTTCCAAATCAAACTAGTGAGATCAAGGAGTGGGGATGGGGAGGGGGAATACAGACTTTTCTCATGATTATGCTATTTGCAGAAATCAGTGTTTTTTGTGGGAAAAAAAAAAACAAACCAAGTCTTATGGACTACTGTATTTGATTCTTACTGCTTCTGTTGTTCATACAGATGTGGAAAAGCAGAACTTGAAGCTGCTTGATATGTGGTTTGGTTTTTTTTTTGTCATTTTAGTTAAGTTTAACATAGCATATGAACATGAAATGTTCATATTTCATATATGAAGCATTTTCACATGAATATGAAATATATGGGTAGGAACTATTTCAATATTTCATATGAAATATGATACAGCAGATGCTAGCTCTTATTTCTGTACTAACAAAAATACCACATAGATCCAACAAAAACAAATGCATATGTATTTGTAAGATTTATTAAGGTTATGAGTTAGTAAGACTCAAGAAATGTTTTGACATCTCCTGCTAGGATGCAAGCAGATACTAAAAGGGTGTTAATATAAAAACTTGACCATAAGCTTCATTTACACATCTCAAATAAGTGTTTACTGTTGTATCTCTTGATACTCTTGCTGACTGTTACACAGAAATAACAAATTGGATTACAGATGCACCTTTGATTGCAGTATGATCATTTTGATGATACATTCCTTGAGTCTTAACTTGCTGCTTTTTTTTTTTTTCAATCATGTTATTTTGCATTTACTTCATAGTAAAACAAAGAAACGAATGCTGTGGCCCTGCTTTTTTAATCTTCTGTATTGATTCCAGATTAAATATCCTCTAGTTTTTTAGTAGAAAAGATTTTCCTTAAGTTGCAGTTTATCTTATTGGAATATTCACTGTAGCTGTTAAACAGAACCTGCTTTTCTGAGATCTGATGGCAATAGTATTAAACTGAATCCAGGCTCATCCTATGGGAAGTAACCAATCAAATATATGTACAGTTAGATTGTTCTTTTTGCATACCTCTGTAATAATAGTTTTCATTGTGATAATTAAGCTTTCTATTATTCATAATTATTAAACCAATTTAATTATGATGTATGCCGCTTAATGTCTCACGTTAATGTTTATGCATTGTATGTACGTCAGTAAGGCATGCATAAAGCTTTGTCTTCCATTCTGTACAGTGGGCTAAAGGCTGTTTTGCAGGGGTCCAGTAGATGGCAATAGAGGATGGATGTTGAGAGTTTTCATCTTTGCCCGTTTTTGAGTTGTTGGCGCAGTTCTTCCTGTTGGAAACTTCTAGCCAGTGTGAAGCACTTTTTATTGGATGGCTGATGACTGCTGTAGTTCCACTATTCCTTGCTGGTGGATGACTTGGTTTGAGACAGAGATGACATGGCCTGTAGAATAAATTCTGTTAATATTAATAGCATGTTAATATTTTGATTACTGTAACTAGTGTCCTTTTAATTCGGAAGGGGGAAGGGCTTTTGCTGCTATTCCTAAAATTCATCTGCTTTGTTGGATTGTTTCCTTGTTCTGCATAGGATTCAATGATGTGTTAAAACTTTTCTAACTAATGATGAGGTTGTGATCTTAAAGTAGGCATGGTGTTCTGAAAAATGCAGTATGCCTGAAAAAAATGTTGCTTACTCTTACGCAATGGATCCTTAAGCTTGTTGTGGTCATTGTCGATTCTGGTTACAAAATATAGGAAATACAGCTTGTTTCAAGCTGGTACTTCTTTTTTTTTTTTTTAATTGTTTAAATATTATTTTTATTTTATTGAAGTTTCTTTTTTAATTTAATACTTAACTAAATTAAAGATGCAAGATGTTCTTCATTTCTTCTTAGCCTTTTCATATGCTCCACATGGAGAACACTGAAAATGATTTTGTTGCTTTGTGCTGTAAACATTTCAACATTTTCTGATCTGAATCTTTTAAATAGAGTTCTTTGTACCAAAGGATTCTGAGTCTTATCTACTACATGTTTAACTTCCTAGTAGTCTTCCTAAGGAAAAATTTAAAGGATCTCTTTACCAGATACGGCTTTTTTAATTTTTTTTTCCCTGAAGGCATATGTTCATATTAATGTTTTAATATGTAAATTGAACTTGTCTTTTAGTGTCCCGTTCTTTTAGTGTCCCGTTCTTTTTTATTTTAGAAGTAATACATTTTTTTCCCCTTTGACACAACTCTTATCCCCTCTCCCTTACCCCAATACTTTTTATGTATGATCTTGCAATGAAAAATGAAATCATTCTTTGCAGTTCTGTTTGTGTACTTTAACAGCTTATTCATCCGCACTCTATGCAAGAGCTACAGATATCAAAGCCTGGTCTATTCATTCAGCCAACTATTTTTTTCAGAAACTTTGTCAGTGCCTTCCTCAGTTCAGAAATAAATACCAGTTCAGGGGTAAATATGAACCACTTTATGTTCTTCTTTTTCCCTCTGTAGTATTCATAGAAAAGCAGATACAGTATTTCATCAAAGTTTTCTTTGATACATAGTTGCTATTTAAACTTCAGTATTACACTTTTGAATTTTCTGTTTAAGATGTAGTACAATTCCTGGTGCTTTTTCTCTAGTGCTTAAGCACATGTTCTCTTGGCATGTGAAACAATTTCACATTTACTGTGAGTAGTTTGCACAGACAGGCAGCTTCTCTGTATCTCCACTGGTGGTGACTGCCAGAGCTAACATACGAGTGTGGAGGGAGCAGGCTACATGCAGAGGAAATTGTTCAGTGCAGATAAAGCTTTTTTAATATCTATCTGTCTTGCTTTAGTTAGTAGAATAAAAATCAAAAGTGTAAAAGAGGCCAGTATGAATGTGGTTGGGGGGTTTGTCAACTAACAAGCCGTTTACCTTGAGATTGTAATAATTAAAGCCGTGTGAGTGATTGTTAATCAGCTACCACATTCAAAAATTGGAATACTTTTATTTTAGTTCACCTAGGTGAGTATTTACTGTCTGCTTGTATGTTTCCCCTCTTTTTAGGATAAAGCCTATCTGGAGAGCAGACTGTAGAGCAAAGAAAAGCTTAAGTCCCAAAGAAATGCTGCACTTCTTTATTTGAATGTAGTGTCTTTGTCAAGCTCTGGGCATGAAGTATAAAATTTATAAATCTTCAGCAAAGTTAACAGCTGACTTAATGACTGAACCAGGAGGCCAGTGGCTGGACAGGTTAACTTCTCAGCAACCTAGAACAGTTAATGCGATAGTCAGAAGGAGTTCATAACATCACCTTTGTTAGGTCACATCAAAGATGTGTCTGTCCCACCTCACCAATATCCTGTATGTTGCTGTCTGTCTGTAGATGTGGAAGGAATAGTACAAGTACCTCTTTGGTGTATATATATGTGCCTTCACTAGTTTGCAGCTTGGAGGCTTTCTGAACCAGAGTTGTAGTCTGTGTTCAGCATTCTCTGAATTTGTTGTCAGTGGATTTATCCAATTTCTCTTGAATACATGTAAATTTCTAGTAACTTCTTGTCACAGAGCAGTGTTCTGTGAAAAAGGATCCAGTTAAGTTTTTAGCTCATTTTTAAGTTTCATTTGTTCCAGTTTCTTGTAATAGAAAATGATGCAAGTGATCAACCCTCTTCATTTCTCAGTATCTTTTGTATCCCTGTTAAACCTTTTCAAATGTGAGTGTATTATAATTTGGTTAAATGCAGCGCAGTGGGTCTGGAAAGGATGAGTAAGTTGCTCACTGTTAGGGAGGAAGTGGTGGTGTTCTAAAGGCAGTGGTTTAAGGATTTGGGGACTGGCATAACTTTACAGCGAGACTGTTGGTGTTAAATGACATGAACATGGATGAGTAAGGAGAATGTTGAGCAAAAGTGGATGTCGGAGGTTAGCCTGTGATTGTAAAACATATTTTAGTGTTTGCTGTCATGCTAAAACTTTTAGACTAACAATTAATTTCAAGGCTGTACTTCAAACCTGTCTTTGGAAGAGTTCTTTTGTGTGTGAATGTTTTTTTCCCACTGGTGAACTTCTGGCATATGAAGAGTACTGGTCGCTGTTCTATTACAGTATAGTTTACTACACTGTAGTAGAATTGGGTTGCAGTGGCAGGGATCTTGACAGTATGTTATGTTCTTCCTTGTTGAATGATTTGTTTCACCTCTTCAGCACTTAACCTAGTTACTTTTGTTCCATCTCAGGGTCTGTAGATAATAAGGAGCAGGTGAAACAAAGGGTAAACTGTTGGGTGCTTGCAGGTCAGATATTTCAGTTTTCAGAATGTCAGTGTCTTTTGATTATATATACTGTATCATTAAAACAAAACAAAAAACAACAAAACAAACCCAAACAATCAAACAAAGCCCTCTTTGGATCAGAGATTGACCATGAGATCATCCAACCTTAGTTTTTGTGAAACTGAATTTTATTGATTACCTTACTTTGCTGCAGTGTCTTTATTGTCTGTTCAGAATGTGCGAAGTTGTGATGTGATTTCCATATTCAAAGGTTTTAGAAATATTTTAGATGGTTTTAGAAAGTGTCTATAATCATTAGAAGGAAAAAAAAAAGTCAGCAGATCTTACTTTGCTGGAATTTTGTAGCATTTGGGCATGCTAAGGACATCTGTGTAAAAGTGATACAGTCAGCTCCAATACAGAATGTGCAGAATTCTTGTTGACAGATGTAAGAAAGTAAATTACAATGGCTGCCTGGTGCTAACAAGAAGCTGGTACAAACAGGAACTAGAATGTGTACTTATTTTCATCAGTTCAGTGTTTTTCATGGAATGATATGCAGGGAATGACTGTGTTTCTTTAAACAGGAACATTTTCTTCTGACTTCAGGTGAGCTTATTGGCCTGTTATCTTCTGGAAAAGTTAGTGGTTTACAGTTGGAGATTCTGAAATATATAAATACTCTCTGGTTAGAGTGGACAAGTCTGTGTGCTTTTGTTTTTGTTCTTCCTCTGTTTACTGTGTTTTCCTTCTCTGTGAGGTTTGACTTGCCAGGCTTTCTTTGTGTTAGCCAAAAGTTGTTGTTGGTTGGTACTGGACAGCAGTTTTGGTCACTTGAATGCCAGTGAAGTGCAAATTGTGTTTGTTAAGTGAGACAGTGGATAATAATCATTAGGCATATCTGTGGCACTGTTTCAGTGTTTTGAATTGTGGTTAGTTAACCAGAACTTCTACATAGGACTTCCAGTGTTGAGAAAGAAGTTGGTTCTTTTACCAGGCTTCATTACTAGATATAAAGATGTCATGCGTGACATCAGTTCAGCTCCGAAATACCAACATCTTAGCGCTGTTAGTGAGCTGCGACTCAGTACTGATTTGGGTGGATTTTTTTGTTTGTGCTAGGTGGAGAAAATTCTTTTCTTTGACTGTAGCCTATATACTGTCTGCACTGCAACATAACAGCTTGTAACCTTGACCGAGGGTCTCTGTCAGTGTGGGTGAAGGTTTCTCATGATGTTGGATAGTGAAAGCAGATGCCTGTGAGCTGTGTGTATTGTTAAAGTGTGGGAATGGTGTTAATTCTCCACTAACTTCTGACATAATCTACGTTGTGCTGCTTCATTTAATTCTCTTAAATTAACTTGTGTCTGAATTCCAGCTGATAGAACAATTACCCACTACTGGGAAAAAAGATACGAGCTTGACCTCAGTTAAGAGGTGCTCGGATTATGATGGACACACAGCTTCCCTAAGCACAGTGTCAAAATTGGTTTGCAACTTGCAGTTTTGTTTGTAAACATTGTGAAGAATTTAAACTAGTTTAATTAATAAGACTTCTTGCTTGCTTTCTTTATAAACATTTTTCTGCTCTCTTTTTAGACATGGACCGTGATTATGGGCATGGAGGCTATGGTGGCCCACGATCCATGGACTCTTACCTTAACCAATCCTATGGGATGGAGAGTCATGGAGGTGGAGGCGGAGGAGGTGGTGGTGGTGGTAACAGGTAAAATAATCCCTCGATTGTCCCAAGAATTGATCAAATCCAGTTTAAGTTGAAACTGTTGTCTTCTAACTTAAGTGTTCCTGAGGCATGTTGTTACGATTTTGTATAAACACTTTCGTTCTGAGTCTTCGTCTTCAGTAAATACTGGCAAACACTAAAGTGTAAGAGCTAGATTCTTGTCATAATCAGCATTTTGTGGAAAAGTTTGACAGTGAAACAATGCGTCTTTCAATGAAAATGGAAAAAGTGTTCTTTTTCAGTAATGGCTAGCAATTTGTAACTGATTGGCCTGGCGTACCATTTCTGACATAGCCAACTAGACCTGTCTGGTTTAGTGCCTTAGACTGAATCTATCAACATTCCGTTTTCAAGGAACATTTAGGGTATATGTTCTTCGGTTTGAATGTGCAGTGCTCAAATGATCGTGGTATTGAATCTGAAAGTCATGTCCAGATTATTTCATTGGAAGGTACTGATTATACTCAAAACAGTGTGCATGTTCTAGGCTGCTTTGTAAGATGGATTGGTCTCATAAATTCTGATGCAGTGGTTTTAAAGTTGCGTATTTAATTCTAGGATACTACTACTGTTGCTCTTTCAGGTAAAAACAGTAGGGAGCAGCTGATTTGATTTAGGTCTTAATATTGTATTTCAAGAAGCATGCTTTTCAGAGTAGTGATTCTATCTTGGAGGAAATAAAATGTGAAGAAAACTTAGACAATCTGAGGGTTTTCTTGTGTGCGCCCTTGAACTCTTGTTTGGCTGTAGCCAGACTACTGTATGATTCTTGTCTGTAGTCACTGTGGTGCCACTGGGCAAGGACAGTACTAAGCAGGGAGGTTGGAGAAGTGTTGTGTTTTGCTGCACGGTTCTGTTAAACTTTCTAGTTAAGTATAATTTGTTTAATGATGAACAAGATCGACTTAAAAGTCTGAGCAGAGATTCAGGAATGAGCTGTACCTACCATATAGTAATCTGCATATGATTGAGGCTGAATGACTATTTGAACACCAAAATGTTTCTTGTCATGTAACTTTAATATTGTGCATGGGCCGTATTTGTAGATAGTGTAATTTTGGGTCTTCTGAGACTAACATGTTCTAAAGTGAAGACATTCAGCTTACTGTAGATACTGTTATTAATTTCAGTCTCTTCTAGTTTATATTTTATCAGTCAAGGGGTTGTCTTTCCCAGCTCCTACTGAATCACCCTATTTTAACTCTGCAGGGACACTAATGTGTTTCCCTTCCGTGTGGTTACAAATACTGATGATTTCTAGCCTGACAATCCTCCCCTTCTTCACCAGGCAAAGCAAACTCTGGGTCAGTAGCTAAAGATTTCAGCTCCTTGTTACTCTATTCCAAAATTCCAAGGACTGTTTTCACATCCACTGTGCATGCATTGGGTAGACTTTCAAAATCCTGAGTTGATAATGGGCTGTAAGTGAAAGAAGGACAGTCATGAACTCTTTTGATTGGGAGACAGAATTTTACAGGGAAGATTTCCGAAAAGTACAGATACGAATGGGAGAGCATGTGTCTTTTTCCTTTAAAAGTAGAACTGTGGGTGTTTAAGACTCATGTCTGTACCACTAAAAAAATGTTCTTTTCTTCCTCAGTTCAGAGCTAAGCTGCCTTTTAACTGCTGTTTAACTGTTAGAATACAAGGGCATGATTTTGAAGAAAGGAGAGCTTGACTAGCCTATGAATGTCTGCAGGTGATTATTTTTGTGAGACTAGGGCTGGGCTCTAATGTTTTAGTATATGAATGTTGCTGAAAATTCTAAGTCAACAAAGTTCAGGCATACTGAACTTTAGAATTGTTCCTAGCAAAAATGGCTCAGATAGCTTTCTATCTGGTCATAGTGTGATTTGCCCAGCCCTAATCAAGATTTAAATAATAACACAATTGTACGGACCAGTATAGTAATAAATTGATTTTAGTTGATAAATGTCAACTGATAACTTGTCTTTTGAAATGTATAACATTAGTAAGCTTACTTTTTTTTCTCCTCACTGTGCAACTTTTCCAGGTTTGGACCTTATGAGTCTTACGACTCCGGGTCTTCTCTGGGTGGGCGAGATCTGTACAGATCTGGCTATGGTTATAATGAACCCGAACAAAGCCGCTTCGGAGGTAGTTATGGTGGTCGATTTGACAACTCCTACCGGAATAGCCTTGACTCTTTCGGAGGTAGAAACCAGGGCGGGTCTAGCTGGGAAGCACCTTACTCCCGTTCAAAATTGAGGCCTGGGTTTATGGAGGACAGAGGAAGAGAGAGTTACTCTTCCTACAGCAGTTTTTCTTCACCCCATATGAAGCCTGCACCTGTAGGCTCTCGGGGGAGAGGAACGCCTGCTTATCCTGAAAGTGGATTTGGAAGCAGAAACTATGATGCTTTTGGAGGACCATCAACAGGCAGAGGCCGAGGCCGAGGAGTAAGTACAGAATCTTTTCAGATTCTTTTCACTAGACACTCTTTTAAACCCTTTCAAGACCACTGCTTTAAAATGAATGCACTGTTCGGTACAGTGTGGTTTTTTTTTTTTTTGTCTAAGCAAACTGTCATGGTTGACAATGTTTACCCCCTTGAAGCTGTCTTCAAGTAGAACCCAGTCCCTCTTTCTGTTGAAAGTAATGAGTAATAGAAGACTAGTTGATAAGGTTTGTTAAATCTCTCCTTTTGTTTGAAAGGTGAAGATAATAGGTTTGGTCTAAAAGGGATTAAAAGGACTTGCATTTTTCCTTGTAAACACTAGCATCTTTGCTGCTAGTGGGGAAATTCTTGGATATTGTAAAAGTTTTAATTCAAAGTCTGTTGAAGTTTTGAGTAGGTTAAAGGTGCAATGTATAAGCAAAAAATAAAACAGAAGTTGTGAATGCTAGAGTAGCTTTTGTTTCCTGTAAAGGAAAATCTTAGTTAATTCTGTAATATGTTGAACATGTGCTTTATCAAACATCAAGTCTTCTTTTTAACTTAATTCTTACACTGACTTGTGTATTGGAAGGGTGATGGGGAGGAAATGGCAAAGGTGGGTGGTTGCAGTTACAGTGGTTCTTTCTCAAAATTAAAGCATGGTTAAAGGAATGCCATCAACTTGAAATCAGGTCCTTTCACAGAATTAAGATTAATTTCCAAATAATGTGCCTAGTCCTGTTAATTGTATTCCTTTTGTTTTGAAGACTTATGTTCTAACTCCTTTTCAGTGGATTCCTTTCCAATGTAAGATGTAAAAACTGTATGACCAAGAAACAGGAAGACTAACTGTACACAAAATAGTGGGTCACAGTTTGGAGAAGTAATGTTTGATGTTAAATGGGCTGGAGAGGGGGAAGTATACAACAGAAGGAAATAAAAGAAATCTGGACAGAAGAATAAACTAAGTTGATGGTGTCCCTTTATCTTGGTTTTATAATCCCAATTATGATTGTTTCAAGCACAAAATGTTCAGTGAACACTTTTCTGCCTGTGCCTCTAGGTGTAACTTATCTTTTAAATTCTTAAGTGTGCCATATTTCTTTGGAAAGCAATTCTTTAATGTTCAGCCATGCAACTTGTTTGTAGCTTGAAGTATAGAGGAAGGTTATTTTCACTGGGTCCTTTAAGTGCCTAATTGTATGGTGGTTTTGTTCCAGAAAGTCTCCTTCACAGCATTCTTGAGTATTCTAGTTGCCATATGAAAGTTTTAGCTCAGATTTGCACATGGCTGCTAGCTAGCATATAGCATTGTGTGAGAAATAGGTTCTAATCTTTATATTTCCCTTCTGGTAAAGCTGAAAGCATTAGGTTCTTAAGCTTGGATGCCATCCTTTCAGAACTCATATAGATCTGAAAGTTTTGTGCAGTTACAACCAAGTAGCCTTATTTCTTTTTTGTTCTGCTTTTGAAATGTATCTCTTCAGTCTTTTATGTAATAGAATGTAAAGGCTAAACTACTTGCCAGATGTAAAATGCATTGCACCTTTAATAGATAGACTGTTAAAAAACAGGTATTGAAATTATCCAAGTGCATACTTCATGTCAAATTTATGCATACAGTGTAAATGTACATGTTAGGTAGTTCTGTAACTATCTCAACTAAATAAATTAACATGGCGATCTTGTGCATGGACTCATTAAGAAAAGTTTCTGGTTTGGTACATTCTGTCATTTAAAATTTGCTTAAAAAAGCAAATCATGCTTTTCACAAACTATGTTGAAGTTATTTTTATGTTCTTTTAACTTTGATAGCGTAATACTAATTCTCTTTTCATGTCAGTAGAAATATTTCTGCTTATCCAAGTCACCCATCCAGTCAGTGGGTGCTCGTCTGCCCTTTATTAATTCAATAATTGTGTTAAAATTAAGTAGTACATTAGAGCTTTTGTAAACACTGCAGTCAGCTATATTCTCCCTCTTCAGATTACACAGTTATTGCATGATGTCAGAGAGGTAACTTTTGTAAGCAGGCATCCACAGCACTTTTAGAAATGTGCACAGGAATTGTGTTAGGGATAATAGAAAGGTTTCGTCTTTCAACTGACTTTTCATTTCCACTGCTGCCGTGTTTTTGTATCGCTCCCTCCAGGCCAAGTTTTTACGTTATTAATTTACTGAATTCAGTGGAAAGATAGAATGAGCTTCTGTGAATTAATCACTGTTCCACACTGGCCAATCTTCTTTACTTAATTTTTAAATCACTGCCAATCATTTGGCATAAAGAAGCTTTTTTTTAAAAAAAAACTTTATTTAAACAACTTTATTTTTAATGGCTGCTCTCTGAAGTAGGTTGGTTAGCTCTGTTTTTCTTTTTGCAAAGGGGGAAGTTGTTTATCATCTAGGGAATCTGAAGAGAGGAGCCAAGGTATTAGGCTGAGGTACCTACCCTGTTAGACATGTTCATTATCTGGACAATGGTTCTGAATAAGCAGAAACACAGTTTATACATCTGTGTTCATTCTACTGGACAGACATCCACGAAGCCATTGCAGAGCACAACATTGAGCTGGGAGCTTATATTTCCCCTGCATTTTGCTCTAGAATGCAGATTTTACTTCATGGTTTTATTGTACCGAGTAAATGTTATATTTCTATTGATTTAATATACTAATACCTTTCTCTTGATTTAACAAATTTTCAGCATATGGGAGACTTTGGAGGAATGCACAGACCTGGAATTGTTGTTGACTATCACAACAAACCCAGTCCTGCAGCAGTTGCTGCAAGAGGAGTAAAGAGAAAAATGGTACCACAGTCATATAACAAACCTGCTGGGACATTTGTCAAGAAGCCCAAAATGACAAAACCTATTTTGAAGCTGAGCCAGAAAAAATCACCAAGTAAGTAACAAATGCCAAAATTCTTAAATGTGCTGGTTGGTAATTCTGTGAGTTTACTCTTCTACTGCAAAGATAATTTGCTGAATGAATATAATATTTTGATGTGTTTATATATGTACTGCTGAAGACTATTTAATTCAGATTTAGTGATGCTTCCTGGAGGCATATATTCACTACGGAAAATCATTTCAGATCTCAGGTTGCCTTAAGTGATGATGCCTGACAAATATTACCATGTGCCTTTGCATGAGGCTGGGTCCTGCTGCCCAAATACTTCAATGTAAAATGTAGTGCATCAACTGCGATGCAGCTAAAATAAAAGTATAAGCTGTGGATGTAGAGGAGAGGGGAAGGGAGACAAACTGAGAACACAGTGAAAACTGCTACAGAATGATTTCGGAATGGTAAAGGGAGACTGCTCCTTCTTGCAAATGAAATGCTGTAATGACGAGAAGAACTGGATATATGATGGGTATACTGGAAATACAAATTGCAAAGTATTAGTAGTGCTTGGTTTGTTTAGCTTCCCTAAAGATGTTCTACAGATCTAATAATTTTCATGTAGCAGGCAAAGAGGAAGAAAAATATCACTGAAATTGGAATAAATTACTTGATTTGAGGGAATTTCAGTTTGAGTCTTAAATATTATGAATGGCATGTACAGCAGTCAGACTTTATTTTGGGGAGGGGCTTATGATACCCTCAGTAATTTGGATCTGAAGTGTTTTATATAATTTGGTTTCAAATCACACATGAAACATATTCAAAATTACTTTAGCTTGGAGCTTGCAAGGTAAAGGTACAGACTGGGCAGAAACTTCCATGTGAAAATTGTAGTTACACACTGTATTACAAAACTGTTCTCTTTAATTTTAAGACTACTGTAAAAGTTTCTGGCACTGGGTGTGTAGAACACACCTCTGTTCTTTATATAGAGAATAATATTGCTGGACTTGCCAGCTTTGTTGTGATGAAATGGATCTGTAAAATACACATCCAGGTATATCAAAGATGGGCATCTCAGAAGTCTCCCTTGTAGCTCTTCTTTCAGTACTTTTGTACTTTCTCCTTTTCTGAACTACCTTCAGACAGGGCAGTTCTAGTTTATTATGCTTCCCCTCACTGATTTCCACAATCTGGGGACCAATGTATTATTTAATATTGATGTTACCTTTAAGAAGTGGAGTAGATGGTGCCTGCTAGAATGCACTTTTAATCAACCTGTCCTGTGGAGACTGGGAGGAAGAAACTGTTGGGTGGCTTTACACAGTTTTCTGAAACTTGAATTGAAAGATGCTCTAAGCAGTGTTGTGTATGTGAAAATTAAGTGGGTGACAACTACCATAAAATTGGATACAATCTCTATGCAATATATATGTGAAAATACATCTCAAAATTATATTGTCCTCTCTGTCACGGCTTTCCTGTTTTGTCATGTTAAGATATAGATGGTTGCTTCTAGAAGACTGATCGGTTTATATGCCTAAGGATAACAGAGTATATGTTTAGTATTATTACTAAAATGTGATAAATTGTAGATGTAGACCTATTCTTTTTCCTAAGTATCTTATTGCCTTAAAATGAACTGACAGTGACGGCGCTATCACATTATTTATTTCTTCCTTGCTTTGCTTATAGGCAGGAAGTCGTCTTTCCAGGATTCTACGATAGAGGTAAAGGTTCACAGAATTGGAAAATGTTTGTGATTGTTTCAGCAGTTTGCACAATATACCTAAAGATGAATAATCATTAAACTACAGTTATAAAAATTGGGCACTTAACTGTACAAGTGTGTTTTAAATCTTTTCGTCACTACTTTTAAACGTGTCTTATTTTGGTGGCAGTCTGAAATCCTTACTGATTTCTAGTGAAAGATACAGCTTGTGCACATAGCCTGGATAAGGAATTTTCATGTCTGTTTGTAGGCCCTACCTGTTCTTGTAATGCACAAAGAGCTGTCACATGAATACTTACAGTAAGACATAAGACATATCAAGGAGAGGGGGTGAATGAAAAAGGAACCAATGTTAACAGATGTTCTTTGATAAGGTACAAAGATTAGTTCCCACATACAGAAAGATCAATTACAGTGATATGTAGGAATGTGATCAGTAAGCTAAGTGTGTGTATATATATCCTAGTTCCATGCTGAAAGACTGGGATGATATTTTCCTTTTTGAGTGGAGGTATTAATGTATTCTCAGCGAAGTATGTGAATGTCTGAATTGGAAGTCAGAGTATTTATGTGGAACACAGAATTTTGCTTGTGAAACTAGTCCTCAAAGACTTTTAAGATGTTAAGGAGAAATGCATAGTTTGAAGTGTTTATACATGGAGTAACTAGATAACCAATTCTGTTTCTCCTGTTATTTGATAATACAAGTTAAGTAGAAGATTACTGGTAACATTTATCACTGTCTTTTTCTGGATTTAGAATGGCATTGGTTTGTTGTTTTTTTTTCTTAAGTTTATGGATTTGACTTTATTAGGAAATTGAAGTGGACACAAGTGGTGCAGTTGTTATATATGAAGACTTTACAAGAGATGCTTATGATCTTGGATATCAGACTTTTGGAGGTAAGTCAGTTTGCTTTGTCCAGTAAGGTATGATAGGTATAGTATTTTTGTGACTGGTTAGATTTGGTAAGCCTGTATGTATGACCTCTAATTGTTACTAAATAGCATTGCTTTCTTTCTTTTAAGAGTTTATATATGCAGGCCATGGAGAAGATGACTGTTTATACCATCCATCCATTTTTCTCTGTTTTCTGATCATCTCTGTATATTATAGTTTGATTTGTTTTTCTTAATGTAATGGTCTTCTGTACTTACTGCCATTCCATTGCTTAAATGTTGTTAATCCCACCAATTCTTCACCCATATCCTTTTATCCCACTAGCTGATTAACCTCACCCTTAAATTGTAGGCTAGTCATTTTTGTAAGTGGATTTAGTCAACTTTGAGAGCTGCTCTCAGGAACACCTGGTCTATTTCATGTGCTGTCTTAATGAAACAGGTTAATTATTAGTCTGCATAAAATCAGTTGAAGTATCTATTTAGTTACATGAAGTCAGTTGAATTGTGTTAACTGTAGCAATCTCAAACAAATGTACAAGAAATCTAGTGTTAATGCTGAAACTATCTTTAGTCCCCTTTCCCTTTGTGAGCTGCCCTATTGCACGTGTAGTCTAATCTGATGCTGAGGACTGCTGGAATTTTGCAGCCAGCTGATCAGAGTCTCCTTGAAATACTGAAGTGGGAGCCCCACTGTGGAGTCCTAGTTTATCTGTAGATTCAGGTCATCCATTTCTCAGCTTGTAACAGGATGGGCTCTTGGAACTGTGAGCTTTAGGGGCAAGGCATAGGCCATTTCGCTCCACAGAATGTCATACAGATGATTTTTACAGCAGTAAAGTGAGATCCTTTGCATATTTCCATGGATGGTGGTAACACACTAAGTGAAATTTAAAGCCTGAAATCAGTAATGGGAATTGGCTCTATCTTTAGGATAGGAGTTTTTCTCCTCTCCAGATTAGAATAGTTTTTGAAACTCTGCTGCAAAATGAAAAACCTTGGGATAATCAGGAATGGGGCGAAAGCTGTCAGTCAGTGGAAATGTTCTCAGTACTTGGTGACACTTCTAAAGCCACAGAGTTTTTTGTGAGTCTTTTTTTGCATTTTGCTGCTGTATGTTCCTTTCTGTCACAATTTGGATGGAGGCTGACCTCTCTCCTAAGGTAGAACTGCACCCTTTTTTTCCTGCTCTAAAACTAGCTGAGTAATGTTCTGATTGTTTCCCTTTATCTGTAGGCTTTTAAAGCAGACATAGGAAAGGTATAAGTACACTTAGGCAAAAGTCAATGTCCTTATAAGTCTTTAATGTTGCAAAAGTAGTCATTTATTTGTTTGTACCCCCTCTGGCTCTCACTCGTTTATTTCTTCAACTTAAAATCTCTGGAACATTTTTCTGTGAAGTCTAGTGGGGAAACATAATAAAGTTGCTGAAGTTCAGGTTGGGTACCATACCTTAATGAAACACTGCCTCATCTTCTTTATGAGAAACTTTGCCTTTTTTTTTTTGAAACTGCCTTTTCAGCAGAAGAGAATGGCTTTAGATACTTTCTTTTTATGTCAGGGGATTGTAGCAATGGTACCCTAAAACCATGGAGAGTTTTAAGTGATGTATTTCTCACCGTGCATCCCCAAGTACCCTTTTCTGGTCACCTCCTTGAAGAGGCCTCTTAATAACTAGGCACAAGAGGGTAGGGTTTGCTTTAACTCTGAATTCCCTTCATTTCATGAGTGCAATCTATAGTGTAACCCCTTAACTACTAAGTTAAGTTTAAATTTGTTGTCTTTAGAGGAGGAAACCAAGCTGAAACTTCTATGGCATTTAAATGTGCCATTGAACCACTTCAGTATAGGGTCTTTCTCTGCATTCTAATGTGTTTCTGGAGGAGACAGGGAAGATGGAGACTTTTACTTGTTGGGTTTTTTTTTTGGTGTGCGGCTATTTTTTGTGTGGTTGTTTTGGTTTGGTTTTTTTAACATAAAACTTTTGAATCCTTCTTCTGTATGTTAAGATGGCAAAGGAGAAGCTAAAAGTGAGGAAGAAGAAAAGCGCCGAATTGAGGCCAGAAGAGAGAAGCAAAGGCGTAGAAGGGAAAAGAACAGTGAAAAATATGGTGATGGATACAGGTTGGTGTTACCTTCTGTCTTGTGGGCATTGTTTTTCTTCTCCTTTATCCTTCTGTTAGAATATGTCTTATTTCCTCAAAGCCACTTTGGACTGATTTTATCAAAATAAAACGTAATGAAGAAATGAGCAAAAAACCAGCCCCCAAGAGTCCCCACCCCAAAACAAAGTCCAGAAACTAGTCTAAACAAAGAAAAATATCTTGAACCAAAACCCAGCACCCAAATCCTGCGACTTAGAAGACTGGATGTTTCACTGGACCTCTGCTCTATCAGAAAATACAAAATATGCATCAGTGCACAGTTGAGAAGCAGATTAGAATGTTACTGCTTTTGAAGTATGTATTTCAGTTAAATATAAATTCATGCTGATTTAATAAGCTGTTAAATTGTCTTTATGCTGGTTTCCTATGTATGGTGAGCTGTTGTATAACAAAAATAAGTAGATTGTTCTGTAACTTTTCTTAGTCTTTCCACAGCCAAGCAGGCTAATGACCAGCACTGTACAAAAGTCTTCTGTATCAGTGCAGTATATGATCATAGTGTTAGTGCCATTGTACTAAGGTGGCCATATTTCCTTAAAAAATTATATAGTTTTTAATTTTAAAATGAGCTTTAAGTGAATTATTTTGATTATTTGTAGTTAGCAAATCATGAACTGGGCTTGACTCTGAGAAGTCCTACAAAAGGTGACACAAACTAGAGAGCTGTGATAGATAAACTCACAGAATAATGTGGCTTTTAAATGGTTAGCTTCTGATTTCAGCAGTTTTCATCTTCTGCATAGATAATTCATATTGAGACTAGCCTCATTTATGTTTGGCTCTTGTAGCAGTTACCCTTCATGTGAAATACTGCAGTTTTGCTTTTTCACTTAGGCTTCTTTAATGAACATTTTCCCTTTTCTGATTAGGTTTGTCAAGTCTTCATAGTTTTGCTGAAAGAGGGAGGAATGTTTCTGTAATAGTAATACTGTTTGCTGTTTTTTCTCTTGCTAGAATGGCATTTACTTGCTCATTTTGCAAGTTTCGAACATTTGAAGAGAAAGAAATTGAGGCACATCTGGAGAGTGCAGCCCACCAGGAAACATTGGATCATATCCAGAAGCAAACCAAATTTGACAAAGTAGTCATGGAATTTCTTCATGTAAGACAACTGCTTTTTGATCAGTATAATGCTTTTACATTAGAATGTCCTTAAAATTTACCAGTGCTTACTTTATCATTGCAGATGACTTTTGGCACAACACATGTTATTAAAAACTGAAGTAAATTCAGAGTCTGTAAAATAGTGTTACTTTGACAAAGTAGTTCCTTAAGAAGTTAAAGCAATTAATTGCTATTTATTACAGGGCTATTCTGTTTTAAGTATAGATTCTTACTGGAATATAAACCATCATACATCAAACATGCTGGAGGTTTTTTTTTATCCAACTCTCTGTAGGAATGTATGGTGAATAAATTCAAGAAGACAGCTCTGCGTAAGCAGCAGACAAGTAACCAAACAGAAAATGCTCAAGCTGCTGAAAAAGATATAATGGAAGGTGAGTAATGGTTTTTATGTGAAAATGCATACTGTGGATCTCTGCGTGTCCTTTTCTCCTTTCATTCTTCTTTGATAAAATCAAAATGATGAGTTTCCACACCTTTTCTGTTACCTGGTGGGGATTCCTTGCTTTGTTTCTGATACCATGTGGAATGTCAGCACAATGGGAGATGGCAAACCTTATTTATGTTTGCTGTCCAGGTAGTGATGTCAGAAAGTAAGATGACATTGTTCTAAGTACTTGGCAAACAGAATTATGTGGACTTTGCCATCATCTTACTCAGTATAATGCATGAGGAGTGGCAACAAGTGAATGAAGATAGATTGTGAGAAAGTGTGTAATAAGGCAGTAAGGTGATAAGAGTCAAATATGATGGCAGGGATCTGGATAGTGTAAGTACAATAGTGGTTTTGAGGGACACTGACAAAAAAGGAGCTTGATTAATTTCTTGGCTACCTGAGATGCATCTTGGCCTAATTTTTTTCTTTTTTCCCCTTGCTTGCCCTACAGGCAGTTTTCTAGAGCATTTTGTATGTCCCTGCCTTTCTGTACCGTATCATTCCACCTTATCCTTTGCTTGGGGGATTTCAAAGGATGTGCTAGAGCCATAGGGGACACCGTTTGAGTACTTTACTTCAGGCAATAACTGTGTTTGGATATTACCTTAATTGGAATTTAAATTCTAAAAGCTACTTAAAAACTGATATAGTCTGGATCTTAACAAACTTTCAAATCCTTTTTGAGTAGAATCATAGAATAGTTAGGGTTGGGAAGGACTTTAAGATCGTCTAGTTCCAATGCCCCTGCCATGGGCGGGGACACCTCGCACTAAACCGTGTCACCGAAGTCTGTGCAGTCTGGTTTTGAACACCACCAGGGATGGAGTATTCACAGCTTCCCTGGGCAACCCATTCCAGTGCCTCATCACCCTAACAGTAAAGAACTTCCTCCTTATATCCAATCTAAACTTCCCCTGTTTAAGTTTTAACCCATTACCCCTTGTCCTGTCACTACAGTCCCTAATGAAGAGTCCCTCCCCAGCATCCCTATAGGCCCCCTTCAGATACTGGAAAGCTGCTATGAGGTCTCCACGCAGCCTTCTCTTCTCCAGGCTGAACAGCCCCAACTTTCTCAGCCTGTCTTCATATGGGAGGTGCTCCGGTCCCCTGATCACCCTCATGGCCTCCTCTGCGCTTATTCCAACAGTTCCGTGTCCTTTTTATGTTGAGGACACCAGAACTGTACACAGTACTCCAAGAAACCTCTCACGAGAGCAGAGGGGGAGGAACACCTCCTTTGACCTGCTGGTCACGCTCCTTTTGATGCAGTACTTTCCTTAAGAACTGGGGGGCCTGTTTGCTTTCATGATCAGAATGTGGCAGTACTTAAAATTGCAAGAGGAGTTGGATTCATGCACCTCCTGGTGGTGAGGGGAGGCAAGGAAATAAATCAGTTCTTACAGGGGAAAGTAAATCCAACTGCTTTGGTGAAGCTCTGATTGTTTCTTGTGTCAAAATGTGTATTATTAAGGATAATAGTTATTGTTGATTTTTTTAATAGATGGCATTTTTATAGTTTAAATAGTTCAATTTGATTGTTGTATGATTTTAATTTCCCTCTTTAGATAGGTAGGAATTCATATAATTACAGATAGCAAACATAATGCCCGAGTGTCATATATAGCCTGTGGACAGGAGCTGGAGTATCCAAGTGCAAAACTTCCTCCTTTAGCATTGCTTTCAGAGAGCCTAGTTTTGATGCCTGAATTTAGATGAACATTCTTGTGTGGTTCAGTTTGACATGATTAACAACTGAGAGCTCTGGTTTTATAGTACAAAACCTCTTCTGCTTACCTAGAATAACAACACATTTTGTGTTAATTTATTGAATCTTTTTTTGGCAGGGGTTACTGCCGATGACCATATGATGAAAGTTGAGACTGTTCACTGCAGTGCTTGCAGTGTGTATGTTCCTGCATTACACAGTTCTGTTCAGCAGCACTTAAAATCTCCTGATCACACAAAAGGAAAACAAGTAAGATATGTCACTTTTTAAAGGCAAGCATAATCTAATAGTAGGTGAGAAGTGTTAATGGGACTCAGTGCAAGTAACTTGTAATTTCTTGTTGGCATTGTTCTCTAGAAGGCTAGAATGTCCTTGTTACACTTTGTAAACATAATGGCCATGAATTCAAATTTGTGTGACACTTGTAATGGGGTATGATAATTATTCACTGTAAAAATTGTTTCCTAGGCCTACAGAGAACAAATAAAAAGAGAGAGTGTTCTTACTGCCACTAGCATCTTGAATAATCCTATAGTCAAGGCACGATATGAGCTGTATGTGAAGGTAAGACCCCAACAGGAAAAAGCATAATCAGTAATGTTTGCTGTATCATTATTTCCTCTATCCTGGTAAAGAGTTTAACCTCAGTGCTCTGTCTTCTGGTTTTGCCTACTAGGTAGCTCACAGATCAAATATACTTGTAACTTAATTTGCCAGTCTCAGATTGTTGTCCCGGGTAATTTCAGATTGTTTGCGGCCAAAATTGGATTTGACAGCTTTTGGTTTAATATTTGTATTTATATCTAGTCATTTTTTAATTAGATGCTCTTATTAAGAAAATCAAGCTTAAAGAAAGCATCAGTAGTATCTATAACTGTGTACATAATACTAACTGTGGAGCACAGACCACTTTACAGGCGAGTCAGCCTTGATACATAGAAGCAAAGGCTCTAGCATGTGGTTTTGTACTAAAGATCAGTTCACACACTACTTGGCTACTTTGTATTCTGTAGAATTTCTAGGATTTGTGGGATCATACAAAAGATGAAAGCTTACAGGACTTTGTCATGATCAGAGAATTTAAAAGGCATGCAGCTTATGTTGCAGGTATATGGCCTGAGAAACAAATGTGAATCAATTTTATCAAAACGTGGGTTTCTTTCTGTTGGGCCAACAAAGGTGACTTTTTCCATAGTACCATTGTTAGCTGTTTCTAGTAGTTACTATTAATGGATTTATAATTTTGTCTGTGCCCAAACAATAGACTCTTTCAGGCAAAGCAATAACTGTGTTGTAGAAATACGACAAGGTGTGAGCCAGTGCAGAAATCAGTTGTGGCTTAAAGTACCAAATTAGTCATGTCCTGCAAAGTTATATATGGTCTGAAACTGATTCGCACAGCCAACAACTATTCTGTAGCTGTTCAGAAAAGGTAGCAAGTCACAGCTCAGCCTGGAATGTGTATGTTATTTGCAGTCATCCCTTCTGGTCTTCCTTACGGCCTGGTATGCATGTGCGTTATCCCGTACAGCCCCCTAGTGGGGGACTGATAAATGGGGAATGGAAATGGCCATTCATCAGTTGGAAAACTGAGAATGCCTTCGCAAGGAGACCACTGCCAGAACTGGTATTCCCTGGAGAAATTGATTCCTGACTTTGAATACACTTTCAGTAGCACCTGCTCAGCGAGATATCTGGCTTCTGGTTATGCAAATCCCTGTCATCCTCATCCAGATATGTAATTAAACGCAGACTGAAGGAGTCCAGTTTTATTATACAGCATATGATGAAAAGGAGCATGTGGTGCATGCATTTGGTGCCTGCAGTCTTCGAGGAGAGTAGGAAATCCTTGTTACAGCTGAAAATAGCTTGCTTTGAGGTGAAGGGCAGACTGGCTTGGGGAAACAAGGCTCCCTACCTCCCAACCAAACCCAAACAAAACAGCCACCCCCAAAACAAACCCAGGCTCACTCAAACCCAACATTTGTTTGGAAAGTGTTGTCTATCCTGCATATGTAGCATGGAAGGAGGAAATTCAGAGCAGGGAAGACCTATGAGGCTGTTGCATAGAGTTGTACCAGATTGCAGGAGCAGGTCATCAACATCAGAAATGCCTTTGAGAAAAGGAGAACAAAATTGCAGGTCAGTAACTCCTGACTTTTTTTTTTTATGTATCCATATTAACATAGCTTCACATGAGCCAATAAGATGAAAGATTTTTCTGCTGAAAATTTTTGTGTCCATATTGGGAAGTGTGTTATTTGAACATGTGGCCTAGAAGAGGTGCGTATCCCAGATGAAGTTGAATTAGGGAAAGCTCTGTTTCTATTGAGGCAGAAGCCCCGTCTTTTAGAAACACACTCTGCTGAGAGTTAGTATTCCTTCATCTCTACCACAGTCAGTATTTTGAACCCACTTTCCCCCATTGTAGTTTTGTGTGAAAAATTTTGCTTAAGTCATTTCAATTGCCCCACAAATCTGCCAAGTAACTGCTTGGAGAATGACTATTGAATGTAATTTAGGCTGGCTGACTGTCAATTTTGAGGATATGTGCTGTGTGTAGTGTTGCATAAGACTTCTCAAGGTTGAAGGGTCTGGCTTATGTTTGACTGAAAAGGAGAGAGTAGATTGTGACTTCTGAAGTAAGCCAGCTGATAAGCAGTAACAACTGCTGTTTTCCTTGGGACACCCTGGCCACTTCATTTGAATAAAACGCCATTCTACCCGTCGTGTTTTCCTCTACCCAATGGAAAGCCTTTTTAGCTCTTGGGTTTAATCATTCCTGTTCCACAGGTTGTTTGCTCCACATGGTGGTGGTTGTATGTGCAAAAGGAAAGCAAGTAAATAGATGCAGCCGTTTTTAACGAACTTACAGCTTGGAATGTAGTGTTCTAGAAACACTTGACTAATGTTTTTTTCTTTAACTACATGCTTCTAATTTGCACTGTGAGAAGGAAAGCAGAGATATGAAATATTTTCATATTTAAGCACTTAATTATGAAGCTTTTAAATACAGTAAAGGTGCCTGTCATGTTCACTGAAAATGGAAGGATTTGTGTGGAATTAGCCTAAGATAATCACTTGGGTTTTGTTTGTTTCAAGTCAGTTACAGTTTATGTCTAACCTCCATGGAAGACATCATTAGTAAATTTGATGATGTGGCTTTAGTGGAGCTCCTCATCTTTTATTAAAATTATGATATTCGTTATGCCTACGGTCAGTGACTAGAGTTAGGAACAGAAAGGAAAAAAAACAAAGTTTCCTGAAAACTACTATGCCAGAGCTGAGGATTCCAGTTGTCAAGCCTTGCACATGATCTTTATGGTTCTTATGGTGACCGTCTTTTACACTTAGTCCATTATTTATTTTTTTTTTTCCCAGTTCCTGTATTTGAAAATCCAATTCAGTGCTTCAGTTAACAGCATATTGTTTGCATCCTGTCCTTTGCATGAAAGGAACCTTTACTCTTAATCTCTTCTTTGGTATCTTCTTCATCGGGTATTTTAATCGAAGAACTTTGAAAGCTTTCTCTTACCTTGGCCATTCTATTAAAGAGCCCTCTGTTTCCCCAGTGTTGGTCTTGTACGGTACCCTTTTATGCTTCCAGTGTACTCTTTGTATGGTTAGGTGTTTTTAAAGTTCTTCACTTCTTATTCTTTTCCATCCATATTGTGAAGAGTGGAGGAAATTTACTACAACCCACCTGCTAGCCAGTCAGAAACAATCATCTTAGAAGATTTATGAGCCTGTAGCAACTCCATTTATAGTAAGGAGGAAAAAAAAATCATCTGTTTCTCAGTTAAAATGTTATTGCTTGATGAAGTTGTGATTGTCTCTAATTTTGGACCATTTAGAACTTCCTAGATAGGTTGATGTTCATGATTAAAAGCTGCTTGGATGTCGCTCAAGAGAAGCGTCATGGAGTTTGACATTTTCTAACACATGTTCAGCTAGTCCTGGGATATAGTATATTACTGAAGCCATTCAGAAGTTTGCTGGTTAGGTAGGTGGACTTTGGAGACTTTTTGGGTCAAGTTTGTAAGACCTTTTATAAACATGTATAGAGTGGTTTCTGAGAACATACAAATTCCAAAGCTTTGGTTGTAAATACCAGTTCACAGTCTTAAGGTTTCTCTGCAGTTTAAATATTCTAGAGACAACTCAAAGAATGCATCTCTGGGGAGTAAACCACTTATCTGTAGGCTTCATAAAGTCTTTCTGCAGCAGTTCAGTGGTCTGCCTGTGTCCTTGGCTTCTTGTTTCGTTTTGTTTTTTTAAAGCCATCTGGGAAGATGGGACCAGTGTGGCTGTCAGAATCAACTAGCATCAAAATTGACTCTGCATCCTGCACTGCATGCCTCTGATGCTACATCACTGGAAAAGAACACAGTCATTAGGATCTTCCCCTTGAGGACAGTAACTTTTTCCTTAGTTTGAGTACTTGAAACATGCATTTTTCTCAGGAAAAAAATAGCTGGGGAAAGCAACCTTATTTTTTTTGTTATTTTTGTGTAGAGATGTGTTTAGGCAGAAGTAGTGTGCTGAATCCAGTTCCGCTAGGTTAGTCATACTGTCTTCGCAGGAGTGAAATGTAGCAGTTTCCTGTAGTTTGTCCCTAAGAATCAGGGACAGTCAGAAGTCATCTGTAGGAGTGTGGAAGTAGTCCTTTTAAAATTGCATTCTTTAGCTAGAGTTCATCATTGTGCCTAATTTAGACGTGAGAGGATTTGAATATTTCCTTTTGTATCAGACCTGTAAAAGGGCTTCTGATCTCTTTGTGAATCATTTATAGAGAAAGGCCACATTTTTGTTTTCTTTTGCTCTTAATATGCAAGTCTTCCCTCTGTAAGGTCTACTGGTGAACATGTCTTTGAAGCTGACCAGGTGAAGTAGTCTTAACTCGGTAGTTAGCTTATTTCTGTCTGGCTGAAATCCTTGGTTCAGTACCCAAATGGGATTTACAATGTTTTGCTAAACCTCATAGAAATGGCACCACAAGCTTTGCACTCAGGGGTCTTTCACACTCCTGTCCAAAAAAGAAAGTACATTTTTTGGGGAGCTGCACTAATCGTTACTGAATTAAGGTTTGGATGCTGTCTTTTTGTATTTCACAATGCTTTCTATTGATGTTGTAATTGAAGTGGTTTGGGCAGTCATATTTTTCATGTGTTTTTTTCATGAAATGGTTTGCAGAGCTAGCAAATATTTTTGATATTTCAGTGTTGGAGTCTGTAGCTATTCAGTGAAATAGTCCTTGGTGTTCTATAGACACATGGTGCTAAACAGTCATAGTGGATCATCTAAAAGCACCATGAGTTTTAAATGAGATGGGGCTTTTCTTGTTTTCATGGGGCTCATACAAGTTATGATACCAGCTTTCTGTGTACTTGACCTTTACCTATGACAGTCTACTTCTAATCCCTGAGGAACTACATCTAAAAAAAGCCAAGTTTAGTATCTTAAAGAAGTTTAAATACTACCTTATTCATGAGGTTTACATGTGGTAGTATGTCTTTGATTAGGCTATTAATTAATTGGACTCAACAACTGTAAAATGTAACTGAAGCAAAATATTTAAAGCAAACAAAGGACAAAGGGCCTAGTGCTCAATTTTTTCCTTTTGGATCCTCCTTTAAATGATATTCTTGTATTCCCAAGTCTCATGTAGCTCATGTGATCTGTTCAGATCAGACTTGCTCTGTAAGCCATTTAAACGTGAAAGGAGCTTTAGCGAAGGAGTTCTTCTATATTTCATGTAGTAATTCTTTATTGATAAATCATAGTTCTTAAATATCTGAAACAAGGGAAAGCTGAGGTATGTCTTGAATTATTGTAGGAAATAGAGAAAATATGAAAATAGAGTATTTAAAATACTTTCTGAGAAATCTGCTTGATAATTTGTCTAGATCAGCAATGGAATGAATCTCAGGCTAGTCAGTGTAGTTAATTCTGGATTTCTATTTGCTGAAGTTTGCATTTTTTTTGATAGAATTATTCGGAGTGAATAAAGATTATTGAAAAGGAAAGCAGAACGAAACTCTTCAGATTTGATTTGAATTGGGGAGAAAAAGGAAGCAGTTACAGTTCTTCATAAAAACATGTTGAAACTTGACCATGTAATTTATTTGACTGAATGTTCAAGTTAGACTGGAGTTTGTATGTAGCATATTTTGGCTTTTTTTCAATGACATTTCTGCTTTCATTACAACAGTTTATTGGGATCCCAATGAAGTGTTGCTGATTTTAAATCAAATCTGTTTTTATTTTCTTGGATGGGAAAACACTTCAAAACCAACCAACCAAAACACCCCAGAGCAAACTCTTAAAAAGCTTTATAAAATATCACAGCATTTCTTAGTGGCTGACCTTTTCATTCATTGAAACAATGAGTAGTATTTTGTGTTTCAAATAAATATGACAGTATTTGTTTTCTGTCTTCTGCTTCAGGGTGAAAATCCTTTTGAAGTGAATGATCAGGCTCCAGAGCAGCAGACAGAAGAAGAGGAGAAAGCCGATGAACCAGCTGAGGCTGAAGAAGAAGAGGAGGAAGAGGAAGAAGAAAATGAAGAACAAACTGACTTCACTTTAGACCACACTGAAGATAACTAAGTGCAAGAAAATGAAACTATATTAGGGGGGCAAAACAGCTTTTTATTTCTGCTCTAAGAGGGCTCAGACTTTTTAATAGTCTCCAATGAAGTTGTTGAAGATTCCCCACCATATGCATGCATTCCATTCCATGGAGAACTTGTTTATGTAATTCCTCTGTATTTCTGATTTTGTTTCAAACAAAATCAAGATTATTTTAATTGAGCTTTTTGTAGAAAACTGACTGTTAAAGCTGATTAAAGCCCTGTGTTGTATATTTTTTTAAGCATTCTATTTTTTTTGGTGTGTGTATTGAAAGTTGGATATAATAATAATTTTTGGTCTAATCAGTTGACAAGAAAGGCAGGTCTGTGGGGTAAATATATTACATGCCCTATGGCATAAGCTCATTATTTACCTCTTAGTACAGAATGAATAACTTCAGAAATTGTGCTGTTGAGTGTGGCTGTTTTGGGGACTGCATTGCACTCTGTATAATAGAGTATGTGTTATCCTATGCCTTGTAGCTTTTTTTGTGATATGATGTACCAATTTGTAGCAATAAAACACTTAAGAAATGTTACTGCTTAAAGTATCCATACTTAAATGTTTCCCTGCTGACTACCAAATTTGTTTTGAAATCAAATCTTGATTAATACTATGACTGAAGTGAGTTAAAGTTTGTCATTGCATCCTAGTGACACATGGTATTTATTGCTAACTTTTCCTACATATACAAACTCCATCTACCAACCCAGATAAGCACTGGAGCCTTCATAGTGTGCCTAGGGGAAGCATACTTTCAGTATATTTACATGCTGTGCAATTATCTGTCTTAGAAATGATACATAAATATGCATGGTTTTTTTTTTTCCACAATTCCCTCTAATCTAGCTTTTGACTAAAGAGAACTGGAAATGTCTTTTTTCCCTAAATGTGGTAACTTAACAGAAGTAACTGTACAATCTCTTGTGGTCATTATGGGCAAGTTTGCTCAAAATCTCATATATGTAGTTTGTACACCTTTCTGTAGGAGAACTTTTGTGTTAATTTGCAGCCATTGCTGTATACAGGTGGTATAAGCAGAGAGTGGAGAGAAGTTAGGTAGAATTAAAATACTTCTAACCTCAAATGTGAACCAGTTTGCTTTTTCAGTGGTCTACTGTAGAATTGGGTAAGTATTGGGTAAGTGCAAGTATTAAGGGGGAATACTTGATTTGGATATTAGACTACCAGGAAGTCTAGTAGCAGTCAGCTCTGAAGAATGCTGTGCATTGTGCTTATTTATCTATTGCTTTTAGCATAACTTGGAGAGTAGAAAATACAACATTGTGAGGAAAGAGAAGAAACTGAGTTAGGTGCTTTGACCTCTTGTTTTCTGAGTGGCTTGCATTTTTTCTTTTTAAAAAATCAGCATGATGTAGGCTTGATTATTGTACCTGTAAGTGTTAGCTTGGAGTTAAAAGCATGGGTTGGTTGAAAGATGTGTTAAGCCTGCAGCTGATTGAACAGTATCTCCTTTGGATATGTAAGCTTAAAATAACAAAGTGTTCCCTACATCTGTAAACATTCTCCTGTTCTCGATCTTAAGGCTAGGATTAATATTCATATTTTCATTAATTTTAAGGTGTAATCTCCCCTTCTGCCTTACAAGCTGGTCGCTCAACTATTTATGTTCTATTTGTAGATCTCTTGTGCTACAAGAGGAAGATGCTGGTCTCTTCCCAGACAACTTAACAGGAACTGTATCTGTGTTCTAGGAACTGGCGAGAGCTTTAGCATGAGAACTTCTTTGCAGTAGTTAAGAGAACTGAGATGCTGCATAAATATTTGCAAGTGGTGGGTTTTTCATCTTTGTCTATGGCTCCTTTACTGGTTGGAGAGAAGTTGCTCTAGGCAGCTAAGATAAGGTTTTTTACCTAAGATCTCAGTAATTCATTTCCATTGCTGTAGTCATTTTATCTGCTATGACATCAGGAGCTTTGGACTCTAAGCATTTGTGACTTCATACTCTTGACTGATAATCTGACGTATAATTGACTGCTGAGTACTGACAGTTCTAACCCATGAAGTCATAGCTTAAACTTGGATTTGGGGGTAGAGGGGCAGCTGCTGATTGTAATGGACAAAATCTCTCTCCTAGAGACCTAACTTAAAGCAAGGAAAAGCTTGGCAAGTCCCACATACTCTTGGGTCTAAAGCCTTCAGTGGTGTTCCTCAAATCATGTGAAAGGATTGAAATTTGGCATCAGGTTAGCAATGAATGTTTGTTCTGAGTCAAGTATAAAAATTAGTAATATATCTAATTTGTTTTTAAATTAATTTCGAAAATTGTCTTAAATTTTTAGGCTTACTATATTGTATTTGCTTTTAAAATACCTGTAACTTAAGTCCTACAGCTCAGTTCAGCTGCCTTTAAACAGATTTGACTAGTTTTATGTACAGCTAGCCAATGACTGAGCCTTTCTGTATAAATAAAAATGTGTATAAACTGAAGTCCAACATCTAAAACAAAAGAGCTTCTGATCTTACTCTGCAAATCTAAGCTTTCCTCATCCTATCCTTTGGTACTTCAAAGCTGATGCTCACAGAAGAAGGAATGAATACCTGGAGGGTGAACTGGTGCATCAAAACCTGCCGAGGCAAAAACATAAAAGAGAAGGATTCTTGACAAAACCACAAGACCCCCTGCTATCCTGCGATACTGATTTAAAACAAAGTTCTGCCTGTATGCAGAAGTGTGGTTGGGTTTTGTGTTTTTGTTTTTTTTTTTTTTCAGGATTCAAGAATACCAGCTGTTACTGGAGAACATGGAATAAATAACCTGCTTGCCTTTGTGGTTTCCTGCAGGTCAAACATTTGAGTCTTCACATGTGCCTGTGCTTTTTACAGACTTGCCATCCTCACTCCTCTTTGAGCCCGTACTCTAGAACATGTGTATTCCATGTGTATTCCAAACTTTTTGTGTATTTATAGGGTTATATATAACCCAAAATATGAAGGTAAGTCAAGAATATTGGGAGCTTTTGTGGGATACCAAAAAAGCTAAAAATGGGTAATACAGGGGCAGGAGGAATACATATATTCCTTATTCATTACTATGAATAAGCACAACCTACTGCATATTTAAGTGAATTATTTGTCGAAGAGCAGAACAGCTGTATGGACTTCAGGAAAGAGCCGCGAGCGCTCTATTTAGAAAAAAGAACCTTGGTTAATGTACAAGCCTTTTCAGTGTTTTCACTTGAGAATGTCGTAAGATAGATATCCTTCATGAACAGCTAATAATATTATTAATAATAAAAATATCAGTAACATTCATAATAATGTTTAATATACTAAATAACTTTAATATAATTGGATATTAATATTTATATAGTAATATAAAATGTTACGATATTGATTGTTATTATAGTGGTCCAGATCCTTTTATTTCCTCTTGTTATTAGTCTGTAAGGTTGCTGTATCATTAAACCATCAGTCAAATAAGGCTCTTTCAAGAGTACCTGTGAATCACTCTTCGTCTTTTCACATTGAGGTGACTAGAGTATGTTGAGGCCTGTTTGAATTTCCTGGAATGTTGTTAAGGTAAGTGTGTAGCCTCTACACACGGCAGTGAACAGTTTGCAGTTGCCTTAAGATCTAAATGTGCTTTATGTTGTCTGGGTACTTTACTGTGTGTTAAAGGCATCCATCTGGAGGCAGAGTACTCTGAGGAAGGGTACTGTGGTAGCAGATCAGCAGTTTGTTTAGCATGCAGTCACTGTTTAGGGGGAGTACAGTGGCACACTCTGTTAAGGCCATAGATTTATAAGGCTGGAGAGGAGCACTGTTGTGTCGCCTTCCTAGCTAATGTCAGCTGTGTTCTGCTTGCTGATCAAATGTCTTTTTGTTAGACTAGGATATAGATTTTAGAAATCTAATCTAATTTAGCTGTTATAATTCAGACAAGGGTGAATTTTACACGATTTCTACCATATTTTATTTTAAGAGCCTAAAACTGATTTCAGTATAGTGTGGGGCTCCATATGGCATTGTCTGGTTTTAGCCTTTATGTCTATTGCTGTAATTTTTTGTTTCTGTTGGTGATAAATAACACACTTGTTACATGCCATAGTAAAAAACTTAATTGGTTTGTTCCTTCACTTCCCTTTTTGACTACTAAGCAGTCTGTTGTGCTACATGGGCATTTCCTTCCTAAAAGACTGGCAAAAGTTATGAGTGTGGAGTTCTCTGCCAGACTCAGCCGTAGGTTTCCCACCATGTGTGTCTTGTTTTTTCCTTTGGAAAAAATGAATAGTTTAGGTCCTGTGAGCCTTCAATGTTCAAGAAGTGCAGCTGACTGGGGAGGGAAAGTGCTTTCCAATTTAATTATTAGTACTATTGATTAGAGTTCAGTATTGGACAGATGCCTTCCTTAGTTGAGATTTGTCTGGTAATGGGTATGGTGTCCTTCCTAGAAGCAGGGATACTTTGTCATGTGTTCTGCTAGTTCTCTACATGGCAATGCACAGAATGTGAGATGGGGTCAAGCAGGGCTGAAGGTCTTACTGTATTGCTTCTTAGAGCTTCTTGTCCATTCCTACTCTCCATAGGTATGGGGGCTACTAGAGTAACTGGGATGGAGTAATCTACGGCCTGTCCCTCTTCTCACCTTGCAAACATCTGCTGAGTATCTAGAATATATGGACAGATTCTGTACTTCTCCCTGTCTTTCCTTAGGACTATGTATAGGAGTTAGGGCCAGGTCAGTTTGCAGGCCAGTGTTGTAGCAGTTCCTAGTGAAAAAACTATACAGGATCTCTAGTGTCACAGTTCTTAATCTGACTGACTGAACACCCTCTTGGTAAAACACGACTATCGTGTGAAATGGATATCTATATAAAGAACGTTAGCATTCCTACTTGTGTGCTCGCTCCTTAAGTATGGTATTATAAACGTTTTTTCAGTGAGAGGTTTATTCTTGCCACTGAAATTCCTTCTCACCTCTTGAGGACTATAAATGTTTCTGTCTAAATGTTTGTATATATACGTTAGCAAATACACTAGCAATGAAAGGAGAGCTAAGGAGAACTTTCATTCTTTATTGGATGTGGGGAGAAGGGGGAAATAGTGACAAAGGGTGAGGAGAAGGCTGAAGTACTTCATGCCTTCTTTGCTTCAGTCTTTAATAGTAAGCTGTTGTTCTACAGATACCCAGTCTCTGAGCTGGAAGATGGGGAGAGGGAGCAGAATGAAGCTGCCATAATCCAAAGGGAAACAGTGACCTGCTACACCATTTAGACACACACAAGTTTGAGGCCAGATATGATCCACCCAGGGGTACTGAGGGAGCTGGTGGAAGTGCTCACTAAGCCACTTTCCATCACTTACCAGCAGTCCTGGCTAACCAGGGAGGTCCCAGCTGACTGGTGATAGGCAAATGTGATGCCCATCTACAGGAAGGGCCGAAAGGAGCATCTGGGGAAGTACCTGTCGGTTTCACCTTGATGCTAGTGAAGGATGTGGAGCAGATCCTCTTGAGTGCCATCACACTACATACAGGACAGGCAGGGGATCAGGCCTGGTCAGCATGGGTTTATGAAAGGCTGGTCCTGCTTGACTAACCTGACCTTCTTATGACAAGATGACGACTTAGTGGATGAGGGAAATGCTGTAGGTGTTGCCTACTTTGATTTTAGTAAAACCTCAGACACTGTCCTCCAGCATTCTGTTGTAGGAACTGGCTGCTCATGGTTTGAACGGGTGTACTGTTTGTTTAAATATGCTGGAGGTATTGAAAAGATGTGTAGATGTGGCACTCGGGGACATGATTTAGTGGGTTTGACAGTGCTGAGTTAATAGTTGGATTTGATAACCTTAAGGGTCTTTTCCAGCCTAAGCAATTCTAGAATTCTAAGACTGCCAATATCAGAATGTTGAATGATGTGACAAGTGCTACTTATGTATAGTATTTATAATTTGCAGAATTATACCTCATTCCATCTACTGCTTGTCTGAAGGTAAAACCTTCTGTAGGCTGTACAGTAGCAGTGCATAGCAGTACTAATGCTGGTGTTCTCAACCCGCTGTGTACCAAGGGGTTAATTTGTTTCCATCACTGGGGATTTGAATTGCTCGTCAGTGCTGAGGTCACTGTCACTGTTAAATGACAGATGTCTTTCTGAAAATCCCTTGCATCTTCCCTTGTGATGTAAAGTTCAGTGACTGCAATAACAGGGTGTTGTTCTTTAATAACTGTTAAATTTATTCTTTAGAGAATTTACAAAGATGTCCTATTGCTCTGGGAGAGCTCCCTTGATGCCCAACTCTGCATTTTCTTTTTGCATAATGCCTACAGATTTAGAGCCACTGTACTCCCAGTTGTATGGCTTCTGTATCCCTTGTTCAGTGTTGCTGAAATACTCGTAAATCTCCTTTCTTCTAGTGTCTTTGTGCAGCAGCTGGGGTATGACAATAAGGTCCCTGATCTATAATTCCAGACAGCCCCTGAGGGTGAACAGATCGACCAACCCTCATCCCCAACGTAAGCCTGGGGAACTCGATGTCCCTGGGAGGTAGTCGTTTAATGCTCTCTGTTTGTATTCTGCATGAAACCCTTCTTGATGCTGGACTGTTGTTCACTTAGAGAATTATCCAGTGCACAGTATATAAACTCCCACTAGAGATTGAATGCATGTAAATAAAGCATGCCTTAAGTCTAGCATAATGTAACTTTAAGTGAGAAGAAATAGACTGAATCTAAGCACCTTGTTAGGGCTGCATTCACTGCTGAGATCTGCACAATGCAGTCACAATCTGCATTTCTATGTCACATGGATAAGAGGTAAGGAGGACAGCTGTATAGGTTCTCCGATACCAAGGATTTCCTGGCTTTTTATTGAATATGATGAGAGTACAGCACTGATTTTTTTCAAACAACAGCTGTTTTGGAAATACTCTTGTGAAATAGCAACATTCATCTTGTAACAAAAAGAGACATAGTTTGAAAAATGTGATTGATTGACTGACCTTTATGCTCCACATGCCTCATGAAAATGTTACTTTATACTGGCTGTTTTCACACCACCCAAAAGCCTGGCAGGCGTTTCAGGGTGCAGACAGAGGATGATCCCTGCCCTACAGCCTTTGCAATCTCCTGATCTCTAGTTATATTCACTTCAGCTATATTATTTTTGCAACTTTCATGTCTGTATAGGAGCACTAATGTGTATTTTAACTATAAATTATTTAGAAAAGATCTGCTTGAAAGCTAGTACTCATTTTCTCATAAACCTCCATCATCTCTTTTAAACATTGAAATTAATGAAGTGTAAAGGGCTATTTTTAAATAGGTGTTTCACACATGCTGTCAGTCTTTGATTATGCTTGGTTCATCTAAGCAGTTTTAATATGAACACAATTGTCAGGATAATTTTATGTTCTGCAGCAGCTTTAAAGGAGATAAAACTACTTCTGTTTAGTGATCTGTTATTTGCCAGAAAAATACATTCATTACGTGGACAACAGTGGCATGTTTGATGGCAGTTGCATGCTCTGTGAGAAGCTCCCAGCGCATCAAGGCCAGTGGCAAAGTTTTCATTGACAGCCACACAGCCAAGGCAGCACCCAGCCTGGTTTAGTAAGATCGAGTGTTGGACGCTTCATCAACGCTACTCTTACAAAACTCATAGTTCTTCTGGTATTATAGAAGTACAATTCCATACATGCACTGTGAAAGCTAATCCATAAAGAAAAGATGGAATGTTATTGCAACAAAACTATTTAACTTTTTATCCATCAATTCACATTAGTTTCTTCTGCTTATTGTTAAGAACTGATAGCCTTCTCTCCAGCTCCTCCAGAAAGGTAGTGGGACACTGGTCTCTCAGACAAAACTAAGAATAACTTACTTATGGAGGACAAACCAATGGGAATTTGAAGTCATATTTGATTTGTATTTGTCTCCTTTGTAAATATAGCTCTAGATTATGGCCTTTAGCCTGTCCTTCCTCATGTGGGAATTTGGGAAGCCAGAGAGAAAGTCATGTTAAAGCTTAACTGTCTCTGTCCATAGAGACTCTATTTTTTATTTTAAACAAAGGATTTGGTTGCCCAAATTGAATATGAAAGCATATGAATTCATCCCTAATAAACTAGGACTTGTATTATTAAACTGCAGTAGGTTGTTTGAATTAAGGTGGGTTTTGTTGCCAGATGATCCAAATAAAGGATATTTCAGGCTTTGAAAGTAAACATAAAATAATCACCGTCTCTTTAGTCTTGTTTAATTGCAGCACAACTCGGCAAGCACGAAGTCCTAATGTATATAAGAACATGTACATAACACAATGTTCAGAACACGCAGAGCTCTGTGCCAGAGCACTGTGGTTTGCTAATTACTTTTACATGCGCCCAGCACTGTGCTTTTTGAAGATGGGTGTTGCTTGGTTGACTGTATGTAAGTGTATGATGTAATTAATGTAGTCTTAGTAGGTAAAATGAAGTTTGAGTCAACATTGGTTTGTATTTGTTTTATCCTTGCTGCTCTCAAGAGGATTCTTTTAGCTGGAGATTCATGACAATATGATTTTTGGGACATTAAATATGGCCAAAATAAGGGAAGACCTTTGGCAAACAGACCTGGGTTGCTTCCATTTAACTGATATTTTTCAGTCAGGCAGATTTCCAATTTTCTTACCAAAAATGCTCACAAAGACTTTATCAAACTGATTTAATAATGTTCTAAACATTTTTCTTTATGGTTCAGAATGGTTTTCAAAAGAGTCAAGCATGTCATAATGAGAAGATGTTTAAAGTGTAAAAGCAGTTAACACAGGAAGTTATAAATGCAGTAGGGTGTTTTCTGAAAGCTTTGCTCTTGCAAAGAGGAATTACTTCAAGCAGAAACCAACAACTTCCTGCTTTACAGAAGTTGTAGCTGTCAGAAGGTGAGTTTTGCCTGATACTTCTCTGGGTGCTGTAGCTTTTCACTGCTACTGCTCATCCATGCTATAAATACTTACTGAATTTCCCTGAAAGTGCTCTGAGGCAATACGGCAAAATCAGAGGCAGCAAAATTGTACATATATGTTAGAGGAGATTATCTTTCTACTTCCTCTTTTGTTCTCTTCAGACTCTTTTGTGTCTGGAGCCTGTGGAGGGTGCCATGGTAATCATTCTTTCTGCATACTAGCTGTGTTAACCACATGTTGCTTCTTAGGCTGATATTAGTACTGTAAATCAAGATTGACTTATGTTTCCTTCTGCCGCTCTGATTCCTTCTTCCCCGATCACATTTGTTTTACCACTCATGGTCTTGAATTTCTCATTGAAGTGGTAAAGATTTTATACAGGACTCATTACTTTTTCTCCCTCTCCCCCCAGTTGTTCATTCACTAATTTTTCCATCCTTTGAGCCAATGATAAATGGTGCTGGAAGCATAAGTATGGATGGAGAAGCAAGTATTAATCTTTGAAGGAACATACAAAAGGAGTTATCCATTCTTCAGTTCCTCAGTTTTCTTCAACTTGTTTCTAGTATTTTTCATGTAGAAACTATATCTAACACAGATGCAAATCTAGTGTGCAACACAAGTCCAGACAGATACAACTTCAGTGTATCTTTCATATTACAGAAACTAAGGTGCCTGAGATTTTAAGTGACTAAAATAAGACACTTGGAATGCAAAACAAGAGTGCAAGGTTGCATGAGCACTTTCTTTGCATTTCATACTTCTACTCCCTTCATATAAGAGACTTCAAGCTATTTAGTTCCTGGGACTGGTATTGTCTTTCCAAATGGAGCTTGGCTGAAACTTACTTTATTGGCAGACTGAAAGCCAAGCTGATCAGCCTTTTTTGACATGACAGTAAAAGTATGCAATTGCAGAACGTTTGTGTGATGTTTCTCTAGTGATATTCCCTAGCAGTGTTGCATTTCTGCTTTTAGTTTTGTTGAACTTGCATGATGGAATACAGTTGTGGTGATACTACTTTAAAATCCTTAACCATGCTCATAAAACTGCTTGTATCTGTTCCTGTCCTCTGCATGGGTCAGAAAGTAACATAAGCCCTTCATAGGAGAACAGACTTCAGGTTGCTCTGATTCTGTTGGTGGAGATAAAATACTTTCTTAAAATCACAGGGATTACGTCCATTATGCTGACCTCTCAATTTGAAGAGCTTCTGTAGGCTGGGAAAGGATTTCTTCTAAGAGTTTTTGTTGTGGTACTTCTCATTTCTTCTTTTTTGACTGTTTTTTGGGAGCACTGATGATTAACAAAACCAAACAAGACACACACCCCCCCTTCCCCCGCAAAACTTCCTTGAATAAATGGTGGTATGAGAGGGAATTATTGCTTTAGAAGTAACTGAATGGGGGTCAAGGATTCTCTTGTATTTAGCTTTTCTGAGCACTTCTGGTGTCTTGTAGACATTCATTTAGAAATGATTAAACTTCTCACTTGAACAAGGAACTTGGAGCTAAGTTCATAAAGCAGCTGAAAGTATTTTGAGCTTCCAGCAGAGAGATCCGACCACCAAATCACATACTTTATTGCTACCATGACATAATAACCCAGGACTTCTGTTTCAATAAAATGCCTACTGTATACCTGTGTTCTTTTGTTGAAGATGCTTTAATTCCTATTCCATGAGGAAAAGAGATGCTCATTCAGTGTTTCAGTCCTTGTGTTTCTATAGTGGCACTCCATGGTTTCCATTGAAAATCTGTTATTTTATGGCATGTGAAACTCACCTGGATTTCAGTTCCTCTGGAAAGCCTTTTTTCTTTCTTTTTTTGGGGGGGCTTGTTCATGAAAAGGAGTTTTGTTGCTTAAAACTCAAATGCATCCCGACAAAGTCTGTCTGGCTATCTGTCTTAGGGCTTTATAGTGGAGCCCACTGGTGTAGTTTCTATGTGGCAGTGTGGTTAATAAAGTGAGATCCCAAGTGAACTTGTTGGAGGCTTTTTATCCTCTGCAGTGGTAGGCAGTTGAGCCTGGTGTAATCCTGAGATGAGCAGTGTTGATTTGTTAGCTTTGCCAGGGAGTAGAACCTATAGCCCATGACTGGGAAAAGGCCTTCTTGCTCCTGTCACTCTCTGGGTAGCGTATGCTCTGCTTATATCTTTATAAGCTGTCCAAAGCAGAAGCAGTGCCTCTTCCTCTTGTCTTACTTCATACTTGGTTTCAAAGAGAACGAACAACATGGATCTTGCTTGTGTGTTTATATGCCATACATGCAAACACTTCATTATCCTTTAAAGTTAATGACACACTCTAGCTACTTGACCTGGTGTGCTATGGAGTGTCGTACAAGTAACCTGAGTGATCTGTCTTATTTTAGTAGTTCATAAAAATGCACTGGACCTTCATTGTATTCCATGTATGCCTACTTCTGGCTGATGGCTTCGGTTACCAAAAAGTGAGGTGACTGGGTGAAAAGCGTCTCCTTAGCTTTTAATTCCATATAACAAAAAGTTGGTTTATCCTACTTGGTTTTAACCATCATGATATTAAGGACACTGTCGTGGTCTTCATGTTTTGTAGTAATAACTAGGACATGGGAAGTGTTCATTGGAAGCTTTTACCACTCCTCAGTGAGAGGGAAAGATGCAGATACTCCTGGGGATTCAAAGAGAGTTTGTTTTTCTTCTGGTGTTTCAATTAAGTGGATGTTAAGATAAACTAATCAACAAACCACAGGTTTAAAAAGGAGTAAAGCGGTTCCCATCTGAAATTAACGGCATGTGACTTGAATTGCTGGAATGATTGTGCGGATTCTCTGATCACCCAGAATGCAACTGTGTGCAAAAACATGACTTGAATTTCCGATGGGAGAAGGAAAGTAAGGAAGAGAGGTTTTCTTCTGTTTCAGTGATTTCAGTCATAGATATGCAACACTTAGTGCAAGAGGGGGAAAACTGGCTGAAGCAGGGGCGCAGACCGATTCCTTCTGCTTTCTTTTGCAGGTCTTGCCTTTTGTAACAGAGCAAAACAAATCCAGACTGAGAAATGTAGCCTCTAAAAGGAAGGAAGGGGACTGTGTACCCCTATGAGAGCAAGTGTAGGTAAAACATGTCTGTTGTCCAGCATGCACTGAGCGCAATACTTAGAAGGAATGGCGTGGCTTTGGCCTGAGGGAAGATGCGCTTATAGCCCCAGTAATGGATGATTAAACAAGTGAGTGATTTGGGGTTCGTGTCTTCCAGCTGCATATAAATAAAAGCCTCTAACAATCATTCTTCCCATGCTGGCTGTGTATGTCCATGTTTAATTGTAAGCAAAAGAGCTGGTTGGCTTTTTTTTTTTTATATATTCCAGATAGTTTTATAGCATTCCCTCATTTAAACTCAGTAAATGGGGAAAATGATTGTGACTTTAGTTTTCTGCTTGATCAAGGTAGATCGTTAAATGGTAGCTGAATTCCAAGGTTGTCTTAGTATCCTGTGAAAAGTCTGAGGCTTAGGGCATTCTGTTTTCCCCCACAATCTGGAAGTTGAAAGGTAGAGGGCAGCAAAGTCCTATTTTTTAAAGGAAAGTTCAAATCATTTTTAAGTGAGTGGGTTTATCAGGCTAAATAGTGATAATCAGTTTGATGTGTTTGGTCTTTCTGAATTATTCCAAATTGGTATAATATTTTCAATAAGGAAAACTAATCTTTACTAAAATACAAATAGAAGAATCTTGCCTGCAGTGTGGTTTCACTGGTAATAAAGTAACAGCAATACCAGAAAACAAAAACAGAACGCATTTGCAAAGCCAATTGAGGGACAGCTTTTCAATATCACTGGTGCGAAACTTGTCCTGGTTTATGCCAGAATCTGTAATTACAGATGAAATGGAGAAATGAAAACAAACTACAATCACACACAGCTATCTCCCACTTAGGGAAGAAACAACGAAAGAGAGTCTTGCATGTGGCTTTGGATTGATTTTTGGATAAAAGCCCCATTTTTGCCTTATTTATCTCACAGCGTGAAAGTACTCATATTATTCAGTGGTGACATTCTATTCCTGTGTGATTCTTTAAGTGCAATTATGAAGTGATGGCATTGAGTTGGAAATCAGTTGCTCCTCCAGCATCAGTGTGTGAGCTGTAAACATTTCACAAGAGGAACAGAGAAAATGTTAAAGCAAAAATGTGAGTTAATTCTTATGAATTCACCTGAAAGGGAGTACCCCATGGAGTACTTTAGCCATTAATAATGAATGTCGGTCATTAATGCAGAAAGTGGAATTTACTTCATTAAATGCATTGGAACATATGTTTTATCATTTGGAATTATCATATTGTACTGTTTAGCTAATATCATTGCCTGAAACTAGTATTGCTTATTATGTACAGTGAATGTGCAATGAGTTTAGAGGCTAGTTTGAGAACCCACACTTTCAGCTGTACGCAAGTTTCTTCCTGTTACACCACAGGTAGCTATTAATTTGGCTGTTTTGTATGTAGTGGATTAATGAAATGCAGGGGAAAAGTTTAAATGGAAAAATCAGGTGTAAGCTTCAAGGTAGGATCACAAAGATGTTGTCTGTCCTTTGACTGCTTATTCAAGACATTGAAAGTTTTTTGCAGGTGTATATAGGGAGACAGTATTAGGATTCCTCTTAATTTGTGTTTGTTATTTTTGTGTATCTCTGTCAATGTCCTAATAGTGTTTTAGACCTACTGCGTTAATTTCATCTCAGATGTGCAGGGACTTTCACTGCTGTGAATAGGTGCCCTCTTTAAATGCTACAGAAAGGAAAATTTTTCTTCCACGTTCTTAGGTTTACTGTGCTTTAGAGTTTGGATTGTGTTTTGCTTTCCCTCTGTTATTCGTTCATTCACCAGTGGCTCCTGGGAAGCTGTATACTGTCCTTAAAATGCCTTTTTGAAGGACATGATGTTTTCATTGTCCTTCCTTTGTATATCATTCCTCTTGCATTTCTCCCTGACACAATATTGAAATGCTCATTCTGGCTGAAGTGATGACCCCAAATTATTGCAGACATTTTAAGGTATCTCCTGCTTTATCTAAACCAAGTTTTCAGATATGCTACCTTGAACCCCATCATATCTGGATAAATGAGGCAAGTTGTGTCTAGGTAATGTCTTTATTTTAGGTTTTAAAATCTCATTGTTTATTTATAGGGACAATTTCATATCAGTTTTTAGCACTATAAAAAATGAATGCACATTTGCAAACATTGTGTTGTCACCTGATGATTTAAGTGTTGGAGCAGTTAAGTATTTAAGTACTGGAATAGGAATAGTGAGTATTTAGGTATTAAAACATTTATTGTATGTTCATTATATAAATAACAAATACTTGGATCTGCAAAATAAATTGTAAGAAATGTAGTAACACTGTGCATAATGCAGTCATTAAAACCCAACAATCCATACATCAGAAAAATAACAGTACAAAGTGGGTTACATTGTGTGAAGTTACAGATACCTGAAACTTCAACCTTTATGCTGTAGCAGCATAAAGCAGCTCTAAGACAAATGGGCTGTTTTAATTTCTGCATGGCTAACATTAGGAAGTATGATTAATGAATTTTTAATGCATGTGTTGTTGTGTTTGGTGTTGGTGGGTGTTTTGTTTTTACAGAAGAGAGCAAGGAGGTTAAAGCAAGACTTTAAGCGTTGTTGCTTTGAATCCAAGGTAGGTCTGAGGCACACATTTCTGTGACGGAATTGTATCATCTAAAAATAAGCTAAATTGAAAGACTGAGTCGCCCTTTACCATGGAGCATGACAAAAGCATAGCTAGTATAATGTGCAAAATATTGCATTTTTCATTGGCAAGCGAAGCCTGTAGAGCTGCTGGTAAAAAACAGATTGACATTTGGTCATTATTTCTTATCAAGGGTGTTTTACTTGTAATGCTATTTGACAGCTATATTCTAGGTCTGACAGCATTGAACCAGCTTAATTCCCACTGAACTGCTCTAAATACGTGGTATTGCAATCAGTTTAACAACCCCTGGAGGCAATAAAATCTCTCCTTTGAACACACACAAGGGAAAGAAATCTAAGATTTATAAAGGGCAGCAAGTATTCAAGATAGGGGCAAAGTTTATGTGTGAGCCTATAATTGATGTTTCCTTTGTTGGAAAAGAAAGCTTGAGGATGCTTTAAGAATTAATCTTTAACAAGTTCTAATCTGCACCAACAAGATCTGCTCAAAATGAGCGAGAGAGAGGTATGATACTGAGTGTTTTGTCAGATTCAGCCAACAATGGAAATTCAAAGGTACTGTGTAGTTCAGGAACATTTTTGAGCAGGTAAGGAAACTTCACAATTAGGTATGAAGTCTGCTAGAGCTCTCTGCCGCAGGTGAGTGAGTGCGGAACTTGTAACCTAGCCTGCTTGTTCCCTACCATATATCTAGATGAGTATTCCTATGGCTGCGAGCACTTTGTGTTATCTACTGAACATACAGGATAGATGGGAAGTTGCTTTAAGTTTGTCTGCTGCTTTTGTTCTTGCAACATGTGATTTGGCACATGAGGCAGTGACAAAATAAGGGTTAGATGCTATTAAATCATATCTTAAATTCCAAGGGATATCCAGTGCTTTAAAAAAATACTGCATTGGATATCACCCATCAATTAAATGTAGCTGCCTCTAGGGTGAAAGATGGTATCTTTCTAAGAGCATACACTGATAGTCAGAGTTTAGGAATAGGAATATAAAACATTTTACTGAATTGGCAAATACATGTTATGTCTTTATGTTCTGCTTTATGTCCAAAAGACCTCATGAGAAATTTCTTAAAAGGCAGTTTGCAGCATTGTTGCAAAAAGAGGATGGCCTTCTCTGGATTAAGAAATAAATTCTTTCACAACCTGGTCCAGTGGAAGGCGTCCCAGCTCATGGCAGGCGGCTTGGAACTAGATGATCTTTAAGGTCCCTTCCAACCCAAACCAGTCGGTGATGATTCTATGATTCTTTCACTATCCCCTGGGACGCAGAGGTCTCTCATGTGAACATTGCTCCCCTTGGTCTACGCAGGTTGTAATACTTGAAGCAGGGTGTCCAGGTGAAGGCCTAATCGGTGGCCCTTACATAAAGGGAAGGAAGGACTGGGCCAGCAGAGGACAAAAGAATGTGAATGTGGATTGCTGTACCTCAGTAACTCTCACATTCATCCAAAGGAATGAGTATTATGAAAAAATATGAACCCTTCCATCATGTGTCATTTAATAAGATACTATTAATGCCATAGGAACATCTCATTAAAATGTGTACAGAAATCTTTTCCTTGCATGTGTAGAAAGAGCATTAGGGGAAAAGGTTTTCAGAACCTTCCTGGTTTCCATTTGCAGAACTACACAGTGCAGGGTTAAAACAATTGTCTAAGAGAAGTCTTTGTGTTCCAGGTTACCATCTGACCACTACTTTTATATCCATAAAGCATCAGTCAATATGGGGAGCCTGGGGATAGTCTCCCTAGCGAGGGGGTGAGATAATAGTATTATTGAAGGGGGCAGGAAATCTCCTCTTAATCCTAACTTGCGAGAAAAGCTGTAAATGCGGAGAAAATTAGCACATCTTCTCTGTTAGCATCTCCTTTTTCTGGTATCATAACAGTGGATCCTGGAATTGTATGTTAGGTGGTATCTGCTATTGCTGTGACAGGCAGTAGAAATTTCAAGGGGGAGCTGTCAGGCTGTCCAGGCAAAGATTCAAGCAGTGTGCAGTGGTACAGTGGACATTGTTCCAGCATGAACAGGTTGTTCCTGAATGTGCTCTGTTCCTTGTTAAGTGCTGCCATAGATTGATGCACACAAGACAGGGTTCTAGTAATTTTTCATTTGATAGTTTCTGCAGAAGTTAGGGAAAACTTACTTGAATGAATTTGTCAAATATGTTTCCTCTGGTGGATCATCTTGTCTAAGTAATCATATGCTGTAGCTTTTTTTGTTGCAAAAGTTGTGTGTCGGGGCTGTCAGTCTGTCTCTATACTAATTCATTTTCCTCTAGAAAGGAAGGTAGCCTTCTTTTTGAGAGTTATATTAGTTGGCACTTGCCTTCCTGTACAAATTCAATCCCGTATTGTAATGTCAGCCTAGATGGTTGCATTTTTGATGCAGTAATTGTTTGCATTTATTTTTTCTTAATCAACTATAAATCTTACAGTCCAGAGAAAGTGCCCTTAGAGAGTTACAGAAAGAGGCCACTTCAGTATCTGGGCAATAAATAGCTTCTGGTTTAATATGGAAAAGGGGAAGAAGCAAAACCTCTCTGGCCTGTGCTGAATAGGTATTTACAGGGCAGCATTTCTCTACAATTAAACTTCTAATGTTACAAAGTCCTGGTAAGATGGTGCAGATAGCTGGGCGTATCTTCTAGGAATATGAGAATGATCTTTGCTCCAACAGATGTCAATAGAACTCTGAGTTTTTCTCAGATGGGAAAATGTCAGATGTTGGTATCTTTCCATGTTCAGTTGCCTACCAAAATAGGTATTGTCAAAAAATATTGTATTCAAAGGTTTGATTGCATTCTGGCATGCCTTTAAGTCACTGTACTGCTTCCATTTGAAAAGCTTTTCTTCCCCTACTATGACTCTTGGGTTTGCAGACCTTTTATTTGTTTATTTAAGGGAGTGCTTTCATTTAGCTCATAGGCCAGTTGCTGGGTGTTGCTCCCATGCAAGCCGAGCTGTAGAACGGTCTTGATGAAATCATTACCATGATTATCAAGTACATAATTGATTTAATTTGGCAAAACAGGCTGCCTATTTTCTGACTTCTTAGTGCTCATACTCTACTTTCAATGGGTAACTTAGCAGTGTAGTTCTCATAATAACCCTGTTCATTATTATAACATTTGTTAGATAATTTTCTTTTCATTCTCTTTATGAAGCAGAGAGTAAATCATTGAGACCTAGGTGAATCTGTCTTCAGTCAAGTTCAGTGCCTTTGCTTTTCAAGTTGTTACTCTTATCAGAAGACAAAGATCTTTTAAAATCAGTTGATTCAGTGTTTATTGCCAATAGAGACAAACTTTAAAACTCCTGTCAACAGAGGCTAGTTTAGAAAGAAAGAAACTCTGCTGTGTCCTTCTTTTAATATAGCTCAGATGTCCCTTTCATGCCCAGTAGCTTTGCTTTATTCACACACATCCTACAGGAGCACAGTGTCCCTTTTTGCTTGACAGTAAACTATATTAGCAAAGAGCAGATGTAGTACTGATATAAAATTTACTCTAAAGTACTTATTTTTTTATAATGCAATACTTATGTTATTCCGAAAGGTTTTGTAGTCTTTTACTTCTTACATAGCCAAAATATGGGGGGGAGGGAAGGTAGTAGATTGTGAACAGGTCTCTACTCCCTAATGTTAATGAGAGAGATTCTGTCTGAAGTGATTAAAACCAAATTAAGTAGAAGCTTTGTCTCATAAATGAAGGTTTCAGTAGGGTGAAATTGCACCTCATTGGTCATAGAATGAATTATAAATGAGGCAGTGAATCCAGTGGATCATTTCAAGTGACTAATCTTAGTCAACCAGGTAAGTGAAGCTGGCTATAAATTGGGTTAATTACTGTAGCTTGAGTTTTAGCTCAACAGCTCTTAATTTCAACTTTCAAAGGCTACACAAACCCATTTTGTACTCTTAGATTATAATGAGCAGTCTTTATTCTTTAATCAGTTCATCCAGTAGTGGCTGTCTGCTCTAACATTCCTTTGAAGTATGGAGAGATCTAACATAATTGAAGAAATGTCTAACTACTTGACTCTCTCTTTTTTAATATAAAGGAATTAAACATTAATCAGACTTGTGCATCTCAATTAAGCCAATTAAAATTATCACAGAATGTAGTGCACAGAGCAATAGGTAGCTTTAATGTTTGAATACATTATCAACTTTTACCTAATGTTCCTTATTTAAGATGTTTGTTACTCAAAAAGGAAACGCATGCAACCCATTAAAGAACACTTACCATTGTTTCAAAAGAGTTTGAGTAACTTAATTCACTTCGTGTCATCGCCTACATTTATGCACAAGATATGCTAAAATTGGTTGCATTTAGTTAAAAGTAATACCATGGATTACTTGAGTTCTTCCTACACCCGTCTCATTTCCATCTATTTTTTGGTGCTGATTGGGCTTTTTTGTAAGGGAAATATTCAGCAGTCTAGTTTCTGTCACAGGGAAGCACGGCTTTGAATTCACTGGCTGGAGTCTATACGCAAAGTCCATATAATTACTAATAATTTGTAACAAGTGTTAATTGATAAACAACTCCCTCTGGTAGCTTAATTAAAGCTGTAGGAGAGCAGGGTGATTTACAACTGGGATTGATCTCAATTAGTCAACAAAATCTGTGTAGTCTGTTCAAAGGAGGAGGAAGAATTTAGCCTAGTGAGGCTTTGGGAATTTTTTTGTCTTGTCTTTTTTGTTAACAAGAGAAATCAAATCACGAAGTATAGTAATGTTTTCTGCAGTGATCTACCCACTGTATCCTATGCTTCTCTTTTACGCTCCCCAGCATTTGTTCTTTCGGTTGTTTGTTCATTGTCAGGTTACAGAACAATATTCAAACATTTCTTTTCATTGTACACAATGCGATGAAGAAGTCATTTCATACCGAGATGTACATTTTAGAATAACACCCCCAGGAGACCACAAACTAGAGAATGAAAAACATTTAAAATATGTCAGGTTTTGATCTTTCTTACAGATTTGTTTATAAACTGGCATTATGCAGCCTTAATTAAAAGATAACACAGGAAAGATGGCATTAGGGAATAACTGGAGATGTGGAAGCACACTGATCTTGTAAAGTCAGCGGCGCTGTTTCAGAATTCACTACCCTTTTATCATTTGGACTGATAGTAAGAATATAATCTATGAGTACTTGAAATTGCCCCTGTGGAATAAAAAAAAGTGTCATCTCTGTTTAAACTAGATCACAGACTGGCTGCAAACAGCTGCTGAAACATTAATTAATTTGTTTGCAAATAAATCATGGATATGTACTAGCTGCAAATACTGATAGAAACAAGCACAAATGTTGTGCTGCTCAGATTATCTATAGGATCCCCAGTTTGTTTTCATTCTTTAAGATAGCTTCATATGCACCAACAAAGCCAACACTGAGACCCAGTAATCTGGAAGAGCTGAACCTTTTTTATTAAACTTGTCCTATAGATATATAGATGTGCTGAAATGTAAATCGGTTTCAGTGCTTTAAAAAACACACAGCCATTTTACATTTGTGTAGGACTGAGCCTCATTTAAGAAAGATTTGTTAATCAAAGAGAATGAAATATTTTGGTGGCGGCAAATGAATGTGAGTTTAGCAAGTTTGCAGCTAAAAATATGGCTTGATGATTTCAGCTGTGCAATTTATGTTCCTCTGTATCTTGAATGCTCTTCTGGTAGCTGTGTGGCATCCTCTATAAATTCTGTGTTACTTGGTACCTGCTTTTCGTATACCATTAAGGATGCTGTTTAGTGCCCATGGATTGTTTAAAGAAACAGGCTAAATCCTAGCCTTGTATCTTCACTGACCTAGAGCCCAGGCAGATGTACCCAGACTTGCAACAACACATGCGCATCCTTGGGGCTAGCCTTGTAGCTGTTCAGCTCTTCTCATTGTAAGGGCAAATCCTCGACTCTTTCCAGCGCTGCCCTAGGCTCTGCATATGGTAGGCAGAGAGGAGGAAGATGATGCCACAGGCCTTGCCCCCTTGACATTAGCTTTATTTTCAAGATTGGAAAAAATAAAGGTTAGATTCTGCCAAAGGATGAGACTTGGATATGTAATATGAGCAATACAGGGAGGCCTTTGGGTTCTAATTACTAACCTTCAAGTGGCAGGCTGCTCTGTTGCAAAACACATCGTTGTAGAGGTTGGAGGAGTGGCCAAGGAAAGGTCCATGGCCTAAATTCTGCATCATAGCGCTACTGGGGCTGTCTTAAATAGAAAGCTTTTTCTCTACTCTCTTAAAAGATTTTGTTTTGAGTCTTTTCTAACATGGAGGGTGTCCTTTTTAGTCTTTGGAAAATTAAGTGCTTGCTAACAAGAAAAATCACATTATGACACGAAAACTTAAAGCCAAAACCCTGGGGAAAAATCCCAAAACTATTCTCTGGAGAGCTAATAGTGTGATTTGATGTGAATTTGATTTCCTTCCTCCTTCTAGGGTCTGTGTTTTTTATACAGTAGCCAGACTATCACATCAAAGGTACTATTCTAAGGCAGATCCCACTATCCAGATGTTCTTGTCAGTGGAGGGGTAGGTTTTCCCAAGTTTGGCTGATAATTGTTTGAGTGGCCTTGATCTTTAGGTAATGGCAGTGAATTGTGCCTTAAGATCCACCTCTTCTGTAGATAATGCAAGCTGTGGCATTAGTTCCAAGAGCAGCCTTTGACTTCCAGGAATGTACTCCTGCAGGCACTTGGGAAGTACTGTTAGCATCCAGGTATCTGCTCCATGCCTACTTTCACCCTGATAGAGAAAGCTTGAGATCATCTAGTCTTTGTACTTAACTACACTTTTGCCCTTTGCTTGGGCTCTCAGAAAGCACTGGCTAGAGCATGAGTTCTTTCCAAATTTGAAGCCTGCTGGGCCTTTTTCAGAGGTTAATGTGACCACTAGAGGAAGTATCAGAGTCGTGTTTGTCTCATACCCCTGCCCCAAGGTTCACCCACCAGCTGCTATTCAGCTTCTTGTGGCATAGTATTTGCACTAACCTGACTCTTCAGTAATAATATCTGCCTAGAAGCTTGACTTTCATATGTTCAAGGAAAGAAGGAGAAACTGACTTTATTTCCACCAGTGACACCAGCTTAGTGCTCTTTTTGTGGAAGATCTAAACCTTTGGGTTTTCCTTTGTGGAGTGTGGGAGAAAGTGTTCACCTGAATATGCAGGCCAATTCCCTGGGGGTAGAGGTATGCGCTTACAAGTTAATATGGAGAATGGTGGTGGGTTCAGGAGTCCAGTTTATGATCCTGGGACAAACTGCTCTATTAGAGCAGGCGGAGAGTCTGGAGAGAGAGGTTTCACTGATGGTGCTGTTGGGACAGATCTTATTAATGCTTTTATATTTCCAACTGGAAGCGCTAATGAAAGCTGCAGCCAACACAGTTCCTGATCAAATTAAGGAGGCACAGATTTGAGAAAGGCCATATTTTAATTGCTACTCTAGACACAATTATTTTGAATAAACTTTAAGCTCTCTTGTACTCATAGCAGATAATAAACTCAGTGGGCAGCCTGGGGTGAGCAGAGCCCTCAGCACCGCCAGCACAGAGGATTTTGACTTGCTTGTCTGTTGTTCCTGTTTACTTTACACCACTAGGGGTTTTGGCTGTTAATGGTAGCTGGATTCAGATATGATGTCTCCTAACCTAAATACAACATGCTGTTTGTGTGATGCGTACTTTTTGGGGGGTGGATCTTATGTGTGCTTGCCATTTGAACTCTCCAAGCTATCAGCCCATTTGCAGGATGGGGTTAAAGTATTCCGTTTACCGTATTATCTTGCCACAGTCCTGACTTAAGACTCCAATGTAGAGCCTACAGGAAGGAGCCTCTGTTTTTACTGTCTGAGATTTTTAGCATTTAACGTAGCCAAGGAACAGAAATAAACCACAATATTTTGGGAAGGTGTGATACCAGAGTAAGAATCCTGCTTCCTGGAACAACTCCCTTAAGCTGTTCTGGTGCTGAAGTTCCTAGTGCCTGATTATTCAGCTTCTTTCCACTCTTTGGTTCGTGCTGAAGATAGGTATTGGGCTCCTCTATCACCTTGTTCTCTGCAAGGTCATAATGTAGGTGTAGCTTGGCACTCCTTGCCGTAAAATTGTGTTGTCTTCTCAGAATTGACTCCTCCATGAGTCTCTTGAGGCTGCTTTTTTTGTGTTACTATTTGGGGTTTATGCTCCCTCCACTTCTTCTTTTCCCTTATACATACGAGTTGGCTTAAGAAGACTTGAGGTGAAGCTGAAGCAAGAGTTGGGAGTTCAGCCTGGTAACTTTTCAAGTTGCTGTGTGCTGCTGGTTTCTTCAAGAGCTTATTCACCTCTGTGATCAGCTTTAAAACACTTGTTTATGTACTTGTTTCTAGCCAGTGTCCCCAGCTCCCCTCTCTTTTCCTTCTGGAAGCACAGGAGTGCCCCCATTCAGCAGGACCCACAAGTTGTCTGGAGGGTGTTACTTGGGGCAGGAGACAAGGCAGGGGCTCTAGAACATGCTGCCAGACCATGAGGAGCTGTACTTTGGACCTGAATGCAGCCTGCCCTCTGGGTTTAGCTGCTTGTTGCAGCTAATTATAATTGTAAATTTGCCCTTAAAATCAGATTCTGTTTAAAGAGCAACTTTTGCCTTGGGGCAGCCTTGTAAGCGGAAAATACTTATCCAAAAAGCAGTTTACTTGGCTTATGATTTCCTGTAATCCCTATATTGTTCTCTAAGATATTTATATTAGAGGGAAGAATTGCTTTCCACAACCCAGCCTCTCCCCTTCTCTTTGTGCCTGATCTTATACAGTAATCATCACCTTTTGGTTTATGGTATCACAGCCAGTTCCCATAGAAATGGCTTGATGCTCCCAGCCTTTATGTCTCCCAGCAGGCTCTTGCCTTTCAAGCTGCCGCTTCCATGGAAGAGTGGTTGGAGCACTGCTCATCAGGAATTTAGGCTCTTGGTTCTTTCAGTATAGGACAATTTAGATACAATCACTTTGCCCACAATTGCAGCTTACTCTGGGCTTGAACATGAAATTTTTATAACCTTGTGGCCATGCTACTCAGTAATTTGAGGTCAAGAAGCAAAGAACAGCATCATGCTTAACTGAGGGGTGCCCTAATCGCTTGACTGCCTGACATGTGGATCACTATCTGAAACTGGGACAGGGTTATTTGCCCAGTGATGTAAAGTCTGGTGCTTCTTTGAGATTTAAATAAATCTGAATGTGTGAAGCTATTTGTGCAAAATAGGCCATGGAATAATTGAGCAGAGCAACCACCAGTCCTTCAGCAGGTCTGGAAAACAGAGCTTCAAGCTGCATGGGTTCTTGCTGGGGAACGAGCCACGTAGCTATTGGCACTCTTCAAGAGGAAGCAGAAGGAATAACTAAGCTTAGCTAACCCTCCTCATTATCCCATCTCTTCCTGATTCATAAAGAATGAATTTCTGAGCAGTTCTGGCTCAGTTTCTATCTTTGTTTTCTGATAAGTAAAAGATCAACTAATGCTTTCAGGATCAGTCAGAAGAACAACCTGCTAGGATTCAACTGCAGACAAGTTGGTATCAGTTTAAGTGTACTGGGTTAAAACTGATGTAAGCTAAAATGAGGCTCGCTTACGTAAGTGTGAAAGTGTACCTAGATGGCAGTTCAGTGCAGGGTTTGGATGGAAGCAAGCTGAGAATAAGTTAACAAAAACATAATTAAAAAGAATAAAAAGGCCCCTGGAATGCCTTTATGTTCCAAAATGCCATATGGTCAATTGCTTGGCATCATCTTCCCAAGTATGCTAGCAGTGCTCTACAGGTTGCTTAATATCAGTGCCCAGACAGGAGGCAAGGGCTGAAATAGCATGATGTGAGAAAGGGAGCAGCTTGAATGCTTCCATCCACGTGTTAGCAGTCAAGCAGCATTGCTTTGTCGTTGCTTCAGAATCTGATGGTTGTGTGGAGCTTGCTTCTGTCAGACTTGATTAGGATTTGTTCGGATGTCAGTGATGGAATGATATTTTAACACTGTCCCCCTTAGTTTGGGTGGCAAGATTTTAAGGAAAACCTCTTCAGGTTTCTTTTTTTCTATCTTATTATTTATTTACACAATGAACAGTTACCGTTCTTTGCCGTGGGGGCCAAAACATCCATCAAGCTGCATAAGGGTAAGGGGTAAACAAGACTCGTGAGTTATGCCGCATACTCAGAATAATGCAGGGAAACAATGAGGGATATAATTGAAGCAAAACTCATTTCTGTTCTTGCGTAACATTCTGACCAGAACAGTGAAGGACATCACAAATCCATTCATTTATTTCAAAATTTGCAAAACAAATCCCTTCTTACACGTAGTATTTGTACAACATGAAATTATTATTCAATAAGTTGACATTTTAAACCTATTACTGCCTAAACCCATCTATTACTGAGCTATTCAGAGCACTAAGTTAACATTTACCAGAACATTCATCCTCACATCATGGGGAGATCAAGCTCAAATCCTTTATTTCATATTCAGATCTTGTTGGGTCAGGATTGCAAACTGCTTCCTTTCTGATACTTTACCAAAAAGCCACTCTGAAATCCACAAAAGAATTATTATCAAGTTACTGCAGTTATTCAGCTAGATGTTGACTTTGATATGTCAACTCTCTGATCTTTAATAGAAAATTGATGGTCTTGCACTGAGGGTCACTCATATGCATGACCGGGATAGGCCAAGGTTTGCATTAAATTACACCCAACCTTGCATTCTCATTCTCTGGCAGGCAAAGTCAAACAAAGCCAAATGGATCCCTTGTTAGTTTTGTTTTCTTCATTGTTTTCTGTTGGCGTATGGATTTAATTCTGTAATGGGTGACTGCTGGGCACAATCTGCTTTATTGATTTTTCAGGGGAAAGTTTTTGTAAGAGCACCCAGAAGTACAATAACATAAAAGCAACTGGTGCAATGCTTGTTTTGTTGCGGTATGTGTTTATTCTAGCACTTATTCCATAACTGACTTTGTCACAAGAAATCAGGTTAAATTTGTGTTTCCAGAACTTGCTTCCTCCAGCCATGGGCTGCAGTTGTCAGTCCCACTGTGGCTTTTCTGGTTCCTGTATATTTTGTACCTGTGGAGACTGCAATGAATCATGCAAACTTTGTTCCTTTTCAGTGCTGCTGGTTCTCAGTTCATACATTAACTTGTGTGAGGAAGGAGCACTGTGTGCCAAAACCAGGATACTAGTGGTCTGGGACTGCATTTTGGGTCTCAGCTTCTAAAGTGTCAGCTGAAGCCACAGAGGGTTGAGTGAGCTACAGCTCCATGTTTCATTTCCTTGATGGCTATGGATGAATATGTTGTGTGGCAGCAACTAAAGGGAATAAAAGGAAGGAAATATATTTTCCATTTAAAAAAAATACCAAAACAAGGTCAAACAAACACCACCCCCCCCCCAACTGTTCTTCAGCTTCCATTTCCTGCAACTGCTATTACGTAAACACCCCATCAAATATGCCTACAGAGACTTGAATGGCATAGCAGCAACTTCTGGTCTTGCCTGTAGCTTCTTGCAAGGTACTTAGGTTTGCTGCTCAATTCTTGCTCTTCAGAATAATGACAGAAGATGAATATACATCCTCTCTCTCAGAATGAAGCAAAATTCTCATACCAAATCATAGAAGGTGATCACAGATTTGGACATACACCTCTATGGATAATGGCAGTAAAGAAAGTTCCCTTCCTTTCTGAATGGAAATTGGCAACAGCAGGAGAGGAATGGCTTTTTGAGGTCTCACCATTTTCTAAGTAGGCTGTTCATAGAAAGACTCCATTTACACAACTTGTGTCTATTGTTTGTGCTGATTTTTTGCCAGTGTCGTTTTGTTGGCTAGATTTTTTTCAAAGCCTCATCTGGGAGGCATACACCTCTTACTGAAACACAATAGGATCCAATGTTCAGAAAACCTGACTGATTTAGGAAAACAAGTCTCATTGACTTTCAGTGGGGCTTACATGCTTAAGTCTCTTAAATGCTTCTGAAAATACCAACCTTAGGTTTGAAACCCAACCTTGGATTCCAAGCAGATGTGTTAAGCACTGTCACAGAAGCGGGCTGTTCACAGTACACACTGCAGGACTGAGTTGTTTCACAACAGATGCACGTAGGGCATTTAGCTCTTAGAAAAAGGGAGCCAGCCTTCCTTTAAGGAGACTGTAAAGCCTAATGTGGGTATTAATACAGCTCTTAATGCTAAGTTAAGAACATCAGTGAGCATATAGGAATGATTTTTAGGAGTAGCCTTTGTTACTGCTTTGATGTGAATCTCCTTCATCAAACTCAGAATTAACTTTGCTGAAGTCAATAGACTTTTGCACCCTTGTAAGTGACTGCAGTGAGGCAGGCCTCTGACTGTATATGCTATTATAGAGCAAAACATACAGATTATAAATAACATCACAGGGAGACTGGGTCCACTTTATCTGTGCAGTAATTCTTCTGATGTGCTTTGAGTTACATCAGGATAAATTTGGCCCACTGAGATTAGTATAAAAAAGCTGATAGTGTTTCTTTGCTGGAAAGGTGCGTATAAATCCCTGTATCTCTAACTTTGATCAGCTTAACACTCAGCTTTCTATGTGAATCCTTTACCTTCTGTCTTATTTCAGAGCAGCTAATGCTGGCAAATGCCTTTTGGACCTATAAAATTACAGTGCCGTGCAGTGGAGGTGCTGTGAAACTCCCAGAGCATAGAAGGGATGCTCAGATCAAACCGTCTTTCTCCTCCTCGTCGTGTATGAAATTGTGCAGACGACTCCTTCAAATCTCTCTTTTCATTTTAGAGCCTGATCCTGTGACCCACTGATTCCTCTCATCTCCCTTTAAAGCTAATGAGAGTCAAAAGTCCTCATCACCATTCATGGTGCAGGATTAGGCCCTTAATTATCCTTGGAAATAGTCATTCCCTTCTGGGGATGAAGCGGTCGTGTTATCAGCCTTACCTGGTGGTGGTGATATCTCTTCGTGTTTGTCTTTAAGTGCGTGGCCATAGATCCTGCTTTGTCAAGACAAGGGAAATGCCTGTGCCTGCCACCCCCCCAACATCGTACACATTATACAGCAGCGTATGGCACCAGCCTGGTTTTCATTTGTCCCTTAGGAAAGAAATGATTGTATCCACTCTTTAAAGTAGCTCATCATTTAATACTTTCTGTATAATTAGGAAATGATGTTCATCTGACAAAGTACATTCATTAAATAATTTCAAAATAAGCCAGAGGCATTGTTTAAACCTAGTGTCAACATAAACTGCAAAAAATGTGCAGAATAGTTAAATTGTAGCCAAAAGTGTATGTTAATGGAGCCAGAACACTAAATGTTTTTTTTTCTGCTTTTTAAGGCATCGAACTATCTTTTAGTGCAAGTTCTGCCTCACAGCCAGATCTGGCCCCTTCTTCACCCTAGCCCTTTCATCTCCCTTTGTTCCATGTCTATGCTGAGACTGAGATTTTCCCACCTCTCTCAGTCTTACTGTGGCTCTGAAAGATGATTGCCTTCCGGTGAAGCCCTTTCCCCTTCTTCTGTACCCAAGCTCCATGTTCAATGAACATCAAAAAGCCTTATCATACCCTGATGGTTTAAATCTTTAAACAGAGAGTAACAGCCTGAGTACATCCAGACCCCTCACATCCTATAGTCTTGTCACTATGTGTTCCTGCAACAATTACCAGGAGAGGGAGGCTGTGGAGTGAATCAAGTAGCGTGTGTTGTCTCCCTGGACTCCATGCTGATGCTCTGATCAGGACTTCAGCAAAATTCTGTTTGAAATGAGAATAGACTAATTTTCATCAGACTCTTCTCTGAGGAATCCCATGTGGGCTAGCATGCCAAGGGTCATCATTAGAAAACTGCCTTCAAAAGAGCTGAGCTTTCTTGTGGCAAAGCTTTCTCCCTTTACTAAATTTATAAACATTTACGTAAAAATGTATACATTAATTGTTCAGTTTCCTCCGTATGCCTGCAAAGTGATGCCCAAAAAAACACACTGGAAGGAAATAGACTTGTAAAAATAGCCCAAGTAAGGACAAAAATTGTCCTCGTTTTGACTGAAAATGCAGAATACAGTGATCAAAGGCTGCTGTAACTCCCAGCTGTTCAAAGGGACTTATAGTACAGAAAAGAGAAATCAGATGTGACCAAGAATAGAAAATAACTCATTAAGAGCTTAACTAGATGATGACAGGTGAAGCCATCAGTTGCTTAAAGACTGCAATGTTTTTTTCCAAGCAGTTTCTGTTATTTTTCTCCCCCTTTTGCCCCTTGGAATTGATTTATACTTTCTAGAAATAATTATGAGATCAAGTAAAGTTTGTCTGCTGTGCAAAATAAACACATACATAAGCCACTGGGCTGTGGAGTAATTAAGACATCACTTTACTACACTTGCATTGTTGTAAGCATAGAGAAATTACTGAATTCATTTTACACTTCCCATTTATCAGTTTTCTTCTGAAGTAGTTGCAGTTCTTAACAGGCAGAAGAAGGATAATGGGAAGTCTGGAAGAAAAAGAATGATCTCTGGAAGTTTTAAGCCCTCAGACATAAAGAAATGGTCTTTTCTCTGCCTTTTGAGACTTACAAGCAATGAATAGTAGGTGGATATGATTCTCTTCTCATTTTTATAGCTATTGTTTAGCTACTACAGTGTTTGTAAAATACATTAAAAAAATCTATATAATTCTCTTAAGCAGCTTAAATCCCTTTTCACTTTCCCCAGGCAAAACCTGATTCACTTGCATGTTTTTGGGCTCTGACCTTCACAGTGCTCATCTCCCAACAGTAGTAGCCAGTTTCTTATTCTTTAAGTGCTAGAGGAATCATGAAAAATTCAGACACTGGGTTTCCCTGAGACCAATCTGGTGGCTTTGTCTTTGTGCTAACTGCTGCTTTCTATGCATCATTCAAAAGGTACATACTGTTGTCAGCCCCTGAACTGCTACTTGGTGTTAAACATGAATATTTGTAGCTTAGCAAGGGACTAAATTTAAAAAAATTAATATTTGACAACCTTTGAGCAGACATTACTGGCATGAAACCATGTGAATGAAAGCTGGAATGGGTGAAAAAGGCAAACTTTCTTCACTGGGGCAATTCTAACCATTATGAGGCTTGTTTTGAAACGGCTCTGATTGCTGGGCTTTCTTCTGAATACCCAGGTTACGACTGTACCAAAGAAAATAGGCTGGTGGAGTTGGTTTTTTTTCCCTGTATGCTGCAGGGAAAAATTCATTCTGTGCATGTGCCACTAATCTTGCCCAACCAGAAAGCAGAGGAAGATGGTATATGGCTTATTCCAGCTACACATCAGAGAGACATCCAATGGTAAAATTGTCTTTTTTCACATTTCTTAATTAGAAATAGAATCGCCTTCAGTGAACAGAATCTCTTATTAGTAACAAAAAGAATTGCTAGCTCTCTAGTTCAAGTGGCATATCTGCATAACTTATAGCCTTAAGAGCTTATAGAGTCACTCACACTCCTGGCAGAATGCCTTTTACTCTGCCATATTAATGAGTTGTTCTAAATTTAGTCTGCTGTGACAAACTAATATTAATACAGTATTTTATGGCCCAGAGCATTGTTAATGCATAAGAATGAAACACTGAATCAAAGGGAAAGGGGAAAGGAGGCAAGATTACTTAGTATGATTGTCAAGATAGAAGATAATCCAACTATGTAGATATTAAGACTTAAATATAATACTCTGCTTATAGATTTATATTATGTGAAACATTTTCTATTATTTTAAATCCTTGCAGTATTAGTTTCCTATTTTCAAGGGTTTAGGACTCGGCCATAAAAATTCGCTCTGGGCTGAAACTTGGCATACAAGGTCTTAACCTGGGAGCACGTTTTAAGGAAATTTCAAACAAATCTGTATTTTCCTCTGCTTAAAATGGGACAACAGTCAACATATGGCTATTGGCTTTGAACACTTCCATTTTCATCACAGGTCTCAGGAAACAATGGGAACTAATAAGCAAAGCCAAGAGAAGTCTCTAATAAGATTTAGTTGCTGTTTTTATAGTGTGTGGGGGGGTGTTAATTGCAAAATATTAACACAACAACATATTGGACAGGCAGTGGCTCTTTAGATGTCAATTTCTCCCACTGAAATCAGGGGGAGTTTTGGCACTTTTTCAAGTGGAAGCAGGATTGGGTGCTCTGCTTGGCAGCTATTTCACAGCAATGAGTTTGCCATCTCAGAATAGACATTTGCATTACTATTATTTAAATATCATTTTGTAGGCAAAAAGGACTTGATGCAGGGTTTTTACATGACTCTTAAGAGCTGTGTGTTATAAACAAGCACATGCGTATAGATGCATTTCATCTGTGCAACCCAAAGCCAAGTCTGAATAGAGCTGATCCATCTCTTGTGTAAATTAAGATGAAGAAAAGCATATGACCCTCACTGATGGGAGGGGCTCTGCTCTAAACTATGCCAAGTATGTAGGATGTCTGCCAGCATGCTGCCAGTTGTGAGGTGCATCATGGATTTCCACGGTAAACAGTAGACAACGGGCAGCAGCCAAGCAGATGGGGAAGCATAAGGTCAGCAATGAATTGTATGAGGTGTCTGCTTACATGAGCCATTACTGCAAATCTACCATGTATGAGAAGGGATGATAGTTTATTGACTGGTTAATGGCATAATAGAAATAGTATACAAAAGGTAATTTTTAATGTACTTTGGATCTCTGGCCCAGATATTTGGGAGATAGCATTTAACCCCTCATTTGGCCTCTCTTTTCTCAGGCTTGTGTGGATTGGGAAGTTTTATCTCCGGGGATAAACAGATGAGTTAAGGAGTCTTGTGTACATATGAAACTTGGAAGGTCTGGAATGTGCAATTCAGACGCACAGCTGGTCTTGGAGGAATCAGTTCTTTCAACTTCATCTGAGTTGTGCTGCAGAGCTGTCAGGATGGAAGTTGTCTTTGTGCAGGTGAAGAAACAATCCATTTGACACTCTTCTTAAGGAAATGTTCAGACAAATGAATCTATTTTATGGCTGCTGGTGTGACATTAACACAGGTCACTTAAACTGCATCCAGTGCTGTTGTGATGTGCTGTTTCAAAACATGCAAAGCACCTGAATGTTTGATTGCGGGACAGGAACTTCCTCTGTGCACTCTAGTGTTTCTGGGAGCAGTGGTGTAACTTCCAATTGGTTCCATACAGGACGGAAAAATTCCTCATTAAGTCCAGAGAAGTTGCTGTGGACATTATGGAATGAATCAGCAGGAGTCTTGCTAGCACAGAAGCCCTGCACAAACTGGCATTTTAACTGGTCAGATAGGAAACAGTAAGTGCACAGGAAAGAGCAGAGGAATGAAGTGCGCTTGCTCTCCAGTTATCCATGGTCTTGGAGGAGGGTGCATGGGTGTACCCACAGCCCTGCTGTGGAGCTAACAGCAATGAGTTTCGTGGGTAGTGGCAGATCCATGCCTGACTGGGCAGGGGGTATGGCAGCAGTTAGGTGTAAGTCACACAGCAATGGTAACAGTGGTAAGGGGCTGTAGCTCACTGGAGTCAGATGTGACTGATCTACTTCACAAAGTGGCCAGAATAATTTCTAGCACAGCCCTTGTTTTGCCACTGATTCAGTCTCCATAAGACCCCCATATGCTGACAGAGAATCACAGGCTAGAATTTACCTAGAACCAATATAATTTGGAACAAAATCACAAGAACTGGCAATAGGGATTAGTTGCCTTGCATATTGTGTTGCTCAAGTTGTGTGTAGCCACTGTGGTGGGTAGGATGCAGCCAGGGCTGCTTGCATCCCATCCCATAGCGTTGAAAGTCTTTCAGCAAGAGCAAAGCCCTATTTATTCAGATTTACTTCATTGTGCAGGATGCCAGTACTTTCCACATTAAACAAATTATGGAGTTCATTAATCTTCATATGCCATAATTATGTCTAAGTCTACAGTGCAGTCTGGATTCCTTTTGGTGGGTGTTTGGGGAGCAATGGACCAGTGTTTTCCTCACTCTCTCTGCCAGTACTAGGTCTTTACCAAACAGAGGTAATGATCCAGCCAGCCATTTTTATCCCTTGAATCCTGTTCATATGCATATTCATGGGGAATGTGTATATGACCATGAGGGATCAAACTCATTTTAGGGATGGAGTGTTATTAAAAACTGTCTTTTTGCCCAGAAGGCAGGATGAAAGGAAAACAAATACAATCTTCTGTCAAAACTGAAAATGGTTCCTGCATTTGCTTTGCACTCTTATAGAAACATAAAATAGATTGTGGACATTTTCTGTATTTGGATAGTATTTTGGTCTATTTTTAACTCTTTATGGCCTGCTGGCTTCAATTCCAGTCATGTAGCTGTGTTCCTACATACTCTCACAAAGAATTCCCTCAATGGAGTCACGTCAGAGGTCTTAAGGACTGGATGGCCCATGCAGGTTATGAATGAGCAGTCACTGTCAGTGCAGCGTTTCTGCACAGCACCATCAGCAGCTGTTTGTGTGATATAAAGCCCTGATTTTGATGCACCTAGAAGAGAATTTAAGTGGTACTGATTTATATTCTCCAGGAATGAATGTGATCCATATTATCTTCAGAACCAAATATTATCTTCTCCCGCTCTTCCAGTTTGTTTCTTGTTTGGTTTTGATTTGGTTTTATTTAACATTTCTGTTTTTTTCAGCTTCATAAAGATAAAATTAAAGGAGTCAGACCAGCAGTTTCAAAGATGTGCCTTGGCACCATGCATCTCTTTTGTGTAGTGTTCCATTTGAGAAGCTTGAAAGGAGACTTTGAAGAGGTAAGTGCCAAACATCTTCTAAAAGCAAGGCTTGATAAAGCTGTATGAGGGCAGCCTCTCAGAACTGGATGCTGTTAGATTTGCCAGCTCTTCTGAAGTCTTGCCATTCTTTGGCATTGTTTTCCTTTGCAGAGAAAATCTTCTTGGTAATGTGGAACTACAAAAAAAAGAAAAATAGGAAATCTCAGCAGCTGTCAGGGTCTGGCTGTTTCCCACACACAGAATGCTGATCATAGAATCATAGAATGGTTTGGGTTGGAAGAGACCTTAAAGGTCATCTAGTTCCAATGCTGATACCTCCCATCTTCTGAATCGGTATGTTACTAAGATGATAGATTGAAGGATGAGGCTTCAAACTCACTCAGATGACTGCCTCCACACTGAAGTGAGCAGAGTATCTATTTCATAGCAGTGACTAAGAGAAATCTGTACTGTTACGTGTTTTATTTCCTATACCTTTAATCAAATACAAGTGTTGTATTTTTCAAGAAAATACTGGGGGGCACAGACTTGAAGAACTGTTTCCTTTTGACCCCATTACACAGAGTCTTTTGGACTGCAGTGATAAGTTGTGGGTTATTCTTTTATTGCTGAAAGAACTTGTTTAGCGTATGCAATATGCAAAAGGAGCAAAGCTGAGCGTTACCGTGTATTACCAGTGTGCACTTACAAGGAAATTATCCCATGAAAAACAAACCCCTCTACTTAAATGCTACTCATAAACTAGAAGGCAACTAATTCTATCTTAATGGGTGAAATTGCTACTTGATAGAGAAATAAAACCAATACTGTTAAAATATTGAGCTAGTGTAAACATTAACAGGTTGGAATCTATTAAATACATGCTATTATGAGAGCTGGAGAGGCTTAGTTTGTGTTGGCTTTTTAATTATACCTGGGGTTTATGAGAACTTCTGTGCTTTTTTCCGACTCTGTCAGAGCAGTTCTTTCATCAAATGATGAGAAGGAGAAGCTCAAGTTTTATGTAAGCAAGGGAAGCATGGGAGATATCCCTTCCATGAGAGGAGAAAGAACAGTGATAGGCATTTTTCACTGGTCTTTTATTCCCTTACAGGTATATATACAATGCTGTTGAACTCTTGTTATCCTGCAGGCTAATGTAACATAATTCCAAGCAGGCTACCTTCATGATGATGGAAAGTCTGATAGTGAAATATATCAATAAAATTAGGGGATACAAAGTATAAATGTCTGATGGAGGCTTACAATATGGAAAGATACTGGAGATGTGGAGGATACAGAATACATTCTAGTGGCTAAATACACTGAATGCTTATAAAATAGGAAGGGAGAAAAAAACATCACCAGCAATAATGTAGCACTGTCAGAATTGCTACTGATGATCCAGACATCTCATTTGATTCCTTTGTCTGGACTGGGAGATGCTTCAGTTATTTTAGTGAAGTTTCTCATTTAGACCATACAACTGTTGTACTCTGTGTTCCTCTGCAAGCCATCTATTCACTAGAGGGCAGCATTTGATAAAATGTTTAGAAACAGGCTTTTTCCTCAGAAGTGAAGGAAATACATGCAGATCACTTTAATAACACTTACAATAGTGTTCTCTGACATAAGTTTCCAGTTCTGATTGTTGGGCTAGAACCTGGAACATTGTTTGACTTGAGAGCGTTGGGCAACATGGTCTAGAGTCCCTTGTCCATGGCAGGGGGGTTGGAACAAGGTGATCTTAGGGTCCTTTCCAACCCAAGCCCTTAAATGATTCTGTGATTCTTTTCCAACCCAAACCATCCTATGAATCTATGATGAGACTTTCTGAAAGAATTGTAAAGACTTATTCCACTAATAAATATGAATTGGTTTTAGATGGATATATTATTTCAGGTTCGTAGACATCACACCCTGCAGCCTCTATCTTCTATCCTTAGCCTTTTAAATGTACATAAATTAATATTTTAAGTTTTTATATGTAAAAGAATAAAACATGAATAGGCTCACTTTTCTATTAGACCTTCCCTTTAATTTTTTCTGTTACTACTGCTTTTCAGCTGTCCTGGCAGCATCATTACTTTATTCAGTTCAGTTGCTGCAGTCTTAGTAGGCCTTATGGCCAGGCACCTGTGGAGTCCTGTTGTGGTACTAGAGGAAAAACCTTCTCTTGTGTTGGTGTTGGTTCCCTGATTTTAGCTGGTTTGTAAGGCTTTGCCAGGGCTTCCAGCCATCTTGAACAGGCTAGCAGCTCCACACAGCCTCCTCAGGCCTAGGGATGCAGATGACTGGAGACAATGTACCTGGACTGACCAGACAGGAACCCTTGAAGAGGTGTGATTTGATACTTAGGGTTAGATAAGCAGGTATTTCCTGATTAATCACTAGCCAAGAAACACCTTTTTGCTTCTCTGAACTAGGTGCATTAAATGAAAAGTGACTCCTGCCACCAAGCATTAAGGATCTGTCTGAGGAGACTGTGTCACCCTTGGCTTTTTCTCTAGTTGTGGGGGAAGGAGAGATTGTTAAAAAGGGCAGTTTAACTGACCTAAGACTTGAAATGCCTTCTGGAGTTGCACATCCTCTAGAGAAAGCATTTGAGTGATGAGATGTCTAATTCGTATGTGTCTAAAAATTAAGTGGCATAACCTGGACTCCAGAGCTGCAAATGCACTTTAACAGTGATTCCAATGCATTTCCCTGGTGAACAAGAAGCAGATATGACCAGGGTTTGTACTGGAACCATTCTGTGTGCTGGGAAGCGCTCTGGTGGTTTAATAGACTTCTCAGCATTGACTTAGGTGCACTCTGTGCATGACATCTTTGCTGGGATTGCTAGCTGCACAGGCAAGGTAAAAGCTGGATCCTGAGAATGCAGGTATTCGGCATACATCAAACATGCCCAGGATACCCCCAACTCAGAAGCTGAGCTGTGGTTAATTGTGCTGTGCCTCTTGTAGTTGCTGCCAAGTGGGTGAAATTCTGATTTCCTCTTTTAAGCTGTTAGTCTCCAGTACTGACTGCAGCTTTATGGTTAAGGATATTCCTGTTTAGTTAGCCAAACAGGATTAATTTGGATGATGGGAGATGTATAAAAGGAATATCGTTCTCTAGAATTACATCTTTCACATGCCAGGTAAATTCAGGAGGCAGTTAAAGATTTTTCCCCCTATGACATTATCACAAATGTCACTTGGTGCTTCAAGACTGTTTAAGCAAGATAAATTCATGAGCCAAGCTGTTTGTATCATTATATGTTTCATGTTTCTATCTAGTGAAGTGATGCTTTCACTTAAGATGTGCTGCTATAAAGGAAGAGGAGGGAACCAACTGTAAAAGCCCTGGTAATTACAGCTTCTTGGGGTTATTCAATAAACTCTCCAGTCCCTATTTGTATGTCCTGACTGGTTAAATTGTTGCTGGTTAGCTAGTGAAACACTGCAGTGCCACTGAAGAGCATAGTCAACTCAATGCTTACAGAAAGAAAAGAAACCATTTGCTTTACATCTTAATTTTGGTAAGAAGAGAGATGAAAGTCTGTTTGGTGGTGCAGGGAGATAGTAGTACACATGTACGCCAAAGGCATAGGCACACAGCACTGTGCCTTCATTTCATTTTAAATGGTTCATCTTGTTCACTCTGAAGTGTGAAGTTGAACCTACATAGTGATCGGTGCTTATTGATGAGGTATGGGGCAGAGCTGTTCTCAATATCACAGGAAGACTGAAGTTTTATCTTATCCTCAATACTTCCTGAGGAGCACTATGCCCTCCCTCACAGTAACATCATCCTGTTCACAGACTTTTGGTGTCCTAGAAAGACACCAAAATGTCAATGGAATTTCTCCTTTTCAGAGCCAGTGCGAAACAGATTCTTCAGGATTGATGTTCTTGGTGTCTGTTCAAGAATATTCAGCTAGTCCTTTAAGCTACCTCCAGTGTATGCTGCATGTTACCAGATAACTGGTCCAAATTTTTCCTGTCTTATTGTAAATTATCCATAGTGGTGTGCCGTTCTGCAGTGTGGGCAGCCAGGCAATTGTATCTCATCAATGAAGCAAAGAGAATAGAGTCCTGGTGTCTTCACCAAGGTGAGATACCTGAAAGGAGATTAGTAAAAGCATCTTGCTCCAGATGTATGATGATACCTTTACATGAATGCTGGTGATCCCTGGTAACTGGTTGCCTCTGTACCCCAGAAGGTAGGAAGCAGTAGCATCCTCTCGGTCTCACCCTCTTGTTACATCCCACATGCCTTCCTCTCTTTCTGCTGGACTAAGGGTAAATGAGAGACTTGCTAGGAATGCAGATCCCATTGCCTTCCAATAGCAAAATGGGAGATGTGGCAGCAGTTCCCAAAGGGGAGGAGCTCCTAGTGCTCATGTTCCCATCTGCCTTTCCCAGCCACAAAGAGCACTGCTGAGACCGCTGCCAGGCACTGGCAGCTTCTGGATTTACTATCCATGGCATGACTCGTGGCAAACTGCGTGCTCAGGACTGTGAGCCCAGGCTCTTGCAGGTACTACAGTGGTAGTTAGAAGTGATGAGCATGTTCCAGTTTGTTGTTGTGGTGGAACTGGAAATAATCTTAAAATGGAGACTGGTGTAATCGCATGCCTTCAGTACAGAGGCCTTTCTGTACTGGCCCGTGTTGCCCATGCCTAAATACATCCATACTGTTCAGTTTTAATAAACAAAAAGCCAAACATAACATACAAGAGCAAAGGAGTCCCAAGGAACATCATGTTTGGCACTCTGTGGTTTGGTTTTTCCTTTGGGCTGATGTGTTTAATTCACTCTTTTACTTAGATTGCAAGCTCAGCTGTACCAAGAATATACAACAGTCGTTTCTCCCCTTTTTATTACTTGTCAGTGTTTTCTGCAGTCATGTTCTCTTGTTGCTGACAGGATGACAATTGGCTTAATAAACCCTCAAACACATGAAAAAGCTCATTTGAATAGGTATTATAGTTCTATAATTTCACAGCTTTTTACAGGGCATCACCGACCCCTGGGAGGAGATGCACACAGAGGTAACGTTGACAGACTTTGACCTGTTATTGAGGAATTCGTGGTGGGTAAATCTGTGATTATGCTGGTAGGATGAGGACCTAACACCTCTTCTTCTGAGGCAGCCCTTTCACTACCAAAGCGGATTAACAAAAGAGGCAGATGCCAGTGACAAAGTGCCAATATTTGTTAACAGATGTGATCCTTGTAATGTAGCATGTGTTCTTAATTTGGCACTGCTTGACACCCGGAAGATCTCTGTAAATAATGTGTCATTAGCTACATCCAATAGGCTTTCCTCCTAAACTGGTCTTTGGTTAGTATTCATACTCTGGTGGAAACTGGCATTCTACCTTGTGAATGGGCACTATGCCACTCTGACAGATGGGCATGACAGTAAACCAGCCAGGGAAACACTGAACTCATCCGAGTTGAGTATTAGGGGCCAAATAGACTATCTTCAAATACAACATGGCAGGTTTGTCTTATTGTAACTGGTGGATATATTACTACTACTTGAGCTCTTGAGCTCCTATATGAGTAAACTTCCCCATTCTCAGACTTTGCTTTGGTCACTTTCAGATGTTGGTTCTAGAAGAAGGAAGACTGCTGCTTAAAACAAAGGAAGTCTAGGAAAGAACTCGCTTTTTGGAAAGAAACTTCCATGTTTAGTAAAAAAAATACCAAGTGGAGCCAGTCATGGTTCTTGTGAAGTAGGTTGATGACAGTTTTTCTATTTATGCTGGGTTCCAATTAAGTATTTAGGTGAAAATGTTCCACACAGTGTTTCCTTCCTCCAGATTAAACATTAAAAAAAGGGTGAATAGGAGATTTCTCTGTCTCTGAATCTCTGTAGCAAAAATGTCTGTTTCATCAGTGAGAAACTAAGTGAGTTACTTGAGGAATTACTTGCTCTGATGTTTTTAAGAGAGGAAAACACAGATGCTTAAGTAATGTATATTTAAAGATTTAGAAATCTAAAAAGGTAGTTGTTCTGAGAATTTAAGGCTTTTCTCTGTAAAAAATTGTTATCGCTATTGCTGCTCATAGAATTCCACTTACATTTTCTGGCAGACCAAATTTGTCTATTGTTCCAGTTAAGACAAAAGTAGTAATTTTGACTTAAAAGTGAGGAGAGTTCTGCAGTACTTTTACAGCAGTTGTTAATGTGTTGTAGAAATTGTAGCAGGCAAGACTTGGACCTTGAATGTCTTTCTGCAGCCAAACCAGACTTTCTTGTCTTTTGCATGAAGAAATCTGTGACAGAAGACCCTACTTTCTAACATCATCAATGCAATTCTGCAGGTTTTGTAAGGCTACAGTGTGTTTTTAGTGCAATTTTGCAATGTCTGCATATCAGCAGAGACTGATCAGTCGGATCTGTTTAAACATGCTGAAAAATCTAGCTTGGTGTAAAACACGGGTGCTTGTGCTTCCCGCTGAGAGATGAGGGATGCAGCAAGAACAGTGGTCAGTGAACCCCTTGGCTAGGTAGCAGAGGTTGTAAGGATAACACAGACACAGACTGCTTTTGTCACTCAGACTCTGCAGTATGGGCACGTTTTCCTACCACTGGAGAATTCATGAGCTTCTGTAGCCTTTGATACAGATGCATATGGTAACTTGTTGCCAATTTCGAGCAATTAGGGCATACAAAATGGTTTCCCTGTTAGGAATGTTGCATGTGCTACGACACTAATTAGGGGTTTCTCTCCTTTACATGCATGCCTGTCTGCCATTAATATTAATGGCAATTTTGCCCAAGCACAGGGGAAAGCAAGACCTGTGTAACTGTGACTTAAACTTTTGGCTCGGAAATTCCCTGTGTAGTTGTCCTTGGGAATGGAAAATGCTGGCTTGCAATTTACTAAACTTACCTGCTGAAAGCTGTAGTGTGCAGATCCTAGTTACCTTTTTAAGGGGGTATTTTTATTTACTCTTCAGTGATTTTTCCCCTCTGGATCTCTGTGGTTTGTCCCTATGGTTATATTATAAGCTTTTGCAGCTATTAAAAAAGCCACATTTTATGTATATTTAATCAGGTATGGTTTGGTGGTTGTTTGTTGTTTTTTTTTTTTCTTATAATGAAGCTTCTATTATAAATTAAATTAAAACAAAACCCAAACCCAAGCAACCTTCAGTGGTTATATACTTTGAGTTCTTGTGAGGAGGTGCATTGTGCTGTATCGTGATAGATCAAAGGGAAGAAACAAATCTGGTCTTATTTTCAGGTACAGGCTATGGGGTTTTAAAACTCTGCTGAAGTTTTTGGTTTACTGCAGGTTAGGTGAAACCACTGCAGGTAGGCAATGATCTGTGAAGGCACCCCTGCAAGCCAACTCCAAGGAAGGAAAACAAAGGAGGTCAGACAGCTCACGACCTCCAGCTGACTGCCAGGGAATTGCAGGGGTGAGCAGAGGGAAGCAGCAAGCCAGAGGCTAGGGCAAGGCCAGCGTTAGGAAGAGACAGCTTGTCCAGAAAATGGGAAAGCTCTCAGACAGTAGTCACTCCTGCTCAAAATTCACTTGAAATTAAGACACTGATTAATAGGATAAAGGATGGAGGCTGGGATAAGATCAGTCTCTGTCTCTTAGCAAAGACCACCAACAAAGACATGGCATGTATGTCAAGGACAGCAGATGATGATTTACAGCTACATAAGAAAAGATTTTATTTGGAACAGCCCATGCTTCTAGCTATACATACATTCCAATAGCTGAAGTTGATTGTACAGATTTACTTTTAGGTGTAGACATGCTGAACTCTTTGTTTGAACTTAGCTTTGGGGATACTTGAGCAAACTTTTCGGTGCTCTAAATGGGTGAGGCTATGAGTGAATTACTCCAGCTTTACAAGTCCTTTTGCCATACAGCTGATCTGGGGGAGCTGAGCTGAGAACAACCATATAAGCTGAAAAGCTTATATGAAATGAAATTAAAATCCAGAGCTGTGGATGGTAATTGAAGACTGAAGACATGAGTGCTGTCATATCTTTGTTCAGGGAAAAGGAGTCTTTTATGCAACTTTATCTATGTGAATTACTTTCCTGACAGAGCAAATCATGGACTAAAGTATCTAAAGGGGTACCCTTTTTTGATTATATCAACAAAAACCTTTCAAATTCTGAATAGAAAATTCCCCCTCAATTTCTGTCATAAAGAATGAGCACAAGTGTGCCACTGGCTCTGCCTGGAAGACAAGATCTGTTGCAACAAAATAAGAGTAGAAATAATTGCTCTTGCTCTTCAGAGGAAGGGTTTAAATTTATTAACATCAAGGTAGTCTCTGAAATTTCTCAGTGCTTCATTAATTCTTGAGGCTGTGAAAGCTGAAAAAGGAAAGAACATCTGCATTAAATGAGAGTTTGTATAAATTACCCTCTAAAATGCACCTAAAAATGTAGTTGAAGGCAAGGATCCCAAGGCCAGTCTGTTTTCCTCTACGTTCCTCATCAATTACCTTGTCTCAGAGTTGTACAAAATTTAATTGGAGCAGTAAATGTCTCGTATCAGTACATTTGGGGGTGGGGAGGAACCCAAGAAAAAGGCATGTGTTTATAGATGTACAGTTGGGAGAGACAGAGAAGAGTATTACGTGTTGTGGAACCCAAGGAGGCAGAAGATGGGCTAGTGGTGGTATCCCAGAAATGTCATCAGAAATAGCCACAGATGTGAGATTCTGAGAGAAGAGGTTTATAACCAGATGAAATGGTTTGAAAAACTTCTTATCACAAATCTTATGACCACAGATCTTAACTATCTTAACTAGGGATTGACATATTATGGTTGCTTTGTTCTTGTAAGTGATGCATGGAAGTGAGTCAATTGTGGTCTTACAGCTTTGGCACAAAGATTCTGGTCAACTTGTGTCTCAAGAAGAGATCAAATCATTTACATTTGTTTATTTGCCCCAAAGAAATGTCAGTTTTCAAGTGTATGTGGGCCTTTCCTACAGTGATGTTTCTCACAAAGCTCTTACCAAACTGTGTATTGTAACCTGTTGTGGAGTTCTACGAGATGAATGAAGATGCAAGAAGGCTGAGCATCTTCCCTCAGCCATTCCAAGGGAGAGTTTCAGGCAGAACAAAACCAGGGATGCTGTGTGCTTTCCCTCCGCAAAAGTTGACCCTTGTTCATTTCCCATCCCCCTACCCTCCCCCCCCTCTAAACAGAGTGTGTATACTGTTGATGCAGGGATGATGGCATTGCTGTTAGCATGCCTAATAACTGCAGTGAATATGGGGTGCCACTGCATTTCATCAGGAATCCAAAAACTGCACAGGGATCCTGTGTTGGTCTTGGTTTGCCCATTGAGTCTTGGGCTACAGTGAATTAATTTCAGTTCTTGGTCTTGTTTTGGGAGTGTTTTTGCTAACAATTGCTCATTTCAGACAAGGAGCAGAGCAGTTAGCAAGAAAGAGAAGATGGGTTGGGGAAATGAGGAAGCAAGTCACTTAATCCTGGTGTGAGTTTCTGAACAAATGCTATGGAGAGGGTAAATTGAGCTCAACAAAACAGTAGATTAAATTCATTAGTAATTAAAAACAACAACAGCTGCAGTCTAAGGAAAAATACTGGAGATCTGTAAAGCTTTGCCATTAAAATGTATAGACACTGACCCTCTTTAAATTCATAGAGAATGCTCTTTGCTTAGCTATAAAGGTTTAATGTAACTTAGCAGATCTGAGTTACTTCAGGAGAGCTTTAATGCTTGGCAGGTCTCTACATTTTATTTATGATATCAAAGCTGCAACTCAGATTTTTACTCAGTGGAAGACATAAAAGAGATTCAGAAGTCATCCAAATCATCTTGTAATTAATGTTACCATGCACGCCCAAGACATTAAAATGTTAACAGTGTTAGAATCGTGTGCTTTGGAATACAGAGTGAGGGCTTTATTAGAGAGAAATACACTGCAGATGTCATCCACCCTAATTGAGGACATTGGGTTGCCTGCTGCTTGTTCTTATCACTGGTTCAGGGTTTTTTTTTTAATTAATTCATTTTCCTTACTGCTAGAATCTGCTCTCATTATTAGTCTATCTTGTCACTCATTTGCATTTCAAGTGCTGGGACTGTGGGGTACCAGCTAGCTGCCTTAGAAGAACACTTCAAGGGGTTACTCTATCAAATAGCAGCACAGTATCACAGTGAATTTGACATCTGGGTTATCTTATTCCCAGATGCTCCACGGTGTCATTAGCAGGATTAATCTTAGCTTTAATTTCATAATGATTCTTATTCTAATATATGTGAATGAACACAAAGTCTCTTGACTCATTATCACCAATTTACCCAAGATATGTAATCAGGCTCTTACATTCACCAACATTTATTTTTGCTAATACATCTAAAATTGTAGATTAAGCAAATACAGTTAGTTCCAGCTGAGTGAATGCCTAGTGAAGTAGCAATGTAGCATTTATGCTTTAATTAAAGTATATTAATGGTAGTGTCTTTTAAATACATACTGACCAAAATCTGCCTGCTGAAAACAATACATTTATCATTCAAGTGATACCAACTTGTAAATTTAATCACAACACATTTCTCTTGACTATTTATTGCTTGCAAGCACTTAGAAATGACTCAGTCTCTTCTTGTAGTATAATTTTAACCTTTAAAGATCAGGGAAGAATGTTTTATTCTTGGGAAAAAGAAGATAATCCCTTGACTTCCCAAAGCAAACAGCATTTAATTTTGTAAGTTAAATAAAAAATTGAGTCCCACTACATTTTATGCTGTAACTTTTGATTTTAATTCCTATTCTAGCTTGGACTGTAATACAGAGCACAGGTTATTTTTATAGCTAAGCACACACACAAGATTCGCCTCCACATCACCCAGAGTTTCACACTGTAGTGCATTCCTCAGTGGCAAGAAGAAATGTGAATGTGAAATTCCCATGCACTTTTTCTACAGGACTAAGTTTTTCATTTCCCAGCTGTTGTAGCCACCGCAGTGAGTAAGTAGCGGTTCATTATTGATGGATAAAATGTTCAAACATTTAAAGAAATGAAAGTCAGCTTTGCATTTTCAATTAATTAATTAAAAGCACTGCAAATGCCAGCTTGTTAATTGCTTTGCACCTGCAAGCCAACACAGGTTTGATGCACTCTTCCCTTTGAATATTAATTTTTTTTGCATGTCTTCATCATGCTTTGGAAAGTCTCCCCTGCAAACATATTAGTGAAGAGTAAATATTGAATCTAAGACAAAACTCACGGCTTCATCTTTCACTGTACACAGAATAGGATTTAAAGGAGGATTTAGACTTCCAAGGCTTTCTAATTAAGTAGTGATAATCAGGCTTTCTGCTGAGGGTCACTTCCTGGGAGTAATTTGAGTTATTAAAATGCATGTTTTTATTTGTTCTGCTTTGCGAGCTAAAACTGATCCCTTTTAATATAGCAGCAAATATGCAAATTGGTGTTTCATTATATTATGCAATTTATGGCAATCTTCTCTAATTTACTGAAAGGGCAAGAGCCTGACCTTGTCATTCAAGTTTTTTTTTTCCCTGGTAAGCTAAACTAATTATGTGGCTCTTTTTATGAAACTCTGGAAGTATGCAGCACAGTAAAAAATGTGACAAATTTACCTTGATCAAGATGGCCTTCGATTTTGCTTGACTCCTCCTGCAGGGTGATGGATAATTTAAACTTACATATGGGAGCCAATTTCTTTCAAGGTTTGAAAATGGTTTCTTTTTCTTTTTTTTTTTTTTTTTCCCACAGAAATCCTGGAAAAAGCGTCCAAAATCATTGAAATAACAAGTGTCAGGATTTGAGCTGGGGACTAGAAAAAGAAAGTTCATTAAAAACACTTACATGATGTACTATGAATTGATATTGTGAATTTTCTTTGCGCTAGCCTTCAGTACAGCTTTTCAGCCAGGTTTTTATTAGGGATGTGATGTTCTGCATTTTCGCTTCTCTTTCAGTAGCTTTTCTTTTTAGATTTAACAAACTCAGCATTCTTTAAGCTCCTTTTTGCCTTCTCCAACAAGAAGTGTAAAGGAAGTTCTCTGTCAAAGCCCAGGAAGCATGGCTTAGTCTTCAGAGACTCCCAGGGAGGTGGTTCTTCAGTAAGTACACCATCCTTGCCACCCCGCAGGCTGATCAGCCCTCTCAGTGCCAACAGTATTCTGTTTACTCTTTCTCCTGCTCCGTAACAGCCCTACAGTCATGGGATCATTTTGCCATGTTTTATACTTTGGTTGCTGAGACTGACTGGAGTGATGAGACTGGACCAGGAGGGATGCAGGAACAATATTGTAAATAGGAAAATCCTGAAAGCATCAGGGTTGGAGTGGTTTTGAGATGATAGTCAGAACCCTGTACTGAGACAGGAATGGGAATATCTGGCTTGTTCCCAGCAGGTATTTATCCTATTTGTTCTTAAAAAATCTTCATTGAAGATTTCACATCTCAAATGCACACTTTATTCCCTAAACTGACTTGCATTTATTTTCCTTTTCCACATTGTAAATCTGGCTGATTCCTTCCTTCAGATTCTGCAAAGACCAACAGGCAGAATTCCTTATGCTGGGGGAAAATACCTAGAGCTCAGAAGCAGAAAGCTGTTGTCCACCAGGGTTTAATCCATGAAGCTGAACACAATTTCCTGTCGACCATGCTGACTACTATAACATCACAATCATCACTTCCACTAGTGTAAGCTCTCCTGCTTGTGTTTAAACACAACATGTATTTTGTAATGCAGATGAGTCCTTAATACTGTGTATCAGCTAGAAAACACAGTTCGTAATACCATGTTTGAGCACTAATCTCTTGGCTATTGCTCGGACTGTAAGCTAAAGCAGCAATGTTCACTATCACCAGTAGTCAAAACTCACTCTTTCTTAGTAGCAATGGTCTAGCTTCTGTAAGCAAAATGTTCTAGCTTATGCCATGTAGCCTGCATCATGGTCAGTACAATTAGTTATCAGGTTAAAACCAGATTCACCATTCACTTTGTACACTGAAGATCATCAATGTATCTACAACCTGCTTTATTATAACTATGTTTTGGCTTCTCCAGATTTTGTGACTTTAGGTCTCTATTCAAGGGTACTATAGAAGATCAGGCATATGTGCTTCCATTGGAGGGCAATATTCAAACTGTAACGGTGATTTGTTTTGTTTTTCGGAGCAAACAAGCTATGAAGCAATGGATTTCACTGCCTTTTGGAAATGAAGATGAAGAATTGATATCTTCTGATGAGGTGGTCAATTTTGTTGATGTCAAACCTGAATAGAGAGATGGAAATCCTTTATACTGAACAATAGATTAATCTGTTAATGATTTAATTCTCAGGCACATAAGAGTCCTGCAAGGTTGACAGAGAAGAACTCCCAGGTTGAGGCATTTTAGTGCCATTATCTTCTAATTGCTGTTTGGCACAGGGTTCTTCTCCCTGCTCCCGAGGGGGGTCAGCAGTATGTGTGTCTGAATGGCCAGGATTCCTAGGCAGCCGTTTATGCCGTGGCTTTGATAGATAGAAAAAGGCAGTAAGAGTTTATTAGTGGAGTATCATTGTTGGGAGGGAAAAGGGAGTCTGGTGCCTGTGAATTCCCTTGCTGATGAATGAAGAAAGAATAAAACTGGAGTAAGTACAGTGGCAATTCAGAGACAATAATTTACTCTGGAAACAAGATGGAAATATTTGCTTATGTTTGGCAGGTTTCTCATTTTGCTCTCATTTTGATAGTGAGTGTGTCAGGAGTATCACTAGCTAGAGGAGAAAACTAGCACTGGATTTAAATGTTTCATTGTTATGTCCCTTCCTAAGTGAACCTCCATTTAATGTTTAAAGGGCTAAAAATGCTAAGTATGCATCAATAAAACAACATAGTTTTAACTTCTAATTAAGTTTTAACTTTGAATACTCACAGATGTCAAAGCCACTACTCGAATTCGTGTCTCTTTTTTTGTTATTTAACAATTAACTAACTTATTTGTAATGAGTAATGAAGAGACCGGGGGGGAAAAGCAGCTTGCTGCCAGTACAGATCTTGTTGCTGCCCCTCTGTTATACTTTAAACAAAATCAAGTTATGTATTTATTCTAATTTAATCTCACTCCCCCTGCTCATTAGGATGCTCCTAGGGTTTACGAAGTATAATGTTCTGAATGCTTAGTACTCCCAGGCAGGCATGGTAAATCAGGGTAGCACAGAACTTGTCTCCTTCTCTGGGTAACCTGTATTAAGAAATTCAGGTCTATATTAAAGCTGAAGTGTCTATTGCCAAGGGCTTTTATAATTGTGAAACTGTTTCCCCTGTTTGTGTTACTCTTTTTTTTTTTTTTTTTTTCCCTGAACTTATTTATTTTAATAGTACTTTGGAAGTTGCAAAGGTACTGGCAGCATTCGTATTAATATGTTGTTATTACAAAAGACAGAGCTCTAATTGCAGGCACTTAACACAAAATCTGTTGGCGATGTCTCAAACAAAATGATAGCATTTAATCATTTTTATCATTATAGCGATGATGCTGGCAATGTTATTGCTAGGGAGTTGTTGTGTATTTATGATGAATTCTGAATCTCAGGGTTTAGAACTTAACCATAAAAATGTGCTCCAGGCTGAAACATGACATACAAATTCTGAATATAGAACCGAATGTTGCTTTAGTTTTAAAGCAAGCAAACCATAAAACAAGCTCCATGTAAGCATTTAATAGGTATGAACTGAAACTCCTGCCAGAAAATGACCTTTTCTGCTGAGGATCTTTTGTTATTTTTCTCACTTAACACCCTGTGCCAAAATGCACACACCAGAACAAAGGCTGGGGGGGGAGGGAAGCTTACCTTAATGTTAAACTTTGAGTGCTTTGCCTCTAAAACACAGTGGTTTGGAACTTTGTGAAGGAAACTTTACCAAAGGGGAGAGGGTTGTTGCAATGGAAGCTGCTCCTAGTCTGAGCATTCCTTTGCAAATCAAGGATTTTCTGTAGTAGTAAAAGATTTAATGTAGCCCCCTAAAAGGTGGAGCTATTTTACAGAACTGTTGGGGAAACTGAAAAAAAAAAAAGAGGCAAGCCAATATATCTTGCCTATAAACATAGCAGGCTCTCAGGAAAAATGAAAATCCCACGAATCCCATCAAAGCCATCAGGCTGATTGGTACATCACAGCAAAGAAGTTGGACTTAGCAAGAAAGAAATTGTGACCTAGCCAAGAGACATGTACTCACCTGAGACCCTGACACTTTAATTTCACAGGGCAAGGTGGCTTCTTAGTGCAATCATACATCTCTCTGTGAAGCCTTTTAACACACCAGTGAGTAACTACTAGAGAGTACTGATCTATCTTCCAGCTAACTTTTGCTCTTTATCAGCACCATTACGAACACAACACTAGACAAGTATAGCTGGTTCTACACTCATGTGTGCTGGGAGTGCCCACTGGGAGGTCACGCAGCACAGAATGTTGTTCCTCTGTTGGGTTTTGATGGCTTTCTCCACTTGTTAGCCAGCAGATGAGAGGACAGAATCTCTCTGCGTGATGTTAAAAGGTACAGGTGAAATGCAATGAACCGCTTCACTGGAATGTTGGCGAACCAAACTGGAAGTATCCATTCAGTGCTGTGGGACATTATCATTGAGGAGCGAGGACTGATGTGGCTGCTGCTGGTCCCCTAGCGGGCCTCAGGGGAGCCTCAGCTGTGTAGGGCCTTGGGGCCAAGCAGCGCTATCTGCAGGTCCTATGGAGGTCTCCCCTATGAGCTTCTCTGGGAAATCAGCAGGTTTCACTGGGGGAAGTAATACTCATCTTCTTGCTCAAGCTCTGGTCTGAATATAGATGTGCACAGATGTATGGTGACGGTCTTGTAACATAATTGGTGCATGGTGCTCTAATAGGCTGGATAAATTCCCTGTATTACCTTCTCTTTCCTCTGGTAAATAGCCGTTTGGTCCATACCTACATCCTCTTGGCAGGGTGATTGGTTGTTAAAGTAAAAATGTGTTTAGGTTTTTTCTTATCCTGTTTAATGGTTTACCATGTGTATACCTTCAAGATTAACTCATAGCCTTTCCTTGTTCCTAGGCATGTGTGAGCTTGGTCAGTTGTGCAGCTTGTGCTGTGTTGCAACCAGTTAGTAAGAAAGATACAGAAGCCTTGCTGGATCAGAGACTGAGAATTGCAAGAAGCTGCCAAACACTAGGCCATACTATGAAATGTGTTCTATGTTTTTCCCTCATGCTGAAGAGGTTTGGGAAGGCTGAATGCTGTAAAGTTACTGCTATGTGTGCTTTAAGCACATGAATCCTGAACTGGGATTGAATCTTGTCATTCATGGAAGCAAAGCAGGGTAAAAGTGGTAAATTAGAACTTTTTCATCCTAAAGTGAATTCACTCAGAGATGCTTCTTTTCCTTCCCTTGTTGGCACTTGTCACTGTGTTCTTTGTTACTGCTTGTAGGCTGTTGGCCCTCTGTGGCAGGGACCATCAGCTTCTGTGTTTTTTATTAGTCCAGACTGGAAAATTAGGGCACTTAGAAACAGAAAAAGGAGGAAAATCAAGGAAGAAGTGTATTTTTAAGGTCACGGGGACAATAGAGAAGACTGAGACCCAACTCTAAGAATGTGGTTCTCAGTTAATGGAAATAGGTTTAATTCCTTCCCTGACATTAGCAGTGCTTGTTAGACTTCTCTTGAGGATCTTAGGAAATTGCTTTCACATTTGAGCTAGCCGTATGTCCTGGTATATGCTTTGAGTTACTGCCTTAAAAAGAGTTAAAAATACAAAACATAAACTTTGCTGCCTGATATTTGTACTCACAACTCTGGACTATTTTCTCAGCAAGCAATGAGGACAGGAAGCTTGTTTTTCAGGGGGAGAGGGGAAAAAATGCAGTCATTTGTTCATTCCCTATGGAGCAGCCAGTGGTCTGCTCCTCTGAACATGCTTCATACCCACAGCTCTCACCAAGGACCATGGGGTTGCCACATAGGAGAATGGGGGCAGCATCTGTCACCTACAGCTGTGGCATCAAGAGCTAGTCTCACTATCATCATCTTTGCTGCTTTGCCGGGTACTGCGGAAGGGTCATCAGCAGTGACTCCAGGCTGGATTTCCAGCTGGGTGGATATGATGGCAGCACACAGCAAGTGTGGCCCTCCTCCTGCCTGGAATTTCCCAGGTACAAGTATGTTGCCAAGGCTTCTAGAAGGTGTGGAGCCTGCTGCTTGTGTTCTGCCGGGGTGTGATGGACTACACCCAGTCCTCTGGGGATGTATTTCACCTCTGTGCTCTTGAAAACCTGGAAAAGCTTATAAATTCCTTGAATTTCTGGTGGAAAGTTTCTGGGTCAAAGATGAGACCCCTGAAGAAATGCAGAGGTAGGAGTCCTTTCATCAGATCCCTCCCAGAAGCCTGCAGTTGGACAGACTTTCCTCTTTCTGTTTTAGAGCTGCTCTTCTCTTTTCTGGGGTCTGTTGAGACGTGATGGAGGATTCAAGACACAAAACCTCAAATTTAAACACATCTGGGAAGGCATTTAAAAAACAAGAGAGTAAAAATCAAGAAGGAAAAATACAAGAAAGGGCCCATCCAAGTCAAGGTTCATACTCTCATTTTTCCCATGTTATACCTTGCTCTTTTGAGGGGTGGGGAGGGAAGGTTTAATGCATCCGGAGTGCCAGTTCTATAGCAAAGCGATTCAGTGCTGGAGAGTTTGCAGGCAGAATTCGACAGCACAAAGGTTTTCAGAAACTATTTTTCTTTCCTTTTTTTATTCCTTTTCTACAGCAATGATTCCCAGCCATTCATCATAAAGCACTAGAAATCAAAGAGCAATATTCACGAGCCTCCTAATACAGTATGTTAAACCCTGATAACTGTCAGGAAGAGGCTGTCTGAAAGGGAAGAGCCAGGTAGCAACACAGAAAACAAAAATAACATGTAGGGAGGAAAAGTACTGAGGAATAAGAGGAGAGAAAACATGCTCAGCAGAGGGGGCTATGCAGTACCTTGTATTTGTCATGCTGCCATTTTGTTAACAAGAGAGATTACACCAGTGTAAATGTTTTAAGTTCTGGAGTTCCATTTTCACAGAACCCTGGAGTGACCATGTAAGCCAGTGGTAGGTACTGCTCTTACAAATTGCTCCACTGGATCTGGAAATATGTTAGCTTGAATGTATTCAACTAATGTTTTATGCGGACATCTTTCAGCCTAGGGCTTGCCTAGGAATGATTTTCTGTGAAGATTTGATATTCAAAATGTGAGCTGTTTTCAGTAGATGCATAGGAAGTTTGGAATACGTCTCTGTTCTCTGCATAGAGTCTTGTAAGTCTTAGCATCAGATTTTGAGACACACGTTTGCAGTTGTGCAATCAAAATTCCAGTTGAATGGACATTCTTTCAACACTAGCCTTTGGTGGGAAGCTGGCATAGTGCAGATCTAGACTATTTCTCAATAGCAAACAAAAAGCGTGTGATTTCTTTTATTTTATGGGGGTTTTTTTCAGTTTGAGTGAATATTTGTATGTTGTCTTCTGCAGAGTACTCTTGACTCAGGCCTTGGCACTGTTGAAGCTACATGGCTGGTAGCACGTGAAAGAGAACAGGGCTTCCCCATAGACCTCCCAGAAAAGCACATCTCAGATCTGCTTAGTGAACACCCATGATGTAGAAGTCAGTCTCCCTGTGCTTTTCCTTTTCTCTGTCCGGTCCAAAACTTCAAGTAATTTTCTCTATTTCAAGGGCATGTTACGAACAAATAAAGTGCAAGTGTAAAAGAAATGACCATACCACAGTGTTTTGATAGTAACCAGAGATTTGTGATAAATAAAAATTGAACCCATCATTATGCATGGTAAATTCTGCTGGGGTTTTTTTGGGTGTCCCATAGTCACCAAAAATAGAGAGCAATGAAACTCCTGATCTCTAGAAATGCTTTCAGCTTTATGCCTCTCTCTGTAATTAAAAGGACATTAGGATATCCTCAGCATATCACTATTAGTTGTGGGAGTTGCTGTAATGATGAAGAGTTGTAGCCTGCCAGAAATCTTGCTAGCCCCTTCACAGATGGTATTCGGAGAATTTGCAAGAATAAGCCAATTTTGATACCCTATTGTCAATCTAGATTCTTTCTATTCTCTAAGAGTCTAAGAACACTATTGCTTAGTGGGAATATTTTTGATTGATGCCTGTTTTGATGCTTAGTTTCTCCCATGCCTCTAGTCATTGCATGTGTCAGTGTCTAGCTAGTTAAAAGAACATGTGGAAAGTTTCTTTCCAACCTAGGATCATTTTATTTCTTAAACCTGCTAGTAGGAATTATCCTCTGCTTTTCTGGGAGATAATATTGCTTTTAAAACAAGCTCATCATCCACTAATCCATTTTCAAACCCTGTTAGGGAATCTGGGTTAAGTAGAGTATAACAGAGTTATCCTACTGGATTGATTGTGTAGAGTTAGATCTTTTACATGTGGGGAGCCCAAGACCCCAGGGTCTAATAGTAATATTGCCTTCTCCATGAATAATTTATTGAATCTGTAAAGACTGTGTTCTATTACTAAGTGTAGATTAGAGGGAGGGGGCTGTAGTTTTTTGGTTTAAACTTTCACAGCCAAACCTGCAACATGACCAAACAGATGTTGATAATGAAACTTAAAGTTCTTTTAAATCTGGAGTAAGCTGGGTTTAGCTTTTCCATGGTTATTGTTCTCCTGAAGCTTCATGTAATTATAACTTATTCAGAAGCAGCCAAGTTCCTGTTCTTCTCCAAAGTTATCCAGGGCTCACTTAGATTTTGCTAGTACCAAGCCTCTATTTGAATCCTAGTTCTGGTTTGGTATCATAACTCGTACTCAGACCTTGCCTAAGCATTATTCCTAGCATCTCCTGCATATACAGTTACTTTTACTGTATGTGCCTATTGTAGCTCTTGAAGTATATCTCATATTCTTGTTCCTAAGTAAGCAAAATTCAGTTCATGTGGGTACTGAAGGTGTTTGAAAAACAATTTCATAGATCTGTAATATTTTTCTGTTGTGATAAAACACATAAGAAAAAGAGCAAACAAAATAGATGTTACATATAAACACTGAGCTGGATTGTTCTCCACTCATACTAATAATCATGCAAGTAAGAATGTTCATGTTTGGTTTGCATTTTCTATCTAAAACAGGTGCAAGTAGATGAATCAGAGAAAGAAGAGAGCATTTCAATTCCTGTGTTAATAGTGTTTTAAATGCAGAAAATACACTTATTCTTTATGCTGGTTTGCTTGGGGGGTGAAAATTGCAAAATGAATGCAAGGATCCTGTTCTTTGTCTCCTGCCATACACCCTATCTGCAACCTTTTCTGTCCCTCCAAGGCACCTCTATTATGTGTTTTTAAAGCTCTCATGCTCACAGATTCATCCTGGTAGCGTGAACAGCTGGATGGCAAATGCATTTCCTGTTCTGTCTTCTGATGTCCCAAAACCTTAAAGAATTAAGATGGGGAAAGAAGCTATTTTGCCAGATCGGGACCAGGGCCTTTTCTATGTCTCATGTTAGTTTTTTTTAACTCAAATCTATCAGTTACTCTGGAGTAGATCTGTGTCTCTGCCAGTCTTTCTCACTGGTAACTTGGCTTTATGTAGTTCAATCTGTATGAAAACAGGAGACTTAACTTTATTCCTTGTGTTTCCCAAGCAACTTGGCAAGGTGGTATTCTTGGATGGCCCTTTCTGTCTGGATTTATCCAGAAACTCTTTTGTTGCCTCTGATCCTGATTATTTTGTTTCTGCAAGATCCTGCTATGACCAGTATGTAAATTTCATGTAGGTGTAGATGTGCTTCTCAGCGTCAGATACGTGACCTCTTTGATTTCCTTCCATGAGTACAGCCACTTGAGCTGTAACTTACCTCCATTTACACTTGTTTTTCTGTCTTTTCCTTTCTTACTCCTCGTTTCTGTTCTCAGAAGGTGCAAGCAGCATTTACTTAGGCTTTGCAATGAACAGCATTATTTCTAGGACTGTGTAGATGAAAAAGCATGGTTTAAGGTTCTGGGTTTTTCTCCTTTGAACAAGTAGAGGGATTATTTTCTCCTTAATGCAATAGTAACTTCAAGGTATTTCCTTAAGCTGCCCAAAACAAGCAGATGAAGAAATGAAAAAACAACCAACCAGACATGCCCTGTAAAAACACAGGGCACTCTTAATGTGAATAGTTTTACACACATAACAATGGCTGAGACAACCAGGAAACAAGTTTAATTATAATTAAGGCATTTACTCAGGAGAGTCCTAGCACAGAACAGCTTTGACTGGGTTAACTGGTAAATTGTTACCATCAGGATTAGAAACCTGCAGAGTGCAAATATTTGCATAGTAGAATGCTAAAATTAAAATCTCTTGTAATCATGCCTAGGGCCAGAGAAGATACTTCTTCATCCAGGGCAGGATGTCAGGAGGAGGTGGGAGCTGTCTCATGAATGCTGAATGTAGTTCAAAGGAACTTCAGCTCCCTTTGCAGGCCCAAGGCACAGCTGATGAACTGACTTGGTGTCTTGCCTCTAGGGAAGGCAGGTTGTCCTGCAGAGGAGGTGTAGACACTGAGTCCTAAGCTCAGCGGGAGCTAGGAGCCAATCTCACTCAAATATTTGACTGGACTTGGGGAAAAATGAATTTATTGCCAGTTAAAGAAATATTTAATTATTAACTTGGGTAGCGGGAAGCAAAGACAAACACCTTTTTTGAGACAAAACACCTCTCCCCTTCCCCAGGCTCAGCTTCACCTCTGATTCCCCTGTACCCATCCCGAATTGGGCATTGGGGATGGGCATTGCAATCAGTCTGTCACAGTTCTCTGCTTTGCTGTGCTCCAGAGTGAGCTCTCTAAGGGCTGCAGTCCTGTCAGGAGTGTCTCCAACACAGGGTCCTCCATGGGCTGCAGTGGGTATCTGCTCTTCCATGAAGCAACTCTTCCTCTGACCTTGGGGTTCCCTCGTTTTCTCTCCGTGGGCACCTTCTGCCCTTTCTTTCTATCAGTATACTTCCCAGAGGTGCCCCACGTGTGGCTATGGGCCTGAGCTGTGGCTGTGTCTGTCAGGGCAGCCCTGGCTGCGGGGGCAAGCTGATGATAGGGTTTTTTTCCCAGTTAATTTGTGAGTAGCAAGCTTTGGTTTCTCCAAAAGAGCCCCCAGCAAGCCAAATGTAAAATCCTTTTTCTTTTCCAAAGGAGGACTAAGTTTCCTGCTGTAAGAACTGTTTCAGCAGAGACAGGTAGCTCATGATAAATTTAACTGTAATCTGCTAAATATATGCTAATGCTTGGCTTTCGATGTATGAGGATTCATGCCTCTTACCCATTGGTGCTAATTATCTAACATACATTACCATAAAGCTGGGATTGCATGAGGTATGTTAGTGCTTCCTAAACTTTATTTCAGACAACTTTGGAGCTTATTCATCTGTAGGTGATTTTATAGCTCCTGGACACGGCTCACATAGAGTAACGTGGCTCCTTCAGTTTTCTCTGCAAAGATGACGAGAGGCAGGCCTGCTGGTCCCCCGCTGCTCGCTCTGGAGGAATGCTATTCCCATCACAACTCCTGCTGTAATCACTTCTACTAATCTTGCTTTCCCTCCTTCCCACATAGATTCTTCAGATCATTACACAGGTTAGCTCTCCCCTGCCTGCCCACCAGTCACAGGATTCAAACAACGAGCCTCGAATTATGCTGAGAATAAATGGAGATAAACAGCAAACCCAAGGAGACAAATAAGACGAACACCTTGAAAAGGAACCAGTAAGTGAAATAGGATGTGACAGGCTCAGGAAGATGAGAGGGAATGATTTCCTGGAATGCAGCAGCAATTTCGTGCCAGCAGCGATGTGCCGGCTGTACTTGACCTTCAGTAACCTTTATCCCCGTCTCCTACTGCTGCTCCTACAGCTTCTCAGCCTGGTTCTTCCTCCTTTGCTGCTGCTCTTTGCAGTTTTGCTGGTCACATACCTTATCTAACTGGTACAGAAGCTGTGTTTTCTGAAATGGGGCTCTTCCTGTGATGGTGCCACAAACTCTGTGTCCCACACACACCTTCCTGGAGTGGGATGCAGCTTGGGGGCTCTGCGATGGTGTGTGTAGGGAAGTCCTCTGTGTATCTTCTTGACAGGTTTGACCTGACATCGTCACACATGGAAATTAATGTCTAACATTAACAGAACGATTTCTCAGGGAAAACTGCTTCTTGAGACCTTCCAGGTCAACCTTGGGTTTGGCTGGGAATTTTCTGGCAAAATGGGTTTTTCCCTGGAAGGTGTCAGTTCCTTGAAATTAAAGCAGATAATAGGAATGAGTAAATGCCAATAACTTCTTGGAAGATTTTCCTGGGGGTTAAGCATTCAGATTTGACAGGTCTGAAGTGAGACAGAAATCACTTGTCTAGTTTGAAATATCTCTTGAATAGAATTAGAAAACATGTCTTTCAAAAACTGAAATAAAGATGAAATAGTTTGAATATTTGGGGAGTTTCTACTGACATCATTTGTTGTGGTGGGCAGCACTCAATTTTGCTTCTTTCTCTCAGGTCAGGAGGGCAGGGGCAGAGAATCCTGACAATACTGACAGGACATGGCTTTGGGTAACCACCCTCACCCTAGTCTTGCTCTCCCTTCCTTCCATGGCAAAGGATTTGCCATGTTATGTGAAGCTATTGTCAAGCAAAACCTGTTAGCAAAGACCACCAATAGCTTTGGAAGGCAGTGAGTATCCCCAGTCCAATCATGCTCAAAAGTATTTTAAGACAGACAGTTGCTTTTGTGTTTAAGCTGTGTATCCGGGTAGCAGTTCCTTTTGGCAATGCATGGAGGCCAACGGCAATAACATCAAATATCTGTGTGAGTACTTCATTACATATTTGAGTCAGTGTAGTACATCTCCTAATCCTGTTCCTGAAATATCACTGTAACTGTGTTGTTTGGTCTCAGTATGCTCTTGTGTACTCTCATGCAGTGTAATTTCAAAACACTTTCTGTTACTAAGAGCAGTGTGTGTTTGCGTGTGAGTGTATCTTTGTGTCTGAAGCACTCCCCTCTGTCTCTTCTTAGCCTGTCGGGAGAAGAGTTTGATTATTTTATAGGATTTTGCTTTGTTTGAAGAAATTATTGAGGGATGTTCAGCTGGAAAGATGAGGTTTGCGCTGAAGTGCACAAGTGAGTTTATTTTTCTCTCCTCAGGGAAGAAAGTCCATAGTCTGTATGTAGCTCCTCCAGAAGTCGTCTCCTTCTCTCAGGAGTGCCTTGCCTATTTGCTGTCAGATCCTCTGTCTTGAGGAACACGACTGGCATGGGAGGTGACGATCAGAGAAGAGGAAGGAGGTCTCACATGTAGGTAGGGCCAGTCCTGCAGAGCACTTCAAATTTCAGGGTAGTGACCTTGAACTCCTCTCTGCTCTGCAGGGAGCCTGCACAGTGAGCCAGAGCGCTGGGGTGAAGTGTTTGCTGTGACCTGCATTGCTGATCAGATGAACTGTTATCTATAGCAACACTTGGTGGTTTTGGGGGATATAGAACTTCACTCCTCCATCTGAGCTGACATGATGTAAAACACCACGCAGTTTGCTACTTCATCAGACCTGTTCATTTACTGAAGGTATTCTGTGGCTCTTTTTTCCTCTCTCATTTCTTTTACCTTCACTTAAGTACAAGAAATTTTTGTTTGGCCTGTAATGCATGAATTTATTAGAGCTGGTGGAAAGTAGTTAATTTATACCATTTAGGTCCACAATACTAGACTCTATTACTTAGACTCTATTACTTAGATTCATAGAGCCCAGTAAACCTGTCTGCTAGGTTTACCTATCTGTTAGGGAAGCTTAATATTAGGAGTATACCAACCACTGTCTCTCTTAAGATGATTTATTTGTTTTTTTAGAAATATGAATAGTGTGAGATTTTTCTTCCAGTTTTCTTGTGAAGCTCCAGTCCACTCTCTCTATCCATCAGTTCAGATGAGGCCCTGCTTCAGTGATATAGTTAGCTTTGTGACTTCAGCCAAAGGTCCCCAAGAACCTGCAGCCTCATGGAGCAAAGTGTTGATCTGATACAGTCTTTATTCTGCTGGTTCCACTTTCTTCAAGCATCATTGATGGCTTAACCTGGTGGCCAAATTTTAGGCTAGAACAGATACCATCTTTTCTCTCCCAGCTGATGCCAGCTCAAAAACGTGTCACTAACTCTGTATTGCAGGCTTTGGTGACCTGAACAAAGAAATTATTTACCTGCCTTAGTCCGGCTTGAATTTGTCCTGCTGGGGGACACAGTAGAGCAGTGATGTGCTGTTAGTGACCAAGGACAGAATCACCTCCAAGGTATGTGTAAGAGACTCACCAGCTGTGATTGTGGCTGGCCTTACAATATCAGCATTGCCTTAAAGCTTCAGCTGCAGCATTCACAGGAGTATGCCCAAATTCAACTTGTGCTTAAAAATTGTACTGTTTATGTCCCATGGAGCTATGGGCTTAGATTGAGGAGAAACAGGAGGGTAAAAAGGCAAGATTGCTTCCATAGTATTTTGTGATAACTAACCACCTCCTGAATTTTGAATGCTCGACTTGTGATTTTTGAACTCCTGAGGTTAGAGGGAATAGGATAGTGAACAGAAATCAACACTGACTTGTGAAATCCCACAAAACCTTCCCAGAGTCACGCTTTCACTGATGGCAAATCAATGGTATAAAACATTTTCGTAGAGAGTCAGCAACTCATTATTTTGCACTCATGTATGTTGCTGTAGAATTCAATGAGACCTCAACTTTTTAAATTAAATATTAAAAAAATAACTATTGCAGAGAGCTCATCAACAGCAGAGAGGTTATTTGCAGTATTCTTTGCATAGAATATATGTATATTATCTTCACCTACTGTGGCATATCTTCTGCCATGCTTGTTATGTGGCTCTAGACTCCCATTAACTGAATCCCTGGTGAAAAGCCGTTTCCCTACATTATATTGTAATGCTCTTATTAATGATAAATTGATGAAGAGCTGCTTTTTTAGATTAGGTGAGTGGTCCTTTGATAATGGGGTTGGAATCAGGCCAGAGGTTTTATACTACTTTGCCTGCAGGGTGAGAACGAACTAAAATATTCCTTTCTTGTGTTCTGCTAGAAAATGAGACGGTCAAAGAATTTCAGCTTTTAATTTTAAGAGAGCAGTTCAACACTAGTTTACATGGTGGGTATTTTTAGACTTTGTCTTTATCTTGCCCGATATTTCTAATAAATTATTAAAGCAAGGTACTTCTCATGTAATTAGAGAGCCAAGCACCTTTTAAACAAGATCAACTTCTGCACGTTTGAATTGACTGGTTTCGTTTTCTGTGGCAAAAGATCACAAGGAAAATACTTTTGCATGTTTCAAAGTTAAGATCAATTGTTATCCTTTTCCAGTTTCAAATGCACTAGATTAGTACTTTTGCTGTAGCAGAAAGCTGTTAGAATATTTATGGTTTTTATTTTTACATAAAACCAGACATTTCCTATTATTTCTTTCTTTGGGCAAGGACTATGCAATGCATTCTTACACCTGTGGATATTTTTTGCTATTAGCATTAATGTAATTGAAATTAAGTGGAAGTAAAATATAGTTTTAAAGTGACACATCTTTAAAGTTTCCAATCTTGGCTCCAATGGTCTTTCTCAGCTCCATACCTTGCCCTTAGGGAAAAAAACATGGAGTGTGCATTCTCATCTCTTCTGATCATGATTTGACAAGGTCATGCCTTGGTAGGATTGGGGCTGCCTATTATTATCTTGATGTTGCTTTAAGAATTAGTGGTATATGGAAGAAAATGGAGGAAACAGTGGCATTTTAGTACACTCAATAGATACAGGAATCTCTTTGCTTATCTTGTGGCTCTGTGTTGCTTGATAAAGGAGAATGCCTAATAGAGATACAGGACATTTAAGTGTGAACTTTCTTAATGGAGAAGACAATCTTAAACTGTAATTTCAGTAAAGCAGTTTTAGGCTGAGGTGACAAAATTGGAGTCTGTATTTTGATTGTCACATTCAAATTCAGGTGTTTGGGTTTGTCCCCTATGAAAAACAAAGATACAAACCAAACAAAACACCCTAAAAAATAATGTGTGGCCTATTTTATAATTAACAGTTGGGCGTTTCTATTAGCCAGAGTTTTGATGACAGGAAAATGAGCATTTCTTTCCTGTTGAGGAATTTCTTCAGCCTTTCAGATGAGAGCAGACCTAATCCCACCGTTGGAGACCAGGTTTAATCTCACCATAGGAGAGATTCCCAAATCCCTTATTTGCCTTCTACTTTCCAACAAGCATTTGTTGTGGTTGTCAGAAGGGAAATTGTGTTGTACACTAAAATTTCTGTCCCTCAGCTGGGTTCATGTTCTGCTTTCAGTTCCTACCCCTTCTAACTCATCAACATTTAGTGTCAGATCTTCCATACAGGCTTTCATTTCCACATCAGAGGGAACTGCCTGGGATCCTGGCACCACCTGGTATATGGGAGTCATTTGCTCACATGTCCCCATGCAAAGACATAGAGTGTATCAGGCTCCAGCCCTTACTGGGAGACAGTGAGTGATGATAGAATTACCTGATGGCAGCTCTGTGGAAGGTAGCAAGAAAAAGTGAAGGGTTTGGGGCTGCTGTACCTTTTTTCCAAAGATTCAGACAATTCTTCCTGGTCACTAGCATGGAACGGTGCTTCTTGAGGCCATTGTATCCCATGCAAATAGATGCATTGGTAAAAGAGGGGTCTACGTGCTTTAATTCTGCCACCTTTGTTCAGTTTGCCTCTTTTAGCCACATTTAGGTACAGCTTTCACCCTGTTGTTTTGTCAAGGACATGATATCTGTGTTGCAGTTGGGGAGGTAAAAGGCAAAAGATGTGTCTTCAGTGTTTTAAAAAGAAAAGAAAAATCCTATTTGGAATTCATGAGTGCAGTGTGTGAATAGATAAAGGCTTTCTTCACCTGAGAGTTTGCCTTATAGGACAAATATTACCCCCAGTGCCCCTGACCCTGCAGGGGAAAGGGTGCAGAAATCTAAATATTATGTTTAAAATGATCCTGGTTGTAAAGAGATAGAGCCCAAATACCTAAAAGACAGCTTTCCTAAGTTGATATTTGTTTCAACCTGTGAAAAGAACAGTGGCTGAGTGCTTGTTAAAGGTATATTTTCTTTTAAGTTATATGGAGAGAGATGTCAACTATTTACCATAAATATATTTATACATTTGAATATATAAATGATACTGTTACTTACCTTTAGTAGGTTTCCCACTGACAGGTATGCTCAGAAAACATCTTTCACTAAACCTGAAATGTTGATATAAATATCTGAAGAAAAATACTAATCACAGAATACATTGAACAGACTTACTGATCTTGTATACCTGGAAAAAGATTTTCAAACAGACTTTGTCAGCTCAGCCTTGGCATTCCTTGTCAAACAAAAGCATGCCTAAAGACACATTTCAAAAGCAGACAATGCAGCACTTGCTAACCTGCAGAAAATCGAAAAGGATCAGGGAGGCAGAGAACAAACAGAATAGGTAAGCAATAAGAAATGGAACACAGTTCTAAAGAGCTGTTTCAGAGAGCCAAATATGTTTAAAGAAGCCTGCATCAATAATTAAACATCAGTAAGTAAAATTCCAGCATACTTTTTTACCAGTATTAAGTTTTGTAATATAGAAATGAAATTATTGATTCAGTATCAGTAAGAAAAACATAATTAGTGTTAGGGGAGGAAGAAGTGGATGGGGGGCAGGGGGAGAATGAGATAGGAGTCTTTTTAGCACAGAGATGCTAGTCTGGAATGTTAACTTTTCCTAATAGAAAGTCCACACTTGACTGTTCGTCCACTTCAGTCAGCTGAAAATTTGGGTCAGGCAGCTGTTATGTGAATTGACAGCAGCTATCTGATTAAAAGTAAAATGCTTTAAAAAGAAAAAGGGAAAGAGATGGAGAGAGGAAAAAAGCCTGTGCTGTGTCACATTCACGCCACTCATGTTGCTTACGTTGTGTCACACTCTACAGTGATTTGATGCTACATAACACAACATGACATGAGTCACAGTTCACTGCTATCCACATTACACTCAGGTAGTTTGGCATAGCTCTAACTTTTGCTTTACTCTCATTTCCTATTCAGTGCACTCCACTTAGACTGGTTGGTTAATGCAGACAATTGCTATACACTCAAAACTAGAGTTCCCTACCCAAATACATTTTTCATTGGATATTAAAGTGGAAACTTCAGTGGATATCCTTTGCACATCCATATGCAGCTGCTTTGCTCAACATAGGAAGGGCATTAATAGCAACTTACACCTGAAAAGGAGGAGTTAAGGGGAGTTTCCCATAGGAAATACAGCTTGTGTCTGTGGCAATGACTTTCTGAGTTGGAGAAATACTCTCTAAATGGAAAATAATTAGACTTTTTTTCCTGCCACCAGAGACATTCCCAAACCAAACCCTCATATTAACCTCCCAGCCTCTCCTTCAATTTCAATTTGAATTGAATACCTTTCTGTTTCAGGAAGATGTGAAATATCATTCCAAATCTGAATTTCTAAGCAGTCTGGAGGAGACTGAACCAAAACTCCACATCTCCAAATGCTGAGGACATGGGTAATTCAACATCTTCCCTGAGCTTTGCACTTCCTGTCTAGCCATTTTAATTGCATGTTTCCCCAAAATAGTAGTCTAATTTCTTTGTGGTCATCCACCTCAGACACCAACCATCAGCCCTGGAGCACAGTTAAATTGTAGCATTGCTTCCTGTAACAAACTGTCTTCCTGTCTGTCTGTCATAGCATCTTGGACACGTTGCTTTTGTTCTGAACAGAAGTAGAGAGGAGCACAAATTAACAGGCAGCATTGATGAGTTTGCCTCATTTATATTGACAGCATCCCGAAGTTCTAGATCCACTTAGCACCTCCAGAGAAGTGATAAGTGATTTAGCTTTTTGGGGACAAATTGGTTCTATTAACTCCAAGTGCCAAATTTACCAAAAATAACTCATTAGCTGTGTGTTATGATTCACTAGGGTGCTCTGCTCTTGGCTACATCCCAAGCCCCACATTTGTGTACCAATGTTCCTATTATGGGGTGTGAGACTTATTAATGGTATGCCATATGTACCACTGCATTTTTTTGTTCCTCTCTACAATGCAGTTTTCCTACACAGATGAGAAGTGACCAGATTTTGAAGGGTTAAACCTATTCTAATGTGATAAAACCTGAGAGACCACAGCAATCAAGCTATCATTCAGTCTCAGCTACTCACTTTCCCCTTTCCTGTGGCTACTACTTGAACCTAATATTCCTTCCTTTACATTTAGGGAGCAAACAAGGGATCCAGAAGAATTTAGTTACAGACTTGATTTCTGCTGATGAGTTTGTGTTTGCTGGTGAACAAAAGTGCTCACTGTGGTCCCTTTTGAAATAGCTGTAATTAAACAAACTGCTCCTGCCCACAACTTGCTTCTCACACTTTGGTGGATTGGATTCAAGACTGAGGAAAAGGGATATCTGACAGTCTGGTAAATGTGACTTTCCCGTGTATTTAAGAGGTATTTTAGTTACACGAAGATCCAAAAGAAAAGCAAAGGTTTTTTTGTCTTCTCAGCTCTTGTTTGCAAATGCAAGGCTGAAATTCCCCTTTTACGCTGCTGTTCTGAATACTGTCGGTACCTTCTGCCTAGAGAGCAGAGGCAGAGCATCCCCTGAGAAGCACGCCCTGTTATGAAGAATTCTATGCTAATGGCCAATCGAGAAGGTGTTTCTGCGAGCCAATATGAAACGTCCTTTCCATGATCCAAGGAGCAGGCAGGCAAACCCTCTTTCTGATCCATCTGGGGATGCAGCAAGGGTGATGGCTGTGCCAGCGGGGCAGATGGGGCTCTGATAGTCTTGTCCCTGCTCCGCTGTAGGCTTCCCATGTGGCCTTTGGTTGGTTGGTTGGGGCTCACCTGCAATGGCACAGTGTGGTATAAGTCATACCTGAGTCCTGCACCTGGCTTTATTATCCCTTATTGTTCACCAAGCCCGCTGTGCAGCCATTCTTCCTGCTGTGGACTGAAGGGAGGAACTCTTCAATACTTCTAATGCTCCGAGTCAAAAGGCTTTTACTTCTGCTTCTTAACTCGGTAACTGGAGTTTTACCTCCATGCTTCCCCTTCCCTATTCTCTAAGCACTTTGGCTATTAATTGAGTTTTCTGGTGTAGTAAGCTGAAGTTTTTCACCTCATAAATGATTCATCCAAATAAAGTGAAGTTATTGAGCAAAAGTTAAATTGGGCTTTAATTTGCCTCAGGTCTCTTTTGAGCCATCTTCTTGGTTGCTCATGAGGAGCAATGTGGAAAGGCTTCCCTCTCTGAAGGAGGTTTTCTTTAAGATACTGTTTGCAAGAAAATGAAAGAACACATACTGTTGTTTGGGCATCCTGACAGCTGGTGCCAGGTCCAGGAGATTTCTATCTTCCAAGGAGGCTAGTTGCACCATGAGCATCTCTTCTATCTTTATTCAGGTCTGATGGCTGAAGGGAAATGTGAGAAAAGCCTGGGTGAAAGCTGTGGCAAAATCCTGGTTCCTTCATTTTCTCCAGTATCCCTACTTCAGTCCTGTGGCCAAGGGGATGGACAGTGTCTCTTTCATTTTGCAGATAATTGTGCTTTTAATGATTTTGTCACTGGCCTTCCAAAAGGACAGGTGGCCTTTAGCCTGTCCTCTGAATCCCAGCTAAACCTGCAAGTGAGGACCCTGTAGGTGTGAGTATAAAATATGCTGCAAAAAGAGATGCCATATCTAGAGGAAAATAGTTACAGGTAAAGGGATCAGTCACATCCTAATTTTGACAGGCTTGTGTGAGCAGAGGCTGTCTCAATACCGTGAGGCAGCTGCTTCTCATGGTGTGGCATGTCATTAGAGAGATTCACACACAGACTGATGCTTCAATACCCTGTCACCTTCACTTGAAAAATAAGGTCATATTATTTGTAAGATAATTCTGTATTCATCACTTAATATTTTATACAATTAAAATATTTAGCTAAGTAACAGTGTGTCGGGGTGGGGGTGCTTGCGTATGTGTGGGTATAAGTATAAATAAACAAGTATTAGTGGTGCAATAGCACTGAATAATTTATCCAGACCAAATTAATTATTTTCAGCTTCTTAGTCTTGAAAATCTTAAACTGAATTCCTCAAGTTCTTTTACAATGTTCTTTTCTAATAAGCTTATTGCAATAATAGTGGCTGTGGTGTAGATGTGGGTATCATAGCTAGCTCAAGGTTACAATGGCTGGAGAGCTTGCCCATTTTCCCCACTTAGGTCAGCTAATCTAATGAATCATCACACTTCTGTCTGCAAAAGGTGCTTCTTTTCTAGTCAATACATTTATTTTCTGTAGGTCCTAATTTCTGATGGAAGTGATACAAATGTTTAAGTGAAAATTAATAAAGAGCCCAGAGCATCAGTGAATTCCAGTAAACCCCCCCAAGTCTCAAAGTGAGACCAAGTGGAAAAGGGAGGATGGACTGATCAGAGACAAAGTGACGTGAGTAGCAATAATAGTAGCAATATAAAATGACTTAGAATGTCAGTACGGAACAAGATTTGCCCAAGACACTGCTATAGCGCACCAGAGCACAGATAAGAGCTTGCAGTATGTGTAGTTTGCCTATGCAGTGTCACTATAATCAGAGATTCCCATCAGGGTATAGTAACCCTTTGATTTTGATTCGCCCCTTTGCTTCAGTGCTTGCCTTGGGCCGCACCAGATCCATCTGGCTACCTGTCTTGCTTTTGCCACCCCTGTCACAGGGACTCCTGCCAACTGCTTGTCTCTCAACATGCTGCGTTTACTACCCCTGAAAGCAGTGCCTTCTGCTAGTAAGGGAGGGAGAGCACCGAGGAGCAGTGAACTGGCAGATTGACAAATAAGCTGAGACTGACCCAGGGCTGGCACCCTCCAGAAGTCACTTATATTTTTGTGTTGGGCATGATCATCTCTAAGTGTGGCCCTGATTCCAGCTGTCATTTTAGGTCAGATGCATAATATCAGTTTACAGAACAAGTGTAGTTAAAGGACCCTCATCCATCATAGCCAGATGGAGGGGAAAAATACAACACAAACAAACAAAGTAGATATCAGCAATGCTTGGGACATACTGTGACACTCTGGTGCTACTTCAGCACAAGAAGCTGGGCAGTGGCACCAGTTAAGATGGTAACCTACACTACAGCACTTTCCTGGAGAAATTAATCTGAATATCTTTTCAGCACAAAGATAGAAAAATTAACTTCACTGATGCAACTTGTGATATATTTGCAAGGTAAATACTAGAACCCAAAGTAACTATACCAAAAGGCAAAACATCACACTGAGCAAACCTTCCATATGGGCTGTTTGAGAGACTTCTCTTTGTCAGGAATTAGCACAGGTCTTGTAAACAACATATCCTTTCTGTTAGAAGGCTGATGCTAGATAAGGCAAGAACTAAATCATTTATTCCTTCTTGACATCACCTTAAAATAGGTTGAAATTACTCTCTTTACAGAGGAAGCAGAAATTCTTCTTTTTCCTCCTGTATGTATCTTTCATCCATTTTTTTGTTTTTATAGAGCTTCCCCAGAACAGTGGACTCATGCTGGACAGGGCTGTGCTTCCCTGGCAAGAGGAAATGTGTATTACAGCTTCTTTGCTTGGACCAGTCCCTCTTTTCCCCATCCTTTTTGTCAATGGCCACATACTGCTGGAGTACTCTTCAAATGCATCTTGGCCTACTCATCTGAGAAATGCTGTGCTTACGCCCTGAGATACCCCAACATAGCTCTGCTTTTGTGAATGGTATAGGAAGGTAAGATAACTCACTTCACCTCACCAGTGCAACGTGGATTCTTATTAGGAAACTGGGTGGGAGCTTTGGTCTGTGGTGGCACAATTCCTTCATTTGTGCCTGTGTCTTCTGAAGTCAGCTGTATGTCTGGGTCTCTTAGGCTAGAATTGGGTGGTGGTTACTTACCCCACTCCTTATGACTGTACACCTTGTCATATGTTGTCAATAGGGAATAGTTAAATCCTAAGAAATTAAGACAATTTTGAATGACAGTAATTACATATTTGTTGTAAGGCTCATAAGGATTGGATCCTGCCCTTGGGTTTCATGCAGGAGATTTTAGACCATCCTCCTGCTGTCTTTTCTCTTTTCCCCAGAAAGCTGTTTCAATGCCTGCAGCTCTGCTACAGTCAGGTAGTGATTAGAATATATTGTCATATCTTTTAACTTTTTCTTTTTTCCATTGTTGTGTCACACAGCTCACCTGCCAACTTGTTTCTTGTTAATTCAACCCTTCTCATCTGCTTCTGTTTCTACACTTACTTGTGGGGAGATGAGGTGAGTGGGATTGAGCAGGAGATAGCAGCGGTAGTTGAAGCAAGATGAAAATGAATGATATTTTCAAATCCTAAGCAGGGCTGCAGAGGCTAATAATTACATTAAAAAGGCCCTCTGCAGGTAGGTGCAAATAGGCTAGTCTAAACAAGTGCCACTATTTTAATGTGGGCTGTTCAAGACGATGTCATTACCTGACTAGACTGCCACCTTTCACCTCCAGCCATTGTGCTCTCTTAGATCTCACTAACAGGGAGAGTGAGGAACTTGTTTGCAGGGGATTTGTTGTCTCACGCTCGGAGGCAGCTGAGAGACTTGCCAAATGACAGGAAGACGCTTACATTCACAAGGTGTGATTGCCTAAGTGTTTGACTGTGTCTAATTAGTTTGCCTTTGCTGGTTGGTAGCTCCACAGTCAGAAGCAGATTGACTCTGCAGGCTTTAAGCAAAGAGGTCTGATTGGTGTTATTATCATTTGTTTATTTAACCCTCCCACTAGCCATGAAATATTCCCTACAGTATGGCCTTTTCCTCTGTCTTTAAAAAAGGCATTTTTATAGCACGTATGATGATGAATAGTGTTTTCTCCCATCATCTCTTCACAACTTCTAGCTATAATTAGATTTCTTTTAAATATCTTCAGAACATGCATTAGTATTAACTTTCTGAGCTGTGAAATATGAGCAGTATCTGATTACCTTCAGAAGCAGGTGATGTTAGCTTATTTTTATCATAAATAACAGAGATTCTGTCTGCCTCTGGGTGTGAGTACCTGCTTGGCCAAGTTTCTCTGGGGATAAAGAATCAAAATGCTAATCTTTTTCCTTAGCGAGTGATTCTTATAATGAGAAGAGACTGAAAAATCCTTATAATAGGTAGCCTGCATTTACAATCAAGAAGGGTTCTCGGAGTATGAGTGAGCACAAAAGCACCTTTCTTTCTCAATGCAGTTCTGCTTGGCTGTATCTTAGGGGTGAAATTCTACTGTGTAGATTCTGGGGAATTCCCCATCCCACAACTTCCAGAATTATTGGGCACAAGACCAAATTCTTAACAAAACCAAAAAGGTCCAAAAGATGATTCCAAGGAGAGAAAGAAGTTTTCTCTGCAGGGAATTCCTTTCCCTTCCTACTGGAGTGTACTTACAAGCAGCTTTTTAACTGTGCACAAAAAACCTGGGTTTGGAAGGGTTTGGTGTTCTTGATGTTCCTCCCAAAGATCATACATCTTGATATGAAGAGGAAGGAAAAGGTCAATATCCAGAATCTCTCTGACATAGCCTTGGTTGACTTTTCCTAAGGTCTGTTTTGTTTTGGTGCTTTGAATGTTACAGCTTAGAGATATGCAAAACTCAAAGGTACCAACATATGTCTCCTTGTCTGAAGGGCAGCTTCCATTTCTGGATGTTCTGCTTGTTCCTTTCTGAATTCTCTCCACGCTCCATAGTGAGGATTTCCACACTGCCTGGGAACTTGTTTTGGTCTGAGTACCTTTTTTAACTTTTAGCTGTCAAATAGACTGTTTCCTTCAGCATTTCCTAAGACAGTTTAAGTTATCCTCAGGACTGTGTCAAATTACAGAGGGATTCCAAAGTAAGTAATTGAAAGAAAAGGTCATTAATCTCTCAACGAATGGATAATCAGATTGGAGAATCAGTTAAAACACAACAGGGCACAGAATAAGAATTCTGCCTGGGATCTGTAAGCTGCATTTCGGGGCAGCCCCTCTTTGGCTTATGCATCCCCTTACCCTTGGGGAGTGCGAGACGCAAATGAAAGCTGCATCTCTGGGGGGATGGATTTTGAGTCAGCTGAGAGATGTCATCACAGCTGTAGCCAGATGCTCTCAACTGGCTGTTGATCTGAGCAGGTCCAAACAGTGTGTTGCATAAAAGGTCAGGTAACTTATGTACCCTAATATTAGGGATAAATGTTTTAGAAGAACTCAGAACAGTCTTAAATCTTCATTTTAGTCAGGAAGTTAAAGATTTTATTGCCCTGTAAGCTGAACACGTTCTCTTTCTTATAACCAGGCCTCCCCTCAGACCTCTGCCAGACATACGCCTGCTCCAGCCATCATTAAAATCTGAGTTTCAGGACTACTGTGCAGCAGCAGGGACCAGTTTTCATTTCTAGTCCAGGACCCCTCCTGAGCTTGAATGATATGGGGCAGGGGAGCGCAGAAAAGAAGCCAACCACTCCTCAGTTTGGCTGTCGCCATGGAATGGCTTTCAGCTAGCTCCTTCTGTGAGACAAAAATCACCAAGATGCCCCTTAAATTCCCATGTGATAACACAGCACGTTGTTCTGTACCACCGGGCCAGACTTGACTAAACTTGTATAATTGTAGCATCACATAGCTTATCATAAGTCTTGAAAGATTTCTCAATAGCAGAGGCTAAGATCTCTAAACCACTATTACAAGGTAGCAGCAGAAGGAAAATATAACCTATCAGGTTACCAGATTAAAAATAAAACAAACTGATATTTTCTAGAGCTTTTACTAATTGTCACTTCTCTGTAATGTTACACAACTCCCATGTGCAAATGGACTTACCGACAAGTTTCTGTGTACATACCAGCACCCTGGCTCTACTAAACCCCCTTATCTTAGCTTCACTAATTTGCCATGTCAAATTAGGGTGATGAAACAAATTCTAATTACACTGAATGATCACTTAGAGCATTAGCACTGCTGCTGTGGTCTGTTCTTGCGCTGTCTTATTTGCATATTAATCCAATGTGCCTAGGTAGATGACAAAATGAAATGTCTTCTAACATGTTTATGAGGTTTTCCTGGGGAAGGTGCTGACTCAGCCTTGACAGATGCTCCCATAGGCAGAGAGCTGGAAGGAGGAAAATAGGAATCACATTGCTCAACCTAAGGGAGGATGTTATTTTCTTTTTTTGACTTCCCAGCTTGTTTCTTTGATCCATTGGGAAAACAGAAATCATGTTTTCATTTTAAAGGTAAGCCAAACAATGACATCAAGAATCAAGAAATGTGACTGTGAACCCTGTTTGATGTTTTTGTACCATCAAAACACCAAAACCATAGAAAAAAGTACAGTTTAAAAGGTAAAATTAAATTCTTTAAACATGTCCTGTAAAAGAACAGTTGAGCAGAATTCCTAATGATAGGACTTATGGAATAAGAGCATGGGTTAGTGTATTTGTAACTTCTTCCTTCTTTATCAGTGTGTTTGATGAGTTTATGCTTATAAATCAAGAAGTTTGTTGTTCGTTCTTTGCCTGACCAAGAATACTGATCTGTAAGTATGCCTGGCTGCAGAATTAACCTGCATCTGCCTGCTCTAAATGTGCATTTACAAACACTGAGGAAGCTCAGAGTATGGAAAAACCCCAAAACAGGACTCTCGGAATGTGATTTCCTGCTGGCATTACAACTTCTATTCCATTGGAAACACAAAGCCCATGATAATAGGTTTTGCTTCACATTTTAAAGCCATGGGATTGAGATACAGAATCCTGAAAAGAAGGGAAAGGCACTGTCTTACCATTTTTGTGTGGGCCTGCTCCAGTAATTTTCCCGCTTGTCTTTACATGTGAATGATTTCTTGCCCCTTTTTTATCACTGCACCATGCACAGGCCTTCCTGGAGATCTTCCTGGGAGTTAGCAGGGCTATTCCTTGCTCTGTTCCTAATTGAAATGGGCAAATTCACGGGGAAGTCCTGGCTTAGGCGAGATCTTCAGCATGTTGTTACAAAAGAAACAAGCTGCGATCCTTGTTCCACCAAGGTTCATGGCAGGACTCGATGATTCAGACGCAGGTTTAGTGTGGAGTACAGCTAAAATGGGTGGAGATTGCTGCATGTCTTGGTCACCCTGGAAAGCGTTGGGGATGAAATGAGCTGAGTAGGAAGTAAACATGTTTGATGTCATGCATAGGTGCATATTTGCTTTGTGTACTCTACACAGGCTGTGGTGTGCCTGCTGAATAACCTCTGCTTATAGCTTTTTCCATATGAAAGTGTATTGGAATAGAAAGGCAAGAGCTGCTTATATTTGCACCTGCAGAGAAAACTTTATTAATTTGTGTGTAAGCATGTCACATAACATAGAAAAAGAAACTTCACAGTAGAAAAGTCATGGCATTTATTACCATTCAATAAAAAACACCACAGATACATTCACACACCAGAAAATTAACCCAGAGCTGCAGTGCTCTGGTAGAAGGACACCTTCACTGTTGTAATGCCACAGAGGACATTGGTCATGGGTGAGTAGTTGAGTCTGCAGATAACTGAGAGAGTTTTTGATGTGATTCTGTAGTAGCTGTACAGATGACCTGTGTGTTGGATCACATGATGCACTGGCAAACTGGGACACATCAAATAGGAATTGTATTCTATTTTCATTCTAGTTTTTCCCATTTTTCATGAAATGCTAATTTTGCTACAGATGCATTATTTATGAAACTGAAAAGCTTTCTTCCCCCCCTCAGTGCCAGAGGGATTTTACATGTGTAAGCCCCATTTAGTGTTAATGGCAGATACCAGTATACAAGCTCCATTCACTGAGAGGAAAAGAGTCTAGCACACCTAATTAACTAATACTGAATCACTTGCATAGATATTTCCTGTTCACTGGTGTTTAGTATTCTGGGTAAAAGCACAGTCCTGCAAACAGACCTCAAGATTGCACATCTAGCTGAAATATGTAATAGGAAAAATGACTTTATTGTTTAAATGTACACTGTTTGCTTCCTTTTTCTTCAAGAACAGCATAGCTTGTATGATTCAATAGCTTACACCTATGTGACTGTTAGATTTTAACAGCAAAGCAGCAGATCAGGCGTGTCACCCTATTGCTCTACAGGCAAGGTCCAGGGTCCATACCTGGGCTTTCAGTAACCAGGAAGGAGCAGCCCCTCAGTATCAGAATCTTTCCATTGCCCTCACTGAGCACTGAAAATGGCTCTATGCCCTAATTGCTATTCTGAAGACTATCAAAATCCAGCTGTTTCCATGAAAAGTATGGCTCTTCCTGCTCTCAGCTTCTAAATTAGTGATGTATCTTACCACTAAATACTAGTTAGATAACCTACAGCAGTGTTGTACTTTTATATTCAATCCTATAAGATCTTTCTCTTGGGGATTAAATCACAGCCTTGCTTTCTTTCCTTTAAAACAGCTTCCCTGATACCATCCTGTCTAGATTTTCCTCTTTGTGAGGGGTAGATGCTATCCTAGTCAAAAGAGGGCTAGCTGAAGAGCTGTCACTGTAGCTACAGCACTATAGGTCAGCCAGAGAAAATGCTGGCTTCAAACACAGTGACAGAAGACAGTTCATTTGTGGAACTAAGACAACATTCAACTTCCCTTTGCCCAGACTGTGTTCTTTGCAGAACACTGTAATAGGGGATGCAGACCTGCCATATTAGGGGTAAAGAAAATCATGCAGTATCTACTAAGGTGTGAAAGTGGGTAGGTGAGGATCTTATTTGCACCCATAAAGTGGATGATGAGGAAAAAGAAGTGCAAGGTATTCAAGTTTCTTACATTAAAAGCATAATGTGCTGCTTTCCAAGGCACTGTGTCCCAGGATATTAAATACGGGCTTGTGTAAGAAGAGCAAATTGAAATCTTTTTGAACTTTACTTAAAGTTTGGGCTACTGTGGAACTTCTTGGCTCAGTCCTCTCCCTCAATAGATTTACAATATCAGAGTTATGCTGTAATTGGTACCACACTGACACATAATGTAAAGTGTTACCTACATTTAAAACTTGAAAATAGTATTTGAATTCCATATTCACAGGTAATAAGAGTTCATCTTCATGGTGGGGAAAATGAGTTTCAGAATGACAGCTCCTAACCTGTTTTTTTTTCTTTCCAGTTCAGTTCATATGGTTTCCTCAATATGGGAATTATTCTGCAGTCCTTATTCAGACATTATTTTAGTCTCCATGTTTCCAATGCAATCTTTATCAAAAGTGCTGCAGTAGTCCATGCTAATACCAGCAGCATTATGGTATGTCTGTAATTCCATGTAGAATGTTGAATTTAAATATAACAATAATTGGCATTTTGACCTTCTCCTTCCCAAGGATTGCAGAGCAGTTCCAAAAAGTAAGTTTATTAATTCTCACAATAGCTAATATCTGTCAAGGCAAGTATTTCTGGACAAGATCCAAAGTCCCTTTGGAGAATGCTTTGTTTTAGTACCTACACATTCCAATTTCTTTGGTGGATTTCCAACAGAAAGTTCCGTAACTCCCTGAAAAACAGATTCCCTTTTTTCAGCCAGCTCTTCTCTTTACCCTTAGGTGGTGTTATCTCTGAGCAATACAGTAAATCACAGGAATTTGCTTTTGCAGTATCTTGAATTGACATTTAAATTATTCTCCTGATTCAGATCTTCTGACAATCTGGCAATAAGGTTGACAGTTGAGTCCAAATTTGCTTATTCTGTGGCATTTGTGACAATCCCTGTGTGAGTTCTGCTCTTTTAAAGACCAGATTTCCTCATGATCTTAGTCTGGCAGCCCCTATGGTGGGGATCTGTTTCAAGCTGGAGAAAGTTCCCAGCAGAGGAGTGGGCAATCTTTCCACTGTGCCTGCTTTGAAGCTTGGGAAGAAAACCACATGTATTCCCTCATGCTTTGTTCTTTTCTTAGAAACAAGTATCTAAAGATGATGGACCACAATCTGATGCCTGTGGACAGAGAGGGAAGGGAGAGACTGCTGTGATCATCTTTGTGCTAGAAAGGTGGGAAGGCATCAGCTTAACCTGTATCTTCACAGGTTACATGGCCTCAAAAGATATAAAAAGTCTGCTGTTGGGCAAGAGCAGAGATGAGTACGTTCCTTTCCTTCCTTTCCCTTGAGAGTTACCATTGTAGGCAGCTGGCAAGCAGCTGAGCTGTGTGCCTTCACAATTAGTCCATCAGGCATAGTAAGTATGTCACAATCTCGCCACCTTCTTCATTGCATGAGTGAGTGATTAATGAATGAACGGGTTTTGAGGTTTTTTTACAGAGTAATTCCACTCTGTAGTATAATCACTTAGATAAGATTAAGATCCTGTTTGACATTTTAATAAGAATACAACAAGCATTTGCTTGCTAGGACATGATCAGGAAATGCTGTGGTTGCAGATAAATCAATACATAAGTTGTTCTTTAGAAACTTTAGAAAATGTTACTTGTATTTGAAATACCACATACTTTATGTCTGTGATCTGTCTTTGGCTGGTATATTGCAAGGTTTTCTGTTTCCGTAGATTAAAGAAAGGCAAGAGAAGGTAAAAAGCCATACACAGAGCTAAGACACTGGCTGCATATGTTATTGCTGTGGCAGCATTGTGCCTTTCACATGTTAAGCGCCAAATGAAACAACAGCTAACCAGGAAAAGATATCTTATTCCCTTTGAGTGATGCAATCTGGACTGCTGCTGTATAGCAAACTGTTCTGTGTTTTTCACAAACTGTATTGGTGACAAACATGAATTAGATGTAGCTGAAAAATAACGCTTTATTTAAATTAACATTAACCAAAACTTTGACATTTGGCATCAAAAATGGCATTTTAAAGTTGCATAGAGTTGTTTTTGTGATTGTTCAACTTCTGTCCTTCTCAGAGTCAGTGCTTACCTCTCTCCTACCAGTGGACATTGACCCATAACAAGGAAGAGTCTGGGCTGCAAATTTATAAAGAGTTGAGCTTAGAAATGGTAGCTTCAGTTAAATAATAATGCGTATATCAGGATGAGAAGGGTGTGGATGTGCATCGGAGATTTATTGCTTGTTCTTATGTGCATATTATTTTCTAAGGATACTAATAATGTGAGCCTTTGGACTTTGCTTGCTAACTGTGGATGGTTAAGTAACTTGATGGCTGCCAAAAAGCACTGGAAGGCCTGTGTTTGTGTCCACTATCAAGCCAGGTGATTTCATCAATCTAAATGCCTGAATCTCCTTCCTTTTCAGAGCCTGGCATAATGAACAACTCATACAGTATCAGGCAGATATGAATTTGTGGAGGAGCATAGGAGATGGCAGAAAAATGACACCTCCCTATCTTGGGGTAATTTTTAAAGCAGGAAGGAGCCAGGTATACTGCAAAGAGTGATTTTTAACTAGATCCTCCATCCATGAGTGTACACATGCGAAAGGCAATCAGTTTCAAAGCACTGCTGCACATTTATTAAATATTATATACAAAAGCTGTGGGAAAGCACTTGCTTATGCTGCCTCAGTGCCCCATATCACATTTGTGTCTGTGGGAAGAGAAGTAAGAGTAAAGGTGAGTAATCGTTTGATCTGAACAGGGACACAGCTATATTTCTAATGTGATCCAGGCCTTCAAACAGCCAACTTCTTTCAGTCTGCCTTAGAGGAGCTGTGAACATCTCATTCAGGCATGTGCGCATAAATACAGCAGCTGCCATTGCTGATGGCTTTGAAGCATTTTGCAGTCAACTGCTGGCGCTGGTGGCTCCATGCCAAATCATGATGTGATTCTGATCCTGAGAAATTTTCATGCAAGACTGGGGACAGAGGTCATGGGTTGAATGTAATGGGCTGACATGTATTAAGAAAGATTAATGAGCCTGGGCACAAATTAATTGTGTTCTTATCAGATAATCAGATCTTGCTAACACTTTCAATTTTATGAAAAAAAGAATATGTGTTGGGGTCTCTTGTGGGCAGCTATAAGTAAACAGAGTATTTTTATTGTTATTTAAATGATATAAAACATTAGTTTTGTCTGGTATAAAATATTATCAAGAGGTTATTCCAGCTCAGATCAAGGCTATTTTTCCAAGTTCCACATTAAAAGGGAAAGGAGCTCCAGGAACTGTCTAGCTTTGTTATAGTGTCAGGAAGAAAACCAGAGTAGTGCAGAAATAAGACCAAGTTTGTTGTTTGCAGCTGTGATCTGAGAATAGTGAAGCAGCATAAGGGTAGTGGTTGGTTACAAAAGATGCTGCCAAGGAAATCATGTTATGACTCACAAACTAGAAAAGATTAGTATTTTCATTCAATTAAACACTGCTAAAATGTGAATCCAAAGAGGGATTCTGTTCTATAGGATAGTTTCCTTTTAACCAACAATCAGAACTTCTTCCCCGAATTCCAGCTGTTTTTTCCAATCGTTTTTCACTGGCCTGAGGAATCTGAAATCATGCAGGGGCTCAGGAAATGTATGTGCATTTATCATGCCTGTTCCATTGGTTTTTGTCTTGTGTAGGTTGTTTGGTTTTTTTTTAATGAATTATATACTAGAGTATTCAGGTTGCTGACTTAAGCAGTTACAAGTCAGGAGATAATAGAAGCATGAGATTATTGTGTTTAAAAATTGTATCAAAGAGCCTGCAAGTAGACAATTAATGGGTAGAATATGAATGAAGGCATTTCTTCCTTTTTCAGTGCCTTTTCTATGGAAGCAGCCCATAGCCTGGGATGAGTGGGCTCAAGTTCTTGTGTCAGATTGAATAAATCTGGGTGAGTTTCAGCGTGGTCCATGAGGTTAGTTTGGGTTTACTGAATCAAATCAAAACATTTTGGCAGCAATTGGTATGTTTTTCAGATTTGTATGCAGCCATTTGTGGGAAGTGTTTCATCAAATATTCCAAATTGAAGCTATTTACAAACCAAAGCTGTTACAAACCAAAGCTGAATATTCTAACAACATAAATGACAGTGGCAACAAGCAAAGACGTATGAAGATAGATATGCACAGTAGAAATCTAGCTATTAATATAAATGAGTTAAAAGTCAGGCCTCAACAGACCCCTCCAGGGTCACGAGTCCTCCATATGTTTTAGAATAATTCAGTGAGAAAAGAACCAGGCCAGTCGCAATTCTTCCTGTGGGAATATTCTCAGGAGCATCAAGAACACCTCCAAGAGAAGAATATGAACACAGTTCACAATAAAACTTGGAAGAGAGTGGGCATAGTTGTCCTTATTTTGTGCCTGAGCTTAAGTCACTTGTCAAGTAAAAAGCTGGGGTTTCCTCTATGTGAATTTTCTCAGATAAAAGGCAATCCATTACTGAAAGAAATCCCATATGCTTGAGGTGAAGTATCACTTGGCTGAAGTGAATGAAGGTATGTACACCTCTTTAGCTGACAGATCAATGACGTTAGGATACTAAGGGTTCAGTGCCAATAATTGTTTGGTGCATCTGTATTAAAATAAATACTTTAAAAAAAGCTGGAATTGTGACATGTCACAAGTACCATTTAACCAAGTGCTCCCTAAAAGATTTGGAGCTTCCCCTTCTTCTTCTTCTTTAAGCCTGAGAAGTAAGTTGTACCTCTGCAGTTTCTTAACCCAGTGAGTGGGATTTAGAGGGACCCATCCTGAGTTTGAGCGTTGCTGTTTATCACCATTGTTCTGGAGTCTTAGCTAAAAGGTATAATAAGATGGCAAGTTCTGGGGTGATTCCTTCCCTCTCAGAGCTTGGCATAATGAACAACTCATAGTATCAGGCAGATATGTATTTGTGGGGGAACATAGGAGATGGCAGGAAAAGGAGTGAATAAAACAGCAACAGGGTAAATGGAGTATTAGTTGACCAGTAAAACATCTGTGACACAGACTCTGCTTTCTATTTTTGCCCAATTATTCTCATTTCTCTTTTCTACCTGCAGAAGTTCACTAACTAGAATGAGAACACAAAGCCTGTGTGGCAAATGCAAATCGACACAGTGCCACTGGAGCAAACAAAGCCTGGCTGTTTTACGCTGGTTGAGGAACTGGCTCATTTTGTTGCAGTTCTCATTGTATAAAGAAGCAAACCGTGATTTAAATATAAAGAGAATTTCAGTTGTAATGAGCCCTTGTTTTTACAATATATGTAGTACAGTGCATGGAAGTATTTTACCAGCCTACCTTCACTTCAGGAAAATGACACTATAAGGGTTTGATACGGTCAGTAAGTTTGGGTTTCTGCTCTGTAACATTGCCCACTTTGGGATTTTATCACATTCACAGCAATGCTTTGAATTTTTATTCATCACCATGTGTAAGACCGTAGCTTTTTACTGCTGCTTGTTAGTGTACATTTGGACAATGTTAACATCATCTCAGATATTCAGGACAAGTGACGAACTTGGTTTAAGTCCTTAGGAGAAGCTAAAAAGACTATTAACAAGCCGAGTCCATAAAAAACATCTGTTCCAGTCATGCTGCTGATTTTTTATTAGTCCTTCAAATCCATAGCAAAGATCTCTAGAGCAAGAAAAATGCTCTAGTGTGGAGTGCAATTTCCAATTTCTTAGCTAACCTGATTTTGTTGATTCATACATATGCATGATTCAGTACTGTTCCTGAATACAAACAAAAAAAAAAACCAACCCCTTTTGGGTTGTACTTTATTTATTTTCCTTGAAATGCCCTTGAAATTTCATTTGCTCAGTGAAACCAAACAAATAATTGCATACTAAAAGGAAAATGAAGAGTAGCAAGCTAAATAATTTGTAACATCAAATATTCCTCTTGCTGTGGTTAACGTTCACAGTGAGGGGAAACAGGCAGCAATAAACAGCCCAATGTATCTTAAATGCAATAACTAATATCAATGTCAAATGCATGAAGTGAAAATACCTTAGGATATGCTTTCACAGTTCTGCTCTATCGCTGCTAAATGGAATATGCTATATAACTATAATAGCAGTCATACTTGTCATATTTCTCCTGATCTCTAAGGAAAAATACCCATGGAGCCATTATGTGGCTTACATCTTTTTCTAGTCACAGTTGCCTTTTTATGGGGGTCTTTATGGTGGTTTTTAAAAGTTTACACTCTGAAAGCAAACTTGTCATAATTTGTATATCACACAGCCTATACCAAGTCACACTCCTGATAATTAGGGACATGCCAGTGCTCCGCTGTGCACATTACTGCTAGCTAGCTGTATAGTAAATAACAAAAGATTACTTCTGATTTGGGCTCTGTGATGCTCATCTGTATGAAAAGAGGCAAATAAGCAAGTTCTTTTAAGCAGGATTTCTGACAATGACCCCATTAACCACACTGAACAAAAGTCATCACTGGTGTAACTCAAACAGTACCAGTGGAGTAATAGCAGGGATTGAATTTGACCCATTTTAACTAAAATTTGCACTCATTTCCCTCAACACCCCAGGCAGAGACTTCATATGGCGATGAGCACTTTTCACCATGTTCCAAGTGTGAAATGTTGCTGAACGTAAAGTTTGTAAATTAAAATGGGTACTTTGGAGTCAGTAGTTGTCAGTGAGCGTCCTGCTGAGAAAACAGTATTGTTTGTGATTCCAGCATTTGTGTGGAAATCCTCTGCCAAAGGAGACTGTAAGTCAGATCCTTTTCTGCTGGAAATGCCTTGTTTGGGGAGGAGAATTGTAGAATCACAGAATGGTTTGGGTTGGAAAGGACCTTAAGATCGCCTAGTTCCAATCCCCCTGCCGTGAGCAGGGTCAGCTCACACAAGACCATGCTGTTGAAGACTGAGTCTTTGGGTGCTGTTGTTACAGACTGTGTATTGCCATACTGTGGTCCCAAGGAACATTCCGAGCCAGATATAGGGTGCTGATTTCATCACAGCCTGTCTTTCCCTTGAGCCCAGTTTTGATCTTAGTTCTAAAATAGCAGCTCCTGCTCTTTACCCTTGTGTACACTGTGATGATAATATCTTCTCTGTTACAAGGTGAGGAATTGACTTGTGGTTTAATTCAAGGGGGGAGGTCCTGATAGACAGCAAACACCTTGACTTCATTGTTTTCCTTCTACCTTTCAAAAAGCTGTACCAGGTGTGGGTCAGAACTTGTCTGTAAAATGTAGAGATTGACTCGATGAGTGGGATATTCTAAATAATGGTGGAGGGTAAAGTGGTATTTATTTGTCAATAGACGTGAAGGTCGGTGGAATACACTTCCAGAAGAAAATGCTTTATGTTCTGCCCTGTTGGAACTGACAGAAGCTTTGATGGACATTTCCTTTGGCTGCTTCTGTTGGGGGATATTTTGGAAGGTAGCTGGGGAGGGAGGTCACCAAGGACTACATCAGGAGTCATTTAAGCTAGTGAAATGTTTGGGAGAAAACTAAGACCTTTGGATAGCTTTCTTTGTCTTCCTGGCAAGGTAAGGTTGGGAAAGCACATGACAAACCATTCTAGTTGACTTTGCAATTGGGTGTTTCTATGATTTTTCCCTCTGCCCCAGCCCTCTAGTCCATTTAAGCCCCCTGCACATTGTGACCGTAGAGAAGAGTGTATAAAGAGGACTCTGGGGAACAATGTAATAGTACACTGGTAATATAATTTCTTCAGCTAAGGCTACCTATTTATGCCTCATGGAGGTGTATGCTCCTTTTTCTATGCCGCTCTGTCATTCCTGTGTGATGTAGTTCAATAAAATGTTTGTTACATCTGGCTAAATTGAATACAATAGCCCCAACTGTTTCTTCTGCTGGAGATCTGTGAGCTGCTTTCTGGCTGTGGTGTCAGCCTGTGGAGTCCTTACATAGAGCATGGAAGCATCTGGAGAAATCACATTTTCATAATGTAGCAGCAATAAGTCATCATTTGTTCCGCTTATATCAGATCTGCTCTGCAAATCTGATCAGAAGATTTCTCCCCAGGGATCTCATCTTGCTTCCTGTACTTGTTCACTGAAGACCATGAGGACCACACAAATCGAGTGAGCATAGTTTGACCCTTGGTAATTAAGATCACTTACCTTAATATGTTTGCTAGTTTGAACAGAACCAAGCACAATGACTTGGGGCATTTACAGGGTTGATTTACTTCATGCATGAAATACTGGAAGACAATTTGAAACAACCCTTTAACAATGATTCTGCTTTTGAGCCCATTCCATTTCTTTATTAACAAATTATTGTTTTCTTTCTAAGGTGCTCTTTGGGAAGCAGACACAGCAGACAGGGAGAGATGAGTTGGTAAACTAATCTTAGCTTTGGAAAACTGTGAAGAGACCATGTTGAACCGCCAACATCATTATGCTTGGGTCCTACCTAAATGAAGGAAGTTGTATCCTAAACAGTAACCAATCTTTAGTGCCTAAAAATAAATACCAAGTTCAGGAGAAGCTGATATATGTGTCAATCTGAACTTGAAATTCTTGTGAAAAAGACTTGGCCTCAGAGCTTTGGAAAATAAATATTTTTGCCACGTGGCAATGGTTGTGAAGTAAATATGTCCCGCTGCTCTGATCTTACATCCTGTCACATTAATGTTTCAGAGCACTCAATATAAATATTAAAACTAATAGCTTCGCTCTTCAGCTATTACTCCATCATTCCCTGAAATCATCATAAAACATTCAAAGCCTTTTAGAACATTTACACACTTGAATCTGATGGTGGGGAAAGGAGACTTAACAGAGCACAGCTCGCAAGCTTAAATAATAGTGGAAAGCTGTTTATGGAGTATGCTTTATTTATTCATCATTTCAAGTAAAGTTTCAGTTTTGATGGAGAGGAAAAAAATCAAAGTCTAGCTGTCAAGGGAGAAGGCTGAAGTATTGCTTTTCTATACTGTGGACTTGTGTAAAGAAATATGGAATAAAAAAGAAGTTAAAAAAATAAAGCAGAGTCCATGAGAATCTCAGTCCAAGGTCAATCAATCTTAGGACTGTGGGTACGTAAACAGCTAATGGATTGTAAAGACACATAGCAGTGTTATGAATTTTTAACGAGCAACTCTTCAGCACAGACCCCTATAAATCAATGATGACTTATTGGCTGGATCAATTATGCAAACGTTAAAACATTTAATGACAGGTAATGAACAAGTCTCTGGAGCCCACCAGTCAACAGTGTTTTGCAGTTGTAGTTACAACTGCTTAAGTGAAAAGTCTTCAGGAAGCCTTTCCTTGGCAGTGATTTAAAGCTAAACTCTAAGGTGGTGCTAAATAAAAGAGCATGGTTGTGTTTCTCTTTGTATATAACCTTTAACAGGTTGGCAAATGGGCACAGTTGTTAATGTACTTGTAGGCATGTATATTATTTTTTTAACCAATGGTAATGTTGTGAACTTGGGAAACCTGCTTTCCCAAACCTCACCCTGCAGATTTACTGCAAATTATGTAGAAATAAATGGTGCAATTTTCAAAGGAAAAAAAGGTTTGGGTTTGTGTTGGCAGACTAAAGAGTTCTTTCTTATAATGCTTTATGTTGAAAGTTAAGATAAATGTCAAAAATAAAGATTAAATGAGGGGAATGATTGACTTTATTACAATTAGCCAGCACAAAAGAAGGACTGAAAGATGAGTGTAGGCTGAATAATATGAGAGAACTCTAATGGAATAACTGGTGGCATTATGGTGGTTTAATTGCCTCTTAAAATTATTATCCAATGAAAGATGAAGGATTTTTTTGTGTTGATTTTTTAATTTAATAGTTCTTTTAAATTTTAAACATTAACCTTTCTAATGGTGATAATTCTGTAGATTACAGGCAAGATGTAAATTAAACACACCATTCAAGAACAGGAACAGGTTGATAAGCCCCTGATCCAAATGCCACATTTCTCTGTTAACTTAGATAAGGCTTTACTTGGATTGACTGAGGCCTGCTGGCTGAATCCGTAAATTGAGCCTCCTTCTTGCCATTTGCTTTACTTTGCCAAAGCCAACAAGTATAAATGAAAGCTTGGAGAAAAGTTTGATCTTTGGTCTGAAGAATCAAAGTTTAAGTGTTTTGTAAAAGTGGTAGAATTATTGTATAATGAGAAAAATAAAGTTATTCTCAGCTGTATTCTTTACAAGGAAACTGGTCAGAGAGCATCCTAGTATCCTACAACAATGTGTTCTAGCTCTTTAAACTCACCAGTAAGGTCCTGCCTCTTTCATGTTGGCTGCTAGCAGCAATTCATGAGAGCTCCTGCACTTCCACCAGTCCGGCACCTTTCACTTGGGCTGAACAGCATCTTGTTCTGAAAGTTGCTCTGGCAAGTGAGGTTTGATATGAATAAGTACATACTACACCCAGCAAGAAGATCATGTTTGGGCTTTTTTTCATGCCATGCTCGAGGTTTGGGATGAGACATACATGGGAAGTGCAGTCATGAGAGATGGTAAATGAACCAAAGAATCATCCAGGAATCTGTAGTAGTTCAAAGCAACTGCTGTTTTATAAATAGCAGGAAATATTGGTACAGCTCCAGAGACTTATGGTGAAATGAGGAGTGGCCCACATGTTGACTATCACTTCCTTTTCCAAGTGGGAAATGTAGAAATTGCTACTCCTGCTTAAGGAGCTCAGTAGAACTACTGGGAAAGATGTTTGGTGTGGCCAAGCTTTTATTCTGGCATCCTGCATGCTGGCAAAACAGGTCATTTAAAAAATAGCAAATGTCTTGAAATTTATGCTCTTGTTTCTATAGACTTTTTAGCTTATTGAGACTGACATTACACTTCTGTCATTATTCTAAGTGCTACAAGTTGTATCAGTACCTCTAGCAGCTTAAACGTACCCTTTGTGGGAGTTCTCCATTTTTATCTGTCATAACTATCAGTCAGTCGCCATATTTAGGGTCTCTCATTGGCTGTAAGTCATTTGTACCTGCACTGCAAGCGTGATGGCAGCTGACACAAGAAGAAAAAGATTTAAAAGTTTACTACCAATGAAACTGAGGGCAGATCATGTGTATTACAAGGATGAGTTTACTGCAGAGGAGTGATACACGGGTTAAATGTAGATACCGTGGCTGGATGGCTTTTTTAGGAGCATGCTCAATTGACAGAAGGAAGAGGTTGACAAGTGAGATGCTTGCTGCTGAAAGGAGTAAATACCCATTTCTACCTCCTTCTTACTGTGTCCAAGAGTAGGAAGTTATCCCTTTGATGCTATTTTACTTAATCAGTTACTTCATGTGACGAAGCAGTGGACACAGCTGGACTGGTGGGTTTCTGCAAGAGTCAATACCTGAAGGACTGGGGGGGGGGTTATTACTTGTCAAATTAGAGCTGCCACTTTAAAGGAAGATCTGCAGCAGGTGGTGGAAGAAGCAAAAAAAAAGTTAACTTGATCTGTTGATCCTTTTGGTTGCTTTCATTTGACTTTGCCTGATGCAACTTCTGAGTTTTTATCAGGTCTTTTTATATTGTTTTCTTCCTGATTGACACTCTTAGGTTATTCTAAAACCTTGGATCAAGTAAGGGAGCTAAGATGTAGTAAGCGGGTTCTTTCATGTTGGAAATTCATTGTCAGATTTGCTACATAAAACAACCCCTCATTTCACAGAAGAAATAACAACATCTCTTTCAACATCTTGTTTTAGGCTTCTCAGTGTATTTCATAAAAGACTGATGGACAAGATAATTTGACTGACACCAGCCTAGTTTTTCCTGACATCCCATGCACATGCAGAATCTGACAGCTGCCTTCCAACCATCTCTATGCCTCTGAAGTTCCAGTAAGTGCTTCTTCTGGGCCCACCTATTCTGTGTGTTGCACCAGTGGTGGTCAAAACCCATGGAGCTGGCATGCCCTGGTTGAAAGGGTGAGTTTTATCTTGTGTAATATAGCCATGACTGAGTTATTTGAAGTGAGCTGCACAGAAAAGTCTGTGGGTCAGACATCTGTAATTGTCGTATGTCTGTATGCTAACTGCAGAGATGTCTTCTATTTGACTACGTGATAAAATAACCAAAATGCCTTAGTTTTACATTTGTGTACATTTGAGATTCTCTGTCTCCACTATGGGCTGATGATAGGACAAGAAGAAAAGGCCTCAAGTTGCTCTAGGGGAGGTTTAGATTGGACATTAGGAAAAATGCCTTCACCAGAAGGGTGATCAGGCGTTGGGACAGGCTGCCCAGGGAAGTTGTTGAGTCCCTGTCCCTGGAGGTATTTAAAAGATGTAGATGTGGCATTTAGGGATGTGGTTTAGTGGTGGACTTTGCAGTGTTGGATTAATGGTTGGACTTGATCTTTTCCAACCTAAATGATTCTATAGTTCAATGGTTCTATGATGTGAGATGTAAACAAGTTCACAGAAAAAGTTAGTATCATTATTAGGACAAAACTAGCTTCTGTAACAAAAAAGCAATGCAATTGCTGGTTGCAGAAACCAGGGGTTAGCTTTTTCAGTTAAAAAATATTATTTTTACTTGTAATTTTTTTAATTTTTTTTTTTACGATATTGACACTTTGTGATCTCAGCTAAGAAAGGAAAGAGAAAGTAAAAAGAAACCCCAAAGTGTGTGTGGGAGCTCTCACTGGCAGTAGTTTTGCCTAGATCAATCAAAGAATGGGAAATCTTAGGAGAAACATGCAGAAAGCAAATGTTCTTGAGTGATTTGGAGCTTGATTTTCAAAGCAGCAAGCTATGGGTAAGACTATTTTGCTTGCAGTCAGATGTTTATCTGAACTGAAGTGGAATGCTAAGCCAATATAAAGGTATTTATTTGCATGTGCCTTTTTTTGTTGTTTTTGAAAAAGAAGTTGTCTCTGGGAGTTCACTTATGAAGTTATTGACTTCTTGGTAAATCACATTCTTTCCTTGCACGAAGCTAAGAAGCAGTCAAGTCTCCAGTGCTCAGTTTGGTGATGCTCAATGTGTTTATTTTGCCTTTTTGAAAGTACATTTTTGTGCTTCTTTATCTACTTCAAAAGTAAGTACATTAAAGCAAGGGTCAAGAGGTGCTGGCTGTACTTCACAAAAGAAACGGTCATGTGGAGCTGCAAGAATTTATTGAGGTCAGTGCTGATGAGAAATTGGTAGAGTAGATTGAACAGTGTACTGGCTATTCAGTGTAGTTTTCCAGTGCTCTAATGAAATTACAGTCACCCTTTTGTGACTGTTATATGTGTTCTCTATATTCCTGTGTGTGCTCTTGATCTTTCTGTTCATCAGAACACTGTTAATCTTGATTCTTCCCTCACTGTATACTGCCAAATTAAGAAACTGAGGGAACAACCTGGGAAGAACAAATTGCAATAGCAAAAGTTCTTTTCCCTAACTTTTCCCCCAAGTTTGCTTATGTTTTTGGACATGGACATTACAACTAATGTTAAATGAATTCAACACAGAAAGTTCCTAATACACAACTCTTAGATTACAAAACTCAGGTGTTTTGGTTTCCCCTTGCTAATAGGTGCAGCTTTTTTCATTTGCAGTAGTCTTAGCCTTCTAGACGTCTTCTCTCCCACACCCTTCACAGTGCCAAGGTTTGCAAGTCTCATTATTCCATATTATGAAGCTTTTGCACTTCTACTGCGGCCTGTTATCAGTCTTTCTGTCATTTCTCCTCTGTGTTGGAATCATGTCTGGTATGTCTGTGAGCATGGAGCCTTACACTGCTTTTCTCTCAACTCCCCAGTGCAGCTTTATCATGGGGGGGAACTAATGCTTCAGAACAAGCAGTTCTCCAGCCAGCACAGGGACGTGTATTGAAGAAGAGCTTATCTGTGAACTCCCTAGAGAATTACAAGGGTCCATAGACTTTCCATCCCATAGTCAGGCAGTGATCTGCAATGTTCCTTTGTCATTAGCTGTATATGCACAGATGTGTTGGCTCTTACAAGAGATGACTCTCACTTTCAACACCTACTTCCTAAGCAGGATCAATCATTAGAAATACTACACATCTCCTGATTTAATAATGGACAAAACACCCACCCCTGCACATTACTGGGATTTCACTGTCTCATTAAGTTGGAACTGAGCTTGCTCATTACCTTGCTGGGTATCAGGCCTAACATGTTCCTGGCTGTCTTTATACAGAAGCCTGCAGTTGTGAACTTGGGCCCTGGAGTGAGAATTCAGTTGCTCTGGGGAGGTTTCATCATGGGAGCATCCTGGAGAACAAGGTATTTGAGATTTTAGTGCAGTTCCTGTTCTCCTTCAAGCCACCAGCATTTTAGCCAATATAGAACTTTGTGAGTTTGGCCTCATGCGCAGCTGAGTAGACTGTCCAGGGTATCCCTATTCCTCAGCATGTCTTTTGTATCACTGCATCCCCACAAACACATCTATAGCTCTTTGGGAGGTGACTGTTGTATAAGGTGTATGTATGAGATGAAAGATGTGTTATGCTTGCTGTCACTCAGAGCAGTGATGTTATAACCATTAGCTCTTCTGATGTGGAGCATGGGAAATACATGGCTGCTAGTACTGGGTGGTTATGGTATTCGTGTTTATGGTGACTCCTGTGTTTTATCTGGAATTTCATAGTTGCATAAAAATGAATGTCTTAAGTGGCTTCTGACTCACATAAGGACAGCTTTGTCCTAGCCTGGGAGAGGGTTAAAAAGGAAGAATAATGTCATGGAAGAGGCAGGGCTGAAAAAGAGGTGTGTAAAAACACATTTGTCGTAAGGTCAAATATAATCTTCTGCAGATGAAACTTCAATCCTTTTATTACTTCAGGTGGGATTTTGGCTGGCTTTCTTGAATTCTGTAATTTATTGTGTCTCATTAAACAACTTAAGTCAGGAAAACTAATCCTTGAATGAGTTAGTGGCTGAGTAATTGCAAACACTGATTTATTTTCAAACCCTTCGTGAGGTGAATAGGTGAATAGTATAACATCTCATGCTCTATTGCTGAGACCTTACGCTAAAAGTGTCTACAGAATTTTTTGATGCCCAGCAATGCCTTGATTCACTGTACCTGAGAGACTGTCTGATCTTGAGACACAGGTGGAATGACCAACCACTCCAGTCACAAAGAGTGACAATGTGGTCTTGCCCTCTCACAGCTAAAGAGACATTGCAGTCAGTCTGTGCAAAGATCAGCTGCAGTCAGTGGACAGAGTTTCTCAGAAGACCGGGTTTATCTGTTCATAGCACAAGTACATGAGTAAGAATGTTCTCATCCCTGGAGAAAGACCACCACCAAAATGTGATGTAGGTTGGATGTGTTGTTCTAGTGAATTATCTTGCTGAGCTACCCCTTTGTCTCGGTGACAAAGACATCTCAGCATAACATACCATGTAAACTAATGTCCTTTATTGTTTAAAATGGGCATCTTCTTTTCAAGCCAGAATTCATCTAGCTTTTTCTGTATATGAAATTTTGTTATAATTTCCTCCATCAAAAACTGTATTTCAAATAGATTTTTTTTTTCCTAGACCCTTACTAGCACCTGGTGCATTTTGAGTAACTATGCATAGACACGGTATGGTCCAGAAGTGTGGCAATGAAAACTCTATTTTCCTCCTTACTTAAAGTAATATGTCCGTCTTGAAATGCAGTCACCAGAACTAGTCGGTGCATATGACCAGTGACAGCTTCAAAGCCATAGCCACTTTTGAGCATAATGAAATAATTCCTTAACCTTTAAGACTTTTACAATCAGAGTAATTGTAGCAGAAATACACCACTGAAACATGGCAGGAAAATGAACCTCAGAGAGAAATGGGCTGGAGCATTTGCATGACCTATGCTCCCATCAGTCTCTTCCATACACGCTATATACAGAGCCTGGAGTAGTCCCAGTGCAAGTGACTAGATAAGCATGTCTTCACAGGAGGTGGCTCCAGGAGGAAGTAAAGGTGGTAAAGAAATAAACTGCTATATCTTGTATAGCAGTCAAGGGAGATTGTAGTGGCCACTCTCTCAACAGTGAGTCAACTGGGTTTTAAGAACAGAAAAGACATGGAGTGAGAAGGAAAGCAAGGAAAGAAAAGTGACTGCCTCAGAAGTTAAGCTACATAGTGGGAGGGGGAAGAAAACAGTACAGGCTTTTATATCCAGTAACTTCTCAGTAAAAAGATCCCATAGTGGAACTCTGGATTAAATGTTGCTGTTTGGAAACTGTTCCCAAAGTAGTAATTGAAATTTCCCATCTTGTAACAAAGGGTGCAATAATTTCCCTGGAACCAGCCATATACTGGAGTTGTGCAGTGTGAGCATTGCAAGGCAGCTACCTCTGTCATTCCTGCAAGGCAGAAGTGAGAAAAACATTGTTCATTTAGGCCTTCTGGGAAATGGCTTTTCATTCCAAAGCATGGAATCATAAGGATACCCATTAATGAAGAACTGTTGATACATTCATTCAGTTAACAACTTGGTGAGGCAAAGCATGAAACCTTTCACATTGTGTGTTCTTTGTGCAATGTGTGTGAGGAAGAAGCAGAGTCTGCTCTGCGGGGCTTGCAGCCCTGAGACTTGCTCCTGCAGTAGTCCATGTTTACTCATCAAATGGGGAAACACTCCCAGTGTCAGCAATATTTATCTGCATTAACCATCAGTACATGCAGTAAGCGTTTATACAGTCAGGCCATCAGTAATGGATCTCAACTGGAGATTTGGGGAGAGCTACTTTCTTTACATCCGCTCTGTGAGATGAGTATTAACCTCCTCTGAATTCCAGTTTAACATTAATGATAATCTAATATTTAATAATATGTTGACCTCAGTCTCATTTTGATTTATGTTTTATTTTTCATTGCTCTTCGTCACTCAGTGATGACAATACAGCTTTATTTCTCATTCCATTGACTCACTGACTCCTTCCTACCACACTATCAGTTTCCAGGGGGAAATATTAGCATCCAAGGTCAAGCAAGTTTGGGTACTTTCAGACTAACATGGGTGAAGATTTTGATGGACATTAGTTTAGGAAAAGAAGAGCAGAGGAAAATGCAGATTTGAGATATGCTAAGTATGCAGTGTTCTTTTGCAGGACTCAGGAATCATGGAATACAACACAAAGGATTACTAGTAATCTCTGCAGGAAAGTGCTCACAGCAAAGCATCTTTCTGTGCAGAGAACCATAGCTAGATCTGAAGGACTCCTGCTGGATGTCCAGTATCTCTGAATGTCTCTTGCTCTGCCTGGCTGATCAGCTGAGATCCCAGTCCCAGATCAGTGCTCTCTCAGTATGTCTGTACAGCCTGTACTGTGCTGTTTAGATGTACTCCTGGTGATCCAGCTATCAGTGCTGATAATGATTTAGGGACAAGGGATCAACTCTTGCATATTAAGCCCAGAGGCTCACTTCTACATTTGTGGCTGTGATTGACTTGCATGAACCTGAGTTATTCATGCGCCACCCAGAGAAACTGCTCTGATCCTACCTGGATTAAAAAGTCCTTTCTTCTTGTCAAATTGGTATTGTTTCCAGATTTGGTCACTCATGCAGCAGGTAATTTATGCAGTTCAGAGTGATTTATTTTTTATCTTGGGTGAATCAAAATTTACTAAAAACCCTTTTGTTTGAGGTCAGATGGAAAATTCTAACATAAACCATGATATTTCTCCTTTATAGGATTTGAAATATTTTTCCCTTTTAATATAATTGAACTACATCCTATAATAGTATGATTATTTCTAGGACTGGTTCTTTCTGTAGGGTTTTTTCCCCCCAGTAAAAATACTTCATTGAAATAGGGTTGTTTTTGTGCATCACTATAATTTTGTAGTACTACAGGCAAGTCATTTTCATCACATAGTTCTTCCTTATGCCAAACAAGGGTAATATTCCACAGCCAAAGAATATGATAAGCCTTAATTCATTGATTTCTGTAGCATATTTCAGGAACATGTCATATTCCCAGGAATATTGCATAGATCTGCAGGGGAATATCTGGAGTTAACACTAAAGGACACTAAAGAAGAGCATCATTTTGTGTTGTCAATAAAATCTAAGTGCACGGCACTCTCTACTGATGCTTTAGTTTCACAAATCCTTGTCTGGAGCCCTTTCTAGGTCTAAATGTCTGCAGGATGACTGGGATTTTAGCTGACTGACTTCTATTTGACTTTAATGAGAGATCTGCATGTTAAAACACAGTGCAACATTCGGAAAAGTTCCTTATATTGTCCAGACTAGCATTATTTAAAATCTGTCCTTGGCAATGGCAAATGATGTGATTAATATTCAGTTGTTGCAAGATGGATTCAAACAAGGTGGGGTGAGGGCTGTTGTTTAGCATGGTTCTTGGTTGTTAAGGAAGTAATAAACCTTCCACGTCTCTGATGTTACAGCGGACAATAACCATTAACTGATCAACAGAAGAAATGTCAGGTGTGGAATCAATGCTGATAGGAAAATATTTCACCTGTTTACATTTACGAAGGATCACTGATAAAACCTTTGATCCCATTAAGGATATAAACTCTTCACATACAGTTGATGACAAGTTTGATGAGCTAGCTGAGCTCCACCAGCCTCACTATGCTTAGTGAATGTTCAGCTAAAAAGGGATCAAATTGACTCATGAATTTCAAGATTCCAAGGAAATTACCATTGTGAGGTGACCCAGTTTTTTGATTAGTGTCATGGAAAGACAGGTCTCACTGAGAAATAAACGTAATAATGTCAACCATGTGCTTAAGTTCTTCTCTCCGTTATACACATTCGCTTTCAAATTGTTTTGTCATTTTAGCATAAACTGTATCACTTGCTTTCATCTGAGAAACACAAGCTTAGCATAGTTCTGTGCAGAAATCAAAGATGAGCATGGAAAAAAGGCCCCTCTTTGCCTATTGAATCATTGATCAGACAAGCGCAGCAGATATTTGCATGGATCCTTAGTAGTTAGCTCTCGGTAGCTGCCTTAGATAATTGTTGGAAAGGAAAGAAGAAAAGAACAGCCAACTTAGATATTTCATCCATTCTTCCAAGTAATTGCAGACCTTCTTATAGGTTACCCTCTCACATCTATCCTCCTTCAAGCACAGGGGGTCACCAGTTGATACTGTTGAGGTACTGTTATCCCTTTGGAACCATCTAGGTCAAACCAGGCACAAGAAATCATGAAATGAACTGCCTTCGCTTGCTAACAAATGAACACATTGCGGGGAAATTAGCTGGCTGGGCCAGCAAGAGGTTGAGAAAGAGAGGGGGAAGCAAGTCAAAGGTTCAGAAGTGCCATCAAATGGCAGTGGGACTGATTTCACACTGTATTATTCTCTCTTCAGAAGGCAGTTTGACTGAGTTGGAAAATACACATGCAAAAACTCTAAAAGATTTAGGAAGTTTTCACAGTGACCAGGCTATGGTCAGTCACTGGCTGTTAGCTGGAACCACAATGTTCCTGCCTTCCTATGTCACTGAGGGCTCATCATCCCTGCTCAGTTACTGGGATGCAACCATCCCTACCTCCATTTCGTACCCAATGTCTGTGACAGTTTTTGTTCATCTCTTCCAGTGTTTCCAGCTCTTCCAGCTCTCTTTTCTCTCTTCCTGTTTTTCTGTACAGGTGCAGAGAACTTTCTGTGCTGAAAAGAGGACCCGCAGTACAACCAAAGAATGTGAGGAAAGCTGCCTCTACAAAGAGAACATCAGTTCTTGTCCCTCCCCATTGAACATCCTGTGTGCTTCCCTCAGGACTCCTGACAGCCCAGTAGAGAAGAGCCAGTGAGTAGAGCCAGGCAGAGCAAAGGAGATTTGTCTTAGTAAGGACTAGGTGGGAAAGTCATCCTTGGCTCATGATCATCAGAAATAGCTTTATTGCAAAACCAAAAGCAACGCAATTTCATTTGTTTTTCTTAAGAAGTCTTAAAAGTCAGATGAGTTGAAAAGGGAAAAAAATTTCTCTAGGGTTGGTAAGTGAAAATAAAAGGAGGGAATCTAATAATGTACAATCACAGCTCTTCCTCAGTGTGTCAGCAACGTCTGTTAAAAAATACAGGACACCTAAAACTGGTGAGGAGCTCTTAAACCCTAGCTGAGCTGCAAAAACGGACTGCATCAGATTGCTGGTGGCACCAGTCTGTTGGGATAAAATTTTCCTATTAATTGCTGAAGTAACAGTGCCTGTGGACTCTGGTTTCTTCCCCTTCTCCCTTTACTCCAGTGCTTGCCAGTTATGTTAAAATAAAGTTAATGCCAGTTATGTTAAAATTAAGTTAACGGATACCTCAGTCTTCTGAGGTATCCATTAGCTTTGACCAGTGTTATAAGCCACCTGATGGTGGGCTGTAGTAGAAAAAGCAGTTGCCACTGGAGGCGAACACAAGGTGAGATAAAAACTGAACAAAAATATGAAATTGTTCTTTCTAAACTGCAAATTCAAGTCCAAGGTGTGAACAGCATAAACTTAAGATAATAAATGTGAAGACAAACCTTTAGGATGCACTGAGAGCTATTTTGGAAGACATAACTACAAGCCATGTGAGTTAGGTCTAGCGATTGCATAGATGTAGGCTGCCTTAGCTGCATGTCTTCAGAATGAAAGCAGAGCATTTCATTAAAAGCCTCATTTAATTTCACTGCTGAAGCTAATTTTGCTTTCTGAGGTTCTCCTAGCATCTCAGCTCAAACAGGAGGATATGTCAGGAAATGTTTTCAGTTCTTTTTATGGCACATGCTTTTGGTGGGGATTTTCCTACACAAATTAAGCTGCTCATTTCTGTATGGTATAATATGGGTGGCAGAGGGAAGTAATTCCAAAGGAACCAACACCCTCTTCATAATAACCAAACAGGTTCAAAGCTGGTTAAACTGCCTACATTTCTCTCTTAAGTTAACAGTAGAATAGCCAAGTAGATATCATTCCCCAGATGTTACAAGTGCTCTGAAATCTCTTTGAAACTATCTAAATACTTTACACTTCTTATGAATTCATATCCTGATCCCAGAAGAGGATCCAGTGTGCTCACCATGGACTAATAAACATTTAGAAAAGTTAAATTACTTACAGATATTTAAGTATCATACAAATATGTGTAAAGTGTAGACACTCTCCTGCATAAAACCCAACGTGCAAAGGTCTTTGTCTATGTAATTGCATTTTGGTTCACCCGTTTAATAGGGATTATTTTTTAACCTCTCCACTTCCAAACAGAACTTCAAATTCTATTGTAACAGAGTGGAGGAAGAGAAATCTTAAACCAGGGACATGTAGTCACCTGCAGAGTAAGAGAGATTGAAAAGGAAAACGGATTTACTGCCTTCTAGATCAGTGTGCAGGCAATTTATTTGAATTCCTCTTACATGAATTTCTGCATAATAGTGGTCTGCAATGATGCAAAATGGTGTTGGAAATCAGACTCCTTTTGCAGCATGGAAAAACCCTCTCCCTGGGTCCTTGTTATTCTTCAAGTTATCTGTTTTCCCTTCATTTATCCTTTCATCTTGTGCTCTGCCTTCTAACGAGTGAAACATGAAGGAGTGGGAAAGAGCAAGCTTTGTGTTTCCACTGCTTCATACATTTGTGAAGAAGCAGACCCACATCATAAAACCAACTGAAAGGCATGGAGGTACCTCTCTAAAAAATGTAATGGACTGTACTGAAAGCCTAACTTTGACTGATGTGAGGTTTGGGACTTTATCCAGGTAAGAATTCATGCAGCAATGAGCACAGATAAGGCAGATGACCCAGAGTAGGGCCAAACTGTTTACCAGCAGATGTGTTTTTGAAAATCTTCCTTAACTGGTCATGGCAGCGGAAAATACCCTGCTGTTAAACGCATCTGCAATCCACTGCGCTCCCAATCCACCTACAAAAATTCTGACCTTTAAAGAAATGATGGAGAAGCTGGTGATTTTTTCCATGGCATTGAAGCTCAGTCTATTTTAGGCTCCAAGGCAATTGCAGCCCTTTTTGCTCCCTATTTCACATCACTTTTAAGTCTTGTTCTGGCCACTATGAACCCTTCAGCACTTCTCCCTGTGCAATCACTCGAGTCAAGATCTGTGATTTGTGATTTGCAGATGACATGTACATTTCTTGGCTGAAGGCTGTTAAAGCAGTTTGCAAACCTAAGGCAATAAACTGCAGGGATGCATTTGGAGCTCTCTATTGCCACACTAAATTGCCATTCTCATGCAAATGAATAACAAGTTTCTCTAAGATGGAAACTAAGCTGTTGTACCTTTCCAGTATTGTGAATTTCTGCATTAATATTTTAATGGAATAATTTTGTCAATTTTCATTTTATCCCTTCTGGAGATGGGTAGCTAGTCTGTGTATCGAAACTGGTAATGCAACTTGGCTTATGGGAAAAAGAAGAAAACAGTTTCTGCATTCACCAAGTCTAAGTAAGTCCTTTAATCCCTTCAGTATGGAAATCTATTAATTGGGCTGTAGAAAACGGTAACAGTTCCTAAAGTGTTAACACAGTTATTTATACATTTCTGAACGTCTTTCATTTAAATATTTATAAAATGCATAGTGGGAAGTATGTACCTTTTAGAAAACTCGGTTTCTATGTCATTTTCTTAAAATATTCACTTCTGTTCCTCTTAAAAGATACCTAAAAAGAAAGCCTGCTGGATTTTAAGTGACACTATAAATGTACAAACAAAATGTAATCTTAAAGAGAAAATAATATGATTACCATCAGAAGGATTACTGTGGTTCATTGTTCAGAGAGCAGGAAACACAAAATGATTGTTTCAACTACTCAGCCTTAGCTTGCAAGAAACCAAATGTATTGAAGTGCTTCAGTCTTAATGTGCAGCCTAAAGTCTACATATTGTATAAATTCCTAATCCTGTCAAAATGCAAGTCTGAAGATTAACAGAATGTATAATAAATGTGTCTGTGTCATTACACATAAAAATAGTATTGCTCAATCAAGTGTGGCCCTTTATAAATGTGAAAAAGCCCAACTTAAGCAGATTTGCACTTTATAATTCTACAGCTCTGAGGAGAAAAAAGCAAGCTTGACTAAAACAGATTCCCCATTTCTCTGATATAAATCAGTTTGCACACACACACAAAATCCATTGGCATAGATTTCTCTAGCAAATAACTTAATATTTATTGAAATTTCTTGTACATTTAATTATTAATGTCAGCAGCATTGCAGTATCTCTATGAGGTTGCTATTACTGACACTGTACCTGTTGGTTTTTCCCCCTTCATATTATTGCCTCTACAACCATGAAAGCATAACACTTACCAATTATTTTGTGTGACAGAGTCAAAAAGACTTATGGTTTTGTTGTCTGTCGCAAGGTCTTTTATTTGTCAGCATTTCAGGGCTTGACTCACTGTTGTTCTACAAACTATTGCTTAGTTTAATCATTTTATACTTGGTGCACTAGCTACCTTAATGATCAGCATATATAGAACTACCATTTCTTAATGTACTGAAATGAGTCTTGTAGAAAAGTTCAGTGAAGCCAGAAGAAAATACAAGCAACATTATACAGCTCTTTGTTCAGCAGTTGATATAACCTGGACACAGGAGTGCTACCCTTATAAGCTGTGGTGATTTGTACTGTTAAGGTAGAATATTACAGGCACCTTCCTACAGGAGGGATCTCTTATTGCATTAATTCTTCTCCCTTAATGAGATAGAATAACTAATAATAATAGAGACTATTAGAGAATAAATGATAGAGAAGTCAAATTACAAACCTGCTCTATGTATTGTAAATATGAAGAATGTTAGGAATAATGTATGATCTCACTCTTTTTACTGAGTTGTGACACTTCTGCATGGTCTTAAAATGGAAAATAAGTTATTAATCATCTTGTTGGTGGAAAAACTGTTTTCAGACAGTCTTTTTCCTCCCACATCTTTTGAATAAACCAGCCAACTAGAGAACTCCAAATGACTGAAGCCAGTAGAAAGCTGCAGGATGCAGCACTATTGAGCTGAGTAAAACTCTCACTGACATCAATAGAAGCAAATTCCTCCCCAACATTTTCAGAGGTGCCTGGAGGGTGCGCATCACCAACTTGAGGGATTTTAAGGAGGTATTTCATACTGCTTGAAAATCATCTCTTTCAGATGTGTCTTAACCAGATGCTGAGATGTAAAAATAACTGGTATAGCAAGCATTAAAATAGGGCAGCTCCTGATCCTTAATGATGAAAATAGCTCTGTTCCACCTCTGTGATCAGCTGGCACATTGTACCAGTTTTGCATGTTCTTAAGTGTACTGGTGCAGATTCTGAAGGTCTTACGTTCATAGTAACCCTCTGGTCACTGAGGGCAGCGGGAGCTCTGCTACAGTCAAGCCCTCAGGACTAGGCATAGAATTTTATCTTAGGCTTATTATTTCTTTCACTTGAAGAACTAAAAATGGCCAAAGACCTAACTGTATCATCTACAGCTGGAAATGAAATGTCCTGGTAATCTAAGTCTTCAACTAAATCAGAAGATCAGAAGCATTTCTAGCACTGAGTATCTTAGACAGGGACTATTAACACATTTATTGGGCAGGACTGTGTCTGGGTCTGACACAAAGTACTGAGGGCTGAGTGTAAATCTCTGTCATTATTTTCTTATTATAAATTCACTAGGGGACTCTCAAAGAGTCAGGTCTCTCCCTTTGTGCATGCCAAGAAGCTTCTTCCTATTGCTAGTTGTTTGGGGAAAGAGCACATCTGCCTCTCATCTGTTGTCTGGGAACAGAGGCATTACCCAGCAGAGTGCACATCCTCACACCTTTCCAAAGATCCGCTGATCCTTCCATGCACAGAGCAGCCATTCAGTGGACAGAAGCAGGAGCTTCTAACTTGTAGAGATCCACTTTCAGCCCTTCTTCCACCCTGCTCCTATACCAAAAGGGCAGTGAGTACTGTACTGGAAAGTAAAGTGTTGTAGATTGTCTCCTACAGTGCAGAGGGAGGCAAAGAGTGGTAGGTAGCACAACACTGCTCCATAATTTGTTATCCCAGGAATTCCTTGTGTTCCAAGTTGCAGTATGGCTGTGGGAGCTGTATGGTGCTCATGTGTTCAGCAAGGAAAGAAAGCCACATATGAATCAACCCTTACTCCAGGTCAACTTCAGTCAGTTTGGTCTTTTTGTGCTCCCTGTGGACAAGCTGTCAGGGTGCTTAAATGACCTTATGAGAGAGATCCAGATCTAAAGGCAAATCTGTCACCTGTGCTGTATCAGGGGGATAGGTGGGAGAATCCTCAGCTGCCCTCCCCCCCAGTTTTGTTCCTTTAAGGAAGCCAGCCTCTCTGGATGAGGGTTCAATGGCATGCTGTCTGTGCTAAATCAGGGCAAACAGGGTTTTCCCATACAGTTGCTTTGGAAAATGGCAGCCAAACTGAAATCTTCTATGGGAAAGGAAGAATGTTTATAACAAGTCCTCACTTGCCACTAAAAGTAAGATTGGTGCCAGTGACCCTATACTGACAGCGCAGGATTCAGGGCTTTTACATAAGAATATGTGTATGTGATAAGCAAACAAAACAGCTAAATCATTAAAAGGTGACAACTGCTTTAGATTTTCTGCATCCTGAATGTCTTCATTAATGACCACTGAAGCCAACAAAAATATTCCTCCTTTGGGTAAGTTTTGGGTCTGACTGTGTGTTTTTCTCTTGTTATAGGAAATGCTGCCATGTCACTAGTACCTCTGACAAGCAGAGTATAATAAGCAAGAGATTCACTGGGAAAATACTACCTATCTCTTAGAAGAAGATGGCAGTTTTCAAATAGACGATACATGATTTAGATTTGTTGGTAAGTTATGTACATTGGGTTTCACATTAAATCTATCACTGAATACACATTTATCATGATAACAAGAAAACATCGTTTAATAGAGCTGCTAGTATTCCTTTTCAGGATATATATTGGTAAACATACTTTTCTTTTTTAAATATTTACACTGCATCTTTTTGTATTGTATTCATTGCAATATTCATTAAATAAGGAAAGGAACAGCAATCAGAGAAAGTATGATGGATGAAGAAGGAACTGTAGCACTGAAGAATGGTCTGGGGAATAGCTCTGATACGGTGATTGTTTTCTTCCAGCATGCTCTTTAGTATTGCCTTTTACCCCAGAAAAGCTTTCACATCACAGCTGCTTCTATATTGACGAGTATGGGGAACAGGACAAACTCTAGCTGTGAATGTTCGATCAATCTTTATATAGGTAAAATTGCCGCTCTCCAGCTGATTTATGTAATGATTTTAGTTTGCACCAGGAAAGCCATAGCAGAAATCCACTCCTGTGCAATTAATTGTTTAAATCAAATACCCATCCTTCCTGCACAGGATACTTATGCCTAAATTTTATAGGAGGCAAGACTATACTTCTTGATTAAATGATGCAGAAACGGGTTGAAGTTTACTTTCTGTTATCCAGAGGCGATGGCTGCTTCTTGCCTTCTTCAGGCGTAGTCTATTTAATCTCCTGGAGTGTAGGAAATTATGTTCAAAATCTCTGTGATCCTCCGTCCCTAGTAAGTTATGCAAGTAGTGACAAGTATACACCATAAGTCTGGAGATTATATCTGTAATGTGTGGCTACAGACTGTTGATCAAGAGAGCCTGGAAGAAAAACATTATTTTCAGGTGTGAAAAACCGTCACCTTTATCAAATAATTTCTCTGGCATCTCTCCCAAGGCATTGTAGCCTATTTAAACTTGGGAGGTTAAATTTGTAGCATTCATTATGACTGAAAATTTAGTTCACACAATCATGATATTCTCTTTATTAAGTGTTACCATTAAACAATATTAAAATGAACATGATGTGGTTGCCCTTTTGCAAGGTTCATGGGATATTTCTTTCTTTGCCTTGCCTCTTAATTGTGTCTGCTTTTAATATTCTGATATGCAAGCTAATGTTGCTGCTGTACACCTTATTTGCCACATATTAGCTGATTTATCTATGTGTATCTTACAACTTACAGTTCTGTCTGGTGTGTATAATTGAAATGCTTAGGGGTAATGTAAATGTCTTTTGACAGAGCTACGGCTTGAATCTTTGGTTGGTAGGTTTTCTTGAACCTCAAAACAAATCAGACATAAATTCTGGCAGATAGGCTGGCAGTTTTACTGTACCTAGCAAAAATACATTCTGTGCAACTTCTCACCCATGTCATTAGATGAATTATTAGGTAGAATAACAAGTTTCAGAAACTCTAGCAAGAGATATTCATGAATCAAGATACCCATGCTAAAAATGGCTGCCTCACCCACTAGTCTTCTCCCAATCGGATCTTGTTTTATCTAGTACCTTCATTGCTACCCCTTGACAAATCCTTAGTCTCCATCCTCTGAAATAACTGTTCTTTTGTTAATAATTTGCAATATCCACTGTCATGACATGTGAAACATTGAGCATCGTATTGACCCAGCCATGCTTGTGGCTAGCAGTGGGTTAGAAGTCCTAAAGGGGTCATTCAGTTAAACTTTGGGGAAACTCCTCATGTAATCCCAAGTGCAGGACTCTTCCATGCACATGGTGTATGTGTGCAGTATGGGAGGGCTTTCCTACCAGCCATGGCCAGAGAGTGACTAGAACTTCAGAGGGTGCCAGGATTTGTGCTGGAAGGTAGGTTCCTGCTGCCTCCACACAGCCTTGCTGACAAGCAGAGTTGGCAGATACATGAAGACAGTTCTCTCTGATCCTTCCAAAATGGGCGATGCTGAATGTGTGTTCAGAAATGCTTTCCCGTCTTCTTGGTAGGGTTGAGTTGGCTCCATTTTGCCTTTCACTATGGACTGCACCTCCTGGGCCCAATGCAGTCCTGAATTATCATCAAACAAAACTGGTGCAAGATCATTTACTTGGACTGAAGAATCTTCAGAAAGCACCATGTTCATTGTGCAAACTCTTTTTCCCTCCAACCATCCATGAAGTAAGCTAAGTGAAAGCTGGGCAGCAGTTCAAGCAGGCTTCATTACTGCAATTTGGGTGATGATTTCTAATCTAGAAAGCAGATTGTTAATTATTACTCCTTTTCTCTCCGCATGCAGGTCCTTTCCATGGCACTGAGGTATCAACGCTTGGATTTTCAGAGGCCCTGCTTTCAGCAAGAGCTGCACTTCTGAAGATCAGGACACAGACTCTTTATAACAGACTAATCCAAGGTGAAAACAAACAAACAAACAAACCTGAAGGTTGTGGGGGTTGGATCTTTCTATGGAAAAATTGAAGAGGCCTGTGTCATTTGCTCTGCCACTCTATCAGTCACAAATCCTGTTCTGGTTAGAGAGATATTGCTGACTTTTCTTTTTAATAGAAGTGGGAGATGGGTTAGAAACATGAGCATCGAAAGGCTTTTTGAAGATTGTCAAGTGCTTGGGGGAGAAGCAGACATTCAGCAACATCAAAACCTAATGTGATTCTCCTGAAAGGCACTCTGATGCACTGGAAATACCACATCTCCACTCCTGGGATCCAGTGCAGTTACCTAGGGAAAACAGAATGATTTCCAAACTATTGACTTGCCAGTAGGGCTAGATCAATGTGGCCTGATGGTTTCCAGCAAAAGGCTCTCAGTGGTCTTTAAAAAACTGACAAGTCATAGAGCTGTTTCTTGCTGTTTGTGAACCAAAAGGGTGTGGGACATCAGCTGCCATGAAGAAGGCGTTGCAGGTGACATAAAAGCAAGTGGAAGTAGACTCTGCTTTGCTCACAGGACTTCTCTGCTGAGGTATGACAGCTATGGCCAAACCATTTACTGCCATCAAGAGGCAGCTATGAGAGAAAAATATGAAATATGCTGTTCCTTATCCAGGAAACATAGAGTGTTTCCCAATGACCAATTTATTATTTTCACCCTGTCCAGCAATACAGAAGGGTGCATCAGGGATCTGCCTTTCTTTGCTCTGAATAACTTAAGTCAGGCTGTAACATGTGAAATAATTGAGCTGACCAGAATTTACAGCTCTAGGTGGAGTTTCTTCTTTCTGTTGGGTTTGTGAGTCATGACAATAAGAGTTACTGCATGATGCAGAATGTACGTGCTCATTTCTTTCTCATTTTTCATCTTCACACTGTTCCATGACTCATATCAGCTCTAGCATGGTCCAGCTCTCTTAGGCTAGAGTCTCTACAATGATAAGGTATCATCTTTAAAAATCAGAGCAACAGCCAGATCATGCGAGCCGTGCTGTTTCATTTTTCACTCTTATCTTCACACAGTAAGTCCCACATGGCTTTCAGAGAGGCCTGCCTTGTTTAATGTGGACTTTCTTGGGCTGTAATTTATTTTACTTAATAATTTATGGCTACATTATGTATGTTAGCTGCACTTGTCTAAATAACAAGGGTTGCAATGGAAGACCGCCTGTTCAGCTGATTATTTCTTGTTACTTTCTGCATTTCTTAAGGTGATTTTGTGATGAGTTTAGATTGCTGCTTATTGGGCTTGTGTCTAGCAGACACTCTGTGGGACAACAATATGTATAGGCATAAGCAGAACTTAAATAAATGGACACATAATATTGAGGTTGATTTCAGGAAGATAGGGAAATGTTCTAGAACTGAGTGAATGAAAGATCACTCCAAGCTAATTATTTAGTAAAAAGTACATTTAAATCAAGAGCTCTTTTTATTTCTTACCATCACAATTTTGAGACTCTTGCCATTTCTTTTGAATTCTATTTTTCATTCATAAAAATAAGACAATGTATAACATAGTAAAAGGAAACTTTGGAAGATTGGTTTCTTGTCTGACACGTTCCTTTGTCTGTCTCCTACTGCTCGCTAACAGCTCGCAGCCATGGCAGACAGCTCGCAGACCAAGTGCAGTCTAACCATTTGAATATTTATTGATAGGGAAAATACCCTGAGCACACTTTTAACATGGTTCCCTTGGACATCAATGGCTCTATAAAATGTAAATACATTCTTAATTACTTCAAGTGCTCCTCCTGCCCAATTGGTTCTTTTACATGAAACACATCTCACTGGTAATGAGCACAAATATTGCTAATGGACTGTCAAGGGCATATTGTGTCATCTTGTTGCTCGGTGCCACGCTGGCAATGTGTACACTTCACTTCTTATTCAGTTCAGAAAAGTTCCTAGTTGTTTACCCCCCAGAAAGGGAGCTCTTCCTAAATGAGGACCGCCACAGTCGTATTCTGACTGTTCCTGGATTTCTTGCAGTCAGTCTTGGGCTCTTGATGTCACTAAGAGGAGACAAAAGCATGTTGAAATATGTTACAGCTTCCATTTTTTTCCCAAAAGAAATATTTTTGCAGAAAATCCTTTCTTTATCCTGCTCCCCAGTACTGTCTCAGGAGCAAGGTCCATTTCTGCTCTTTAGCCTCTCTTGGCAGCACGCTTCTCCATGAAGGTCTGAGCTTGTTCATTCAGTTCTCACACTTTAAGTTGGATGTTACATGTTGAAAACTTCCAGTAGGAGAAGCTCAGCCTCTGAGATACTGGGGAGGAAATTGCTGGATTTGGAACAGAGCCTGAATGAGGCCCATGGTAGGGATATTACTGTGAAAGGAGCTGTAAGGTGTGAGCAATGGAGTTTGCAATTCTTTTTCTGAGCAATGGGAGACTACTTAGAGGCTACAGAGTGAAAGATGTATAATTTAATGGGCAGGGGAAAGAGAAGGGCCACAGTGCCTGTTTTGAGAGTTGTAGATGGAAGCAAAATGGGAAAAAAGGAATTCTCTACCCCTGCACTGCTGCATGCTGACTTAGAAAGTGTGCACTGACATTTTAGAGGTGTGTGCAGCTTTCTTGAAAGCCTGCATGAGGGCAGATGATAAAAAGCTCTGAAACCTGCTCCTTGAGAGGCTGAGATCTAGGCCTGGCCCTGCTGCATTGCTGCCTGCAAAAATAGCCCATATAATTTTAATCCTTAGACTAAATGAAGCATGAATAAATGTAGGCTTGGAATGAGAAGGGTGCATCTGAGTAGTGATGTTGGCTCTGGAACAGCCTCCAGTTGGGGTAGTGAGGGGCAAGAACAGCTGTATTCAAGGTGCAGCTTCAGTTCTTTGAAAGGGATTTTATGATGACTGCAGTGAATAGCAATTGACTCAGCCAGAAAGGTCTTTGTAGCTTCTGATTATTTGTAAAATAGGCATACTGCTACTACTGGTAATTGTGGGAAGATGTACTCACCAGCTGTGAAACCCACAAGTGGTGCTAGTAGCATGGAAATGTCTATGTGTAAATGAAAATCATGCATGCTGCTGCCAAGAGCTTGAGGGGAGCTGGAGATGTGAAGGTGTCTGAGCCTTGTTTGTTGCTGCTGACATTCCTTAATGTCCTCTGTACACTATGTGCTTTATCATAAGCCCCTTTTCTCCCTTTTCACTCCTTGCTCAAGAATCCAAGAACTGTCTGGAAGGTGGGCAAAGCAATAGGGAGAAATGAATGAATCACAGAGTTGGTGAAGACTTTCTCAGCAGTTCTTCTGATACTTTCTCTCAACCTCAAGAAGAAAAATATCATGGGAGAAAACTTCGCCATAGTCTTGCAGTGACCCTTTTAATAGGGAGGATTATATCACCCTACAGACTATGTTACCCTAGCCGGTGACCTTGTCTGCCCTGTTATGGTCTCTTTTGCCTGCAGCAGCAGTTCTGTGGTTGGAAGTTGTGCAGTGCTTCTCCTGGGATGTCAGGTTGTGACTATTTCATGCCGCTACAGCCATGACACTGAATGTGGAGAGATGACTGTGGTAATAGACAAGTCAAGGCAAAGAAAAAAGACCTGTGGAGGGAAAAACAAAACAAAAACTGGGGCAGACAGGCAACTGATCTAGAGAACTTGTCTGGGTCCTGTGGTGCAGACTGCATCCAGTGCTGGAGAGCAAAAAGTGTTTCAGAGAGGAAGTAGATTTACTCTGTTGCTGTGCTATAATCAGGTATGTATCTCATTTACTCTTCCCTCTTCTTCCCCTCTCTGCAGATACATAAACTTGGTAGTAGGGAGTTCATCATGCTCCACAAAATTAGCACATCTGTAATTTATATGCCTTTTAACTTCTGGTTACATTTCATAACAGAAGAGCTGAGGGTCCCAGCAAATCGTTTATGGTACCAGAAAGCTGTAGGAGAAGATTGCTTGCTTCCTAATTCAGTGTGACCCAAAGAAGTGAGAGAAATAACTCAGAGCTAAGTTGTTTCCTCTAGAGTGTTTTATACTGGAGTGGCCCACAGCAATAAGTGCTTAAGTGGCATAAGGGAATAGGGGAAGAGTATATAACCAGAGATGATATCTTTTCTAATAGCATTTTTAAGAATTAAAGAATATGACTCAGAAAATAGGATAACTGAAGCACAATGAGCTAGAAAAGGAGCTTTCTCATTAGGGGACAGACTAATGAAAGACTAAAGTTATCATCCATGAGTTTTACTTGAGAATGATCTTTTTTTTTTCCTAAGTTTTTTTTGGAGATTCACCAGCCTCTTCTATGCTTCCCATAAGCTCAGAAGCAGTCATCTTGTAGTGTTTGATGTGGACATGTGCTAGTTTGGGGGGAGAAAAAGAAAGTATAGCATGTAATGCACATCTAGCAAAACCATATGGGGCAATTATATCCCCTTGGCTTATGACTCTTCAGAAAGCATAAAGCAGTTCTTCAAGGCACTCTGTATCTGGAAGTATCATGTAAAATACCTGAAGGAACATTTGTGTCCTTACACAAATTCATTTTTCTAAACATAGAGGAATTTCTCTAACAATTTTGGAACTGTGCATTAGCCCATAGGAATCATTGTTGTAGGAGCACTCAATCTGTTGATTTTACTTCCGTGGTAGACTCTTTACAGTCTGTATCGTTTCCACTCCACTTCACTGATGGTGGAAAAGCTTTTTTCATGGTTTATTTAGCAGAAAGTCATTTTGATTAGCAAGATGAGTAATACTTTACAGCTGTTTGCAATTACTGCATCTGTTCTATCAGTGGATTCAACTATTGGACGTTATATTGACAGGGCCACGAAACGCAGTAGAAATGGGTACAAGAGGGGACACACAGATGCACATGCTCACTTCATGGGTCTAGTCATGTTAAGAGAAATCAAACAGCATGTTAAGCTCAAATCTGTGCCACAAACTCAGAGCTGGATTTAATAACTTTGAAAAGCAGAGTTTGCAGGTGGTGGAGGAGATTTAGCAGAGGTTTTGTGCCACGCAGCTTGGTATAAAAGCTTCATCCTGATTCTACTCTGCTAAAATACAATAGAAGTTTTGCCATTCACTTCAAAGAAGATCAAAACTAGAGTCCACGGAGATGGAAAAGCAAAATGAAGTGTTTGAGAGCATCTGGAGACTATGTGCAGTCTAGATACACTTAACTCTATGCCTGGAAGCTTAAAATAAGGTACAGGGGGTTAAATGCTTCTGACCTTGTTCTTCCAAATATGCAGCTCTCATCCATGTTCTATCTTCTAAAGAAGGGCTTCATTTATTTCAAAACTTCAGGTAAATTTTTGCCTTGTATTTTCCCAAGTAAATCACTTTGCCATTCCACGATTCCACATTAGTGGGAGCTTCATGCAGAGGAGAAGTCAGATGCCAGGGAAGCTAGATGAAATAATACCTCTGTCAAGGTCTATCACAATGGAGTACATCCTTCATTTAGCTGAAAAGGGGAAATGTGTTTATGTCTGGGTCACACTATGATTATAAGTAAACTCAGTAATTATTACAGAAATAATGACATAATGGCAAACTGGTATTCCCACCTCATGATTTTCTAATGGGCAGCATGACATTTCTTCCCTGATTTTAATATTTGTATTTCTTTGTGTTCCACAGGCTATTTTAAACAGATCTTTTTGTTCCAAGACTCTTCAACTGTATATGCATGTATATATCTTCAATTGAGATGTATATGAACATCTTGGGGCAGAAGCTGAGCTTGGCTTCATGAAATCTCTGTGCTCTTAGTGCAGATGAGTAGGCAATCTAGTCTAACAGTTTTGTTACCATCTTTCAGGATGCATTTCAGAGTCCTTTGCATTTATCCATGCTTGGGGCGTTCTCAGAAGCCTGGTGGTTCAAGTGAATGAGTTCCTGCGTCCATAGCAATGAGTACCTTGAGAGCACTGATTTCGCTACATCATTCCCCATGATTTGGTCCTTTTCTCTAGACCTCATGGCTGGTTGTGTTGTCATTTGATTTAACATCATTTTCTCTGGTTCTGAAGTATTCAGCCACCTGTGATTGCAGGAGCAGTGTCTGGATTTGTTTGGTACTTCTTTAATAACTAAAGAGAAATGAGATATTTCTAGGTGTTCTGAGCTAGTGTTTTATTTGCTGGGATAAAATAGAGCCATAAGACAAAACCATAGCTCCAGTTTGTCACTGTCTGTGGGGTAGAGGCTTTGTCCTGGGTATGTCTGAGATGTTCCCACAGCAGCACTGGAATCCAGCTCTGGGAACAAGCTCTGCTCGCCACCTCGGGCACTATATACATGCAGCTCCCTCTCAGGTCAGTTGTCATCTCAAACTGTCTTCTTTTTCCTCCAGATTGCCAGCATGCTCTCTCTTGCCAAATAGTAGTTAATGAATGTCTTTCTTTTAGGGACCCTGGAATAAAAGGTGTTTAGAAGAGTTTTGATTTCCCACTAAAATTGGGTTGGGATGGCTCTTCTGTGTTATTAAGCACACATACTGTCTCCATCCTTGGATATGGTAATAATAATTTTGTCTCAGCATTGCCCTCAGAAAGATTGATGTTGTTTACAGTGCTTTCTATGGGTTTGTATTGTATCAGAGTCCTGACATTCATCAGTGAAATTTATGTGATGTGTTTGCTTGTCCATTTCTTTAGGTTAGACAGAAATGAACTGGACAGATTTTGATCTATCTCTGTACATGAGACATCTTAATGCCATATTTCTTTCACCCATTACAGCCTCCTGAAGGTAAGTGCATTCTTGTAGCAAGGATTAACACCAATTTCTGCAAAGGATCTGACTGAAATTTGGTCTTTCTCATTTATAGGCAGAACTCTCTTTTCTAGAATACTCTTCCCACATCTGAAGCAACAGCTACAACCCATAGAGGAAAGAGTCCTCCTTGTTTATAAAGCAGAAAACTGTACATGAGTGGTCACTCTGGTTCTCCCAAATACTTTGTGAAATTATTGATATTTAAGGACTTTATATCAGTGTCTCATTGTATATTTGCAGGTCATGGAGGAAACCTTTTCTCATCACACAGTGAGTCCCAAATTCACCTGAAGATATAAACTAATCCACCTTGCTTCCCCCAAAAAGGATGAATTCTATTTGTTGTGTTACAGCCTTTAGTGTATAGCTGTAATTGCTTGAGTATTTTGAAAGCCACAGAAGTGAGAGTAAATAGAAAACATGGTAAGTCATGATTATCAAATGTACTGTCTCAGACTTACTAGTTAACAGAATTGAGAAGAAAGGACTTAATGAAATTTCATTTAGTGTCTACATTTTATTTAGAGCATATTTGTAAAGTGGCAAACTATTCTAAAAAGCTGGCTGAAAATTAGAAAACTTTTGCAGAGAGAGAGAGAGATCCCTATAGCTTCAAAATACAGATTAAGGTGCATTGGCAATCACAAACAGCAGCACCTACACTGTACTGTTAAAGAGTCTTTCCCAGCTCAGCTTGATGGGCATGTTGCTGCAACTTTGACAAAGCAAACATAATTCAGTTTTGCTAGTGATGGAGATTTTAACAGTCGCTTGAAATAACTGATAATCTGGTACAAGAGAGTTAAAGGATTACTGCACTGTGTTTCATCTGACTAATAACAAAAGTGGTTTCAAAACTCTGAGAACCATGCTTGAAGTACAGTAAAGAATTGTTTTAATGAGTTTTGCAACTATAGAATTGTTTCTTCACTCATACCATGCTGTTTTCTGTTCTCCAAAAAGTAGAACAGGGAAAAGTGACCAGATAATTCATTTGTGCTTTCTAACACTGTTCACACACAGGATTGAGGACACGTGGTGAGAAGGACTTGTGTGTAGCTGAGAAGGACACAACTGAGATGACCAGAAATCTCCCATGGAGGTAAGTTCAAGAATGTCTAGATAGAATACAGGGCAATACTTTTTCTTTCATGTCCCTCAACATGTCTTTTACGTCTACTCATTTGTTCTTTCTTGCTTATCTGTGATAGTAAAAGGATGCAACTGCCCTTTACCTATTATCTCATGTCATGTGTCACATATCACCCTGCTTAGGAGCAAACCTCATGCAGACTCTGTCCAATATGTGTTTTCCTGTGTAGTCTCCACCATTTTAGCTGCCTCTGCAGTTCCAGAATGGAAAACAGACTGGGACTCGGAGGTCCCTAGGATACAGTTGTTTCCTGCTACAGAGGCTGAGCTCAGGCTGCCCTAAGGGTTCAGTAGGGAAGCCAAGGCTGTCCTACCAGAGTGGTATACAAGCAGCCACAGAGTACATTCAAAGGGCTTCTTGCAATATATGTGGCCTCCTCAGCTGAGCTAATGTGCTTGGAGGAGTTGCACCTTTTGCCTATCAAGACTCACACCAGGTCACCAAGGGAACCTAACCTGCACTGAACATCCACCCTTTCCGAATTCAGCATTGCAGCTGAAGGCTGAGGTTCTATGTTAGGAAGGGGCAGAAAGGATCTCACACTCACCCTATGTTAGATGCATGCATGGTGCAGGAGCAGACCTTGTGCAAGACAGAATTCCTCCAGCCAGGATTAAGAAGCACCATCTCATGTTTCATCTTGATTTTATCACTCTGCTTCATGCTTTGAGGCTTTATTTTCTTCTCTGCTGTTTTCAGAGATCTGGATGTATGTGGAATAATATTCCAGCCACAAAGTTTTATCAGTGTCAGGCAATGTGATTTTTGTACCATTTTAGAGATAGGGAAGTCACATCTACTCTGCTAGAGAGCTTACGTGCCATGCTGAACAGCTAAGAAAGCACACTTTTGTTACTAGCGTCATAGTACTCGATTATGATTAAAACTGAAGCACATCAGGAATCATCAGATTTTGTTACATAAATATTAAATAGGATTTTTTAAAAAATAACTAAACCGGTCACATCTTAAGTGCTTAAAATGGGAGATGTGATTTCCAAGTGCTGAGTGTTGATTAAAAAAAGAAAGGGGAAGACACTTTTACACTGAAAAGTGGATTGCGTGCCCTCTCCAGCGTTAACTTTCAATCTTACATGCAAGGCAGATTGATATTTATTTATGAGTGGGGTCTGCCTGTGTCATGCAAGTTCTTTGTGCACTTTTGAGGTCATTTCTGTAGTTCAGTATTTCCCATGCTGTCACACATCCATTCTTTTTGTTTCTTGGTTTGTTTTCTTCTTACCACTATGTAAGTGAATGTTTATGAGCTGTGCACCACAGGGGACATACAATTCCAAAAAGGGCAGAGGGAGATGGACAAGTGGAGTTTCAACCTTTACAGAGGAAAATGTGTGTCCATTTAATAATAATATTTAAAAAGCCCACCTCAACTCAAAAATATTGTCAGAAAATTGAAGTCCCAACAATAGCTCACAGGAAGTATAAGACACCAGAGAATTATTCTATGACCAGCAACAACAATGGCCCAAGAACCTGTGCTGCCACTCCATAGCTGCACACACACAAAGGGCCAGTGCAAGGCTTAGGTTTCTTTGACCTGCTTCTTTACAAAAATGAAATTGCTGCTTAATGGTAAAAAAAACCTGTGAACTTTAATAAAACATAGAAAAGGGTAAAAGGGAAGAAAGGCTAGGAAGATTAGGAAAGCTAGCTGTCTCTTCCATTAGAAAGATGTTTGGACAAATACAGATGACATTTCTAATGTCCCACTTACCATCTACATTTCTCTTCTCCCTTTGCACAGTATATATATAACTGAATAGAAGTGCCCTAACTTTGATGCCTATTCCCTCTTGCTCTGGGGGTGAGTTTGTATTGTACCTGCTTCCAACAATTGGAATATCATTGCCTTGAACCAAGTTTGTTAGCTCAGAACATGAGAAAGACGTGTGAGTGGAAGGAAGGAATTACTTTTTACTTTTCATTGGCCTCTTCACTGTTGCTCCTCCTGCTTCTCTGTTCCTGGTGTCATGAAAGACTTCCTCAGCCTCAGTGACCTCCACTGACAGTGGTTTCCCATTTCTGGGGAGTTCTTCAAGCCAGTGGCCCTCCAGATACACAGTCCTGCTTCAAGAAATTGCACAATGCTCACTGTCACCAGCCTCTAGAAGCAGAGCCAACCCTGGAGCTCCAGTGTTTGCTGTGGCTTTGCCATGTTATGTGAATCATTGGAGTGGGCTTGTTGGCCATGAGCTTCTGCTGTTGTTTCTAGTGAGAGCTGTAAAGATGTCGGAGCCTAGGAGGGAATCAGTGCTGAGCCATAAGGCCAAAACTTCAGCAAACAGCTACAAATTCACCCACAGAAGATGGAATACCTCTGGTTTTGTGTGAGCACAGCCTCCACATGAGTCAATATTGGTGTGCATGTACCGGGGTGCTGTAAGCCCAGAAAGATTGTGGGAGCTAGTTTGTAAGTAGAGGCATCTCTGTGGGAGCTGCTTTTGTCCTTGTGTCCAGTTCAACTACTTTGGATATCCTGGGTCTGTTTCTTAAGATCATAGAATCATAGAATGGTTTGGGTTGGAAAGGACCTTAAGATCATCCAGTTCCAACCCCCCTGGCATGGGCAGGGACACCTATCACTAGACCATGTTGCCCAAAGCTCTGTCTTACCTGGCCTTGAAGAGTGCCAAAGATGGAGAGCATTCACTACTTCTCTGGGCAACCTGTTCCAGTGTCTCACCACTCTCACAGTAAAGAACTTCTTCCTTATATCTAACCTGAACTTCACTTGTTTCAGTTTTAACTCATTACCTATTGACTTATCTAGAACTATTCCTTGTCCACCAAGACACAAGCATGGATGTTTTTTCCTTTCCCTTATCATTTTCCATCCCTCAGTAGATTTTTCCCTTACAGTGTCCCAGTAGATCTCCTTTCTCCCACTATGGCCTTCCTAGCAGGATCCCTTAAAGTTTATCACCCTTCTCTCCATAGGTCTCATCATGCTCCTTTCCTTTGCCCAAATTCACCTTATTAATGTACAATAAAAAAGATAGAACTTGCATACTCAGAGGAAGGCCTGCAAATCCTATGAAAAATACAAAGTTGGAGTAAAGTTGGGATATAAAGAAAAGAATTGAGATGAGTTGCTTTAAAGGTTTGTGAAAGTGTGAAAAGACTTACTTTGGTTGTCCAATATTTGTCATTCTTTTAATCAATTAATTTACTTCTCACAGCCAAAACACTGCCATTAAAAAGGCTTACTCAGATGCTTTACCCTGTTCATATTGATTCATTTTCAGTGAAAATATCAATATCTTTGTATAGATCTAGACCTTAAAGTTACTTAATTATTGATTGAGAAACAGTTGCTCAGACTGAGCAGGCAGATTTCTGCTGTGTTCAACAATAATAAGAAACCAAGTTTTTGCATGGATAGACATTGTGTAGGACCATCCTTATTCAATGTATTACTTGTCAGAGGGGAGCAGAAGTCTACCAAAATGACTTTTGTGTGACCTAGTGTGGTCAGCAATTCCCATTTCACTTGTCAGCTATTGAAAACTAACTTAGAGATCTGTGTACCCTGTTCAGTAATTGTTCTTACTGTCCCTCTGAAGACAGAATGAACTTTCCTGGTGGAAACCACAATAGTAAATAATACACTCAAATCACGTTGCTTTTCTGGCAGCCTCCAAGCATATATTTGAAGCGTGAGGACTATTTTATGTTGAGATGTGATTGATTTCAACATTTGGTGGTTTTGGTGACCTGTGAGTTCTGTTGAAACAACTGGTGGTGGAACCTTTGTAAACAGGAATCAGAGATGAGCAGGGCTGAAGTTTTATCTCACATTCTGACACTCTGTGCCAACCCGAGCTGGCTCAAGGCTCCTTCAGCAAGCTTAGCAAACCTGAATGTTGTCACCCCAAGAATGAGGGGTTGGGGCCAAGGCAGAAGCACAGCCCTGCATCCCATGGGAAGGGGAGGAGGGCAAAGAAGGAGCAGAACTGAGTGTGCCCTCCAGCGGCATCCCGAGCACCACACAGCCGAGCGTTTCCTTTGGTGGCAGTAGCTGCACAATCTCATATATCCAAATGTCTGCTGTAGGGCAGTCACGTACTGGCAAGGAGTAGCTTTAATGGGTGACCATGGGTTTGCCAGTGTGGTGCCATAGATGGTTGCTACTTCTGACTATGCCTGAAGGTGAGCTTGTAGCCAAAGCATTAGAAATACAAAAGCAATCATCCTACATCAGCCATGTCTTACCTCTGACCAGGACAAGACTACAGTTCATTGACTCAAAATGCGCAGACACGGTTAATGACAATGGTGCCACATTTACAAAATGTTGTATCTGTTATAAATCAGACTTTACTGTCTCTCTGTCAAGGTATCATTTTCAGTGCTTCTCTAGGTGAGATGGACCAGTTTGAAAGTGCTTGAAGCTCCACAAGACTTTGCTGCATGCAGGACAAACAGCAGTGAGAAGTTAGTGTGGAAGAATGCAGTGATTTGAGCTGGATATCAGTTGTATTGGTGATGACAATGTCAAGGTCAGTCTAGCTGTGTATCAAGATCCTATGAGTCAACTGGTCACTGGTGAGTAAAGGCCGTATCAGTTTTACATTGCTTAGATCCTCAATTCTGCAAAAAGTAAACTGGGTAATAAATGGAAGACCCTTGAGCTCAAATGTGAACAAGAGCCATCTAATGTGCAACTGCATCAAATGAAGTCCTGAGAGCCGATGATGTTTTCAGAAGGAAAAAACATCACCATAGCCTTTCCCTGGATGTTCTGCAGTTTTAGAGGTTTGACAATAATCAGATTAAATGTGAATTTAGCTCAGAAAAATGTAATTTAATAATGTTTGAAATAATTTGTTTGCCCTGCATCATATAGCTACTAAAGATAGTGACATATCAAAAATAGAAAAATATGAGAAGAGGATGCATTTATTCTGCTTTCTCATATTCCTCACCTCTTTATGAAAAACATTTAAAATGGAAAAGTTGCAGAGTTCTGAGGCTAATTGTGTCCACAGGACCTGATTTTGCATGAAGTTGTGATATTTTCTGTTCAGTTGTTAAGACACTAATACAGAATAAATCACACAATGATAAAGTAAAGGCATCTGTGTAAAACTGGCATGTGACTAGAATCAAGCCAGGTTACTCTCTACTGCAAATTGGCCAAGAAGATAGTAGATCATCCCCTTTTATGTGGAAGGAATAATAATTGGGCTACATTAAGAAAGATTGCTTAAGACATCCCCAGTATATATGAGCCTATTTACAGTGTGTCTTCCAAGCAAATACTCCATTTCAAATGCCAGCATGAGAAACAGAGATTAAATTTGTGCGTTAATTTGTTTTGGGGTTGTAATGTTGGGTTTATATTGATTTTAATTACATGTCATTGAATTCCGGGTTGCAAATCGTGCTCTCTGTTCTGTGTGTGTGGGAAGGGCACGAAGCATTCTTTTAGAAGGATCATATTCTTCCCTGACTCTGTTCTGCATATTCGCTACTGCCTGCACATGCCTCTCTTCCCTGTGGAGTTCATATGCAGAATGATGTGGTACTCTGGCCATCCTCTGTTTGCAAAAGCTTTAGAAATACAACAGGTACATTGGATCTACATGGGTTTGGGGCAAATGCAAATGTCATTGACAAGGCACACATAGGAGTGAGCAACACTCATTTCAATGAAGGCCATGCACTTTATTTTACCCTATGCCATACATCAGAGGAAGTCTCCATGAGCATGTAGAGCACAGGAAGTAGTTGAGGTTACAGAAGTGTGAGGAAACTGTCTCAGCAAAATCTTCTCAGTCTTGACAACTTCGTTTTGTTGCTGGTGTCTCTAGAAAGCACACCATTTTCTATCTTTGCATATAAAGATGGTTGAGTTTTAAAAGGAAGACTCATTTTACATGATCATCTAGGAAGAGCAGACTTGAGATTAATGGAAAGCTGAAATCTACTTACATTTTTCAACACTGAACAATTTGAAAAAAAATGGCCTATTTCTGAAAAGAAAAGTATTTCTTTATCACAAGCTTAAAAATCACCTCAGTGTCTGCTTGTGTAACATCCACATACTCAGGTGACTCCTTGGGTTACCTGAAGAACAAGTTGTTAAAGAAAATCTATCCAGGGAACAGCCAGTTCAATTTACTCATTCTTGCTCTGTCTTTATTTTGAAAACTCACAGAAGTTATTCAATTCCCATATGGTTCTCTTCCTTTCACTATTAATATGGTAATGACCCTGTGTCCTTTGTTGACTCTGCTCCACAGGTGGAACAGCAGTGTCAATATCAGGATATTCTTTCGGTGCTGATCCAGAAGTGAGAAGGCACTGCACAAATCTCTACGTTCCCCTAAAGTCCTGCAGCAAGTTGACTATGTAAAAAAATCACAGGTATCTAAATGCAGATTTCACATCTAATGAAAAGTCAGAACTATCTTCGATGTATCTGGAAGGCAGTTAATATTGAGAGCAGAATATTCTTAGGACCTAATTTCCAGATAACCTGTGCATGGAAAATGTGAGTGAATTGAGCATCTAACCTTTGTCTGACTTAGAATGATTATTTGTGCATGCAGGTACCTTACTTTGCATCTGATAGCATTCTAAGATTGTATAAATTAGGCCAAAGTGAGGCATCTGTACATAATCCTTTAACATGGTTACAATTCACTGCTATGACGAAAATGGCTCAGCTAACTTGATGGGGTTTGCCTCAGCAATCCTTGTTATTGGTTTGGGTATTTTAAGGCTCATTATTAAAACTTAAAGGCCAGATAACTGAACTGGGTAAAACAGCACAGCTCTCTGACTTCAGTAGAGAGCCTGATTTACACCAGCTAAGAATCTGATTGTTGCTTTTGAGCTATCATAATTGCTTAAGTGAAACAGCCAAAGTAATTGGTGCAAACTAATACAACTGATGGAAAAAGATTGTGTTTGTCAATACCAACTATGCTATGGAGAACCTAATCGATGAATTAGTCTATCAATTAATTAGTCTAGGCAGAAAATTACTCCCTGTACCGTTAGTCCATGAAAAGATCAATAAAGTCAAATGTCTAGTTTAATATTTCTCATGTAATGATTATATTATGAGAAGAATATAAAACCCAATGTTTAGACTGTTTCAGTTACAGTTTTCAAGTGTTTAAGATGCATCTTCAAGGGACTGACATTCCTGCAAGGCAGTAGTACTGTACTATAAGGATTCATGTACGCTAGGCCCCCATTTTGTCAGCTCTTCTACATGGGGAACTGTGGCAAGAACAGCTGGGTTTTAGGCCAAATCCTTCTTTTTGGCAGGGACTCCGCTGAGCCACCTCTCTGGGCTGACTTTGACAGTTCACAGCTGTTGTAGTGTCAGCATCAGAAACACACTCAGCTGAATACTGAGACCTCCGCCTTGTTCTGGTTTAGTTGGCTGTAGCCGTATTATTTCCACTTAAATGTGGCTGTATGGTCATTCACACTTTGAATTGCGCATATTTATAATTGACTTCACAGCAAAAATAAGCAAATACTTCTTCTGTTACAATCTGTTAAAGTCCCTAATTGTGAAGCCTTTAAAGTCTGGCTGTTTGCCCTGTAGTATGTAAGAGAAGTGGCCATTCTTCCTGCGATACACACACATAGAATCATAGAATAGCTAGGGTTGGAAAGGACCTTAAGATCATCTATTTGGTGGTTATGAATTTTAAAATCATGCATTGTGCTGTGGAAAAGGGGTTGGAAATCATCTGCATAAAATACAAGAAGTGAAAATTCTGTGGAAACCCAAGGAACTGGCAAGTAGTCAAGCTTGGGGGCTGTTGAAAGCAGATTTTGCAAAGGGAGGTGAAAAAGGAGTCCAAATCACCTGAAAATAAGATTTTCCTGAAAGGCAAAATTTGTTGTGGTAATCCTGTGATAATCTGCTGTAATGAATACTAAACATATCAAAATAAGGGTATCTATAGTCAGTGAATAATTCCTGCTTTGAGATGATTTAGGCTTTGGTGAGCATGTAGATTGCTTTTAGTGTTGGACATAACCTTTTACGTTTTTCAGTCAGTTTCTAGACTCCAATGCTATCTCTAAAAGCTTAGTCTGTTGCAGAACAATGATGTGTTACTTCATGTTTCATATTCCAGTATCAATTTTTCTATTAAAAATAGATTAAATTTTAAGTAACTAGTGATTATATGTTCAATAAGAGCTGGCTGGATGAAAAATTAATGTCTGCAGTCCTCCTGTTTTGCAGGGATTAACTGAACTAGTCAGAATAAAATTTACATGTGCCTGCTTTTCTTGGTTTCAGCATATTCTACTTGAACTTTGTACATGTTTTAAGGTATCAATAATAAAATAGTGGGTCACTTCGGGGTAGGGAATGGTCACTTCCAAGCTGTTGCACAGGCAGTCGTAGGAGATACGTGTCCATGTCACTTTGTGTCCTCCGGAATGCCCAGTTTTGAAGTAAAGGATCCCACCCATATTGCCACCATGCTAACATCACTGTCGTGCTGCCTCTTTGCAGATATCTGGAACCTGCAGAAGAGCCTCCCAGCAGATGAAGAATTGGTAACAGAAGGAGTGGATATATTTAAACCATTTTTCATATGGACAGCATTCTGGGACAGAGGAGGTAAACAATCCTTTTTTCCCCAAATTCACAACATAATGCTAATGTTACATTCATGCTGTGTTCTTCCCCTTTAAATATTTACCCCAGGTGGCGCCAAACCGCATGGACTCTGCAGCCAAGTCCCCACCAGCAGGGGATCTGCATGCATTAGAGTCCACCTAGAAGCTGGATGAAGCGCAGGATCTCAGTGATGCCTTCCAGATCCAACTGGGAGCATCCCAAAGAGGATCCCATTCAAAGAGGGCTAGTGCACACCAGCTTATAAGGCTGGCACAGCTTTTCTCACCAGTGTTGAGTAAACCCCCAAATGCTGCACATGAGCAACTAAAAGTTCTAGTGCTTGCCAGACTGCTTTGTCAGAGTCCCAGTGAGCTGCATCTGTTGCTTCAGCAAAATGGAGGCTGGAACTGTTGTGAGAATAGGATCTTTCCACAGAGCCCTGTAATTCTGCTTCCAGGCCCTGGGGCAGCAGCAAGAATCAAGGTGAATAAAAATGGGGAATAGTATTCACAGGGGTAGAAACTTCTTGCTGTAATCACAACAGTTTTGCATGGAGTGTAATTCTTGACTTCGAACCTGCAGAGCATTTGCCTTGGTTCTGGTCTCTAGTTTTGACTGAGACATACATCAGCTCTTCTCCCCACTGTAATTCTGGCAAAAATAGCAAGCTCTAAAGCTTGTCCGGCATGCCTCAGCAAACCAGGCAGTAACGCTCACTGCAGTAGACCATGACCATATGTACATGCCGAGCTGTCTTTTTACTTTCCATTTCTGTGTTCAGACAGTGTCACAATGTCTTTGATACAAATGATTTCATTGACTTAATAGTTGATTGTATGCCACAGAAGTTTGCATTAGCCTCGGAGGTCATTTTTAATAACTGTTTTGCAGAGCCCAGTCAGTGCCTGCAACATACACAGCTATCCATGTGCTTTCAGCTGTACCACAATCCTCTTCGTGCCCTAGATAGCCCCATAGCCTGCTAAGTGTGAGAAACTTCCCAAGGGAGTGCCACCCAACTCGGCTGAAAGCAGGTCTCTTCCAGGCAGGACAGTGGAACCTTTGCATTGCTTTGTGACACTGGGGTTAGCAGGCTTTCCACATGTTGTATTTCACTTCTTCCTTGCTCCTAAAGCCCAGATAAAGGAAGAAGCAAGATCTAGCAGCTAGATAGGCAAAGAGGTGAACCCACTTTGTTCAGAGGCCTACGTATTCCAAACCTGATGTCTAACCTACTATATCAGCTCCTTGGGAAGCCTGGGGAAAAAATAAGCTATTTAATTACTGATTTCTTTGTGTATTTCCTGACTTGAACTCTGTTTAGAACTTGACAGTACTCATTGAGGAGACATGGAAAGGAAATTTCTGTGAGATGGAAAAGTTTCTTATAAATACCATGAAAATCATCTGGTGAAAACCATTCAGTGGCACATGCAAAAGAGTCTTGAAGAGTCAATTATACAGGCACAAACTAATGAACTGCAAAAAAAAGGCTTTCTCTCCATTAAATTCCCCTTCGAAATCATCAATATTCTTAAAAAGTGTAATGATTTCTTATCAGTGCTTGAATGAACCGGAAAACTACCTTTTGAAATATTGACATTTCCACAATTTTGAACACAAGAATGTTTTCCCTTCTATATAGAAGCTGATGGGCCATTGTCTTGCAGTACGTTTTATTCCTGCTGGAGAACATACTGTGCAATGCAAATAAGCACTCACTTAGTAGCCTGCCTTTTGCCCCTAACAGGTTGAATGAGGCTTCTTTGTTTCACATACTTCAGCTTTTGAATTAAGGCTTAATCAAGGCATTCTTTGTGTGGAGTGCTTTGTATGAATAAGAGAGGTAGGTATCTCAGTCTTTGGAACTGATAGCAGAAACATTTCACAACTGGTTTATGCTCACATTTGTGGGGATACTTTATCAACATCAGATCTAAGGGATTATCAAATCACAGTAGCTCAGTTAATGTCAATGAACTATAATGATTTACGCAGTCAAATGTCCAGCCCCTGTGACACTCAATATCACAAAGGAAACTATCATAAAAATAGAGTACATCCTATATAAAAACTGTGGTATGTAATACTGAACTTTCTTATTCTACAGTGGATTATAAGTATGGTTTATTCCAGAACTAATACCTACAGTTAATTATCTACTGCAGAAAAGTCGGTGGAACAGTCTTTCAAAAGGAAAAATTGAAATACTCTATTTCATAACTAGAAATAGATTATAATATTAGATTATAGATATATATATAGGTATATATAAATATAGATACAAATATAGAGTACAATAAAAGATTATGCAGGATTTCAATTTTTCCTTTTGAAAATACTTGTGTGTGGCTTATTTAAAATTGGGTTGTATTCTAGATGACAAGACAATGTAAAGTGCCGAAAGAAATCATTTGAAGTGATTTTTGAGATTTCTTCCCCCCTTTGCTCAATTTACTTTTGTTTTGGAAGAAAAGTAGATTTTGAAGCTTTCAAGTCCTCTTGGAGTAGATTTTCCCCTCCCCAGTGTGCTCTGTTGATGACACCAAGTTGGTTCCCTGTGTATTTTGGTGGTGTCTGTCGGGTGTTTTGTTGCTTGGTTTGGTTTGGGGGTTTCTTTTAAGGAAGAAGTGGAAGAAGGCATAAGTAACAAACCTCTATTGAACAGAACTGCCTAGTGATAGAAGCAAAAGAAGTGATGGTCTCAGCAAAGAGCCATCCATCCCAGGTGTCTCTCTGTGAGCAGAGCACTGGGAGTTTCCTCCTGCTGTTGCTGCGTGTTCCTGCCCCTGTGCCATAGCCCATAGGCTCCTGGGAGGTGCCACTGCAGCTGTCTGTGATGTGAGTAACTGAAATGATTGCATTAAAGTCACCCTTGCTTTTGTGTCCTAGCACAGACAATACTGAACCTCAGAACTAACAGTAGGGGTTCTGGTGTTGCCACCCTTGCTGGACTTGCCCTAATATTAAAACCAGTTTGAGATGTGCAGACACATCTGTGTTTCTTACCCCAGTCCAGACTGAGGAAATCTGCCACTTATCTAGAATACCCATTTAATCAGAGACATATCTTTATCTCTAGTCTGCCTCATAACTACATGACAGGAAAATGCAAATCCTTCACAATGCTACGATTTAACAGCAGGACTCACCAAAGCCTTACAATATTTATTAGGTCTTCTATTTATTGTCAGTTTCCTGCTTTTAAATATGGCACGGACACACACCGACACCTACACTGTATTTTACTTATAACAGTGGGTGTGGATCATTTTCCCTAAACTGGTAAAAAAGGATTTTAAAAGGCGCCTGTCAGCTGCAAAGCTTTTTATCATCCGGTGTCAGCCGCTGGAAATTATGTACAAACTAAAGTCAATGGAACAAAAGTTAATTATCCAGTAGGGCTATTGTTATTATGTAGAGGAGCCAGCTCTTATTGATTAATGAGTCAGTGCTGTGTTTGCTCACAGGAATATTAATATCTTGTGCACAAGAGAAGTCATTAAAATGAGCAAGGAAGACCTTGACTTTAAACTTAAAGTGCACATTGCTCTAGTTATCTGAATCATTTTGTCAGGTATAGCATCCTAGTTATAAATTATTGAAACAAGTAGTTATTGTAAAGATAGTTCACACAGATGGTTTTAAATTAAACAAGTCGATACACTTTTCCCATTATGTTCTGCACTGTTACGGTTAGCAGGCTTTAGGTGGGTAGTTAGGAGGTAGGATAAGACTCTGGTGTGTGAGCCTTTGCCTCACCTAACCCCTCACAGCGTGAGAAAACTGAGAATAACGCCGTGTCCATGCTGAGCTGATGGGAAGTGTAGGTGTAGCGGACAAATGTGGGTGGGTCAAGAGAGTTCTCTCATGCTATGACTGCTTAGCATTGCAGATGGCCTGATAATAATTAGCAAGTAGGTATTAAGGCGTATTTCAGAATCTAGGTTCCAACACATTGCCTCTTCTAATATTCCCAAAGCCACAAAATTATGCACTGAAAAAATCTCCATTACTATTTTATGAAAATGTATGTTACGGCATTATGAAAATGGAAATTCAATTACACCCGCTTTTAGATCATGCTAAGACCTGAAACTTGGAAAATCAATGTGCATCTACAAAGTTGAGGTCCAGCATCCATTTACACTAATGTTATGTTACATCACTCTGACAGAGTAGAGGGACAGTTAAGTGGGACTATATTTCATTGCCTCTAGTTTGCATACTATTACTTATCAAGAGCAAACCAAAAGCGGTCCTGGTATACATGAGAATTAGGTGTCATGTAACTTAACAAGAGAAAATACCAAAAAAGGATATAACTTAATTATATTAAAATATAAGTAGAACTAAGAAGAAAGGTTAAAACTTTAAATTATTGAAAATATTAAGCAATATTTGGGGGATTAATTGAATGTTGTTTTGAATATATTGTAGGTAGTGCCTGTTCTGGTAAAGATTCAGATATAAGGTGAAATCTAAACATCTCCTTAACTTCCATGAATTACTCCTGCGCTTCATGGTAAGCATATGTCTTGGGGTCTTGCCAGAGGGTAGTGATGTTTCCAGAATTAAACCCGATGCTTGGTAATATGGATCTGTGGGACCAAACCTGTGTCATCTTTGCTGTGAGCCTCTGCCAACCTCAGGGAACAGTAAACCCCTCTCTTTCATCATTTCCAGGACTGTTACCTTATTTGGGTTGTTGTGACAGCAGAATAAGAAGCAAATCTCCAGAAGAAGCTGATCAATTAGAAACCCTCCAGAGGATAACAACAGAAGCAGCCATTGGTCTGGAAAAGATAATCTACTAGGGAAGATCAAGTGAGTGGCATAATTTAACCTGGAGAAAAAGAGACTGAGGAGAGTGTAACTGACTTCAACAAATATGAAAATACTATGGCAAGGAAAGAGGGAATAATCTGTGCTGTATGTTCAATTCATATAAATAATCTGTTCTCAAGGGTAGGCAGACAAAAGCATCATCAGTTTAAAGTGTAGCAAGGAAGATGTCGATTAAGAATAACTGGAGGTGGACTGCATGGCAGGGGTGAGGGGATTCATCTCCTTGTTCCTTTTGTGTTCCATTGTTCTGAAGATTTTTCCTCATGCTGGTCCTGCAGCAGAGGATATGAATGGGTTGTAGCAGGAATAGAATCTGCCTAGAGAGTGGCAAGGTGGAGGGAATTTGGCCTCTTCATTCCACTTTTCTCTCTGTTCCAGCAGCCTCTTTAGTGGGGCCTGGGGCAACATACAATATTGCTGCTGCTGTGCCAGAAGCATGGATATGGCTGACCTGGAGAGCCCTGCAGGACAGAAGAATTCAGCAGTGGGAGATCAGGTGAGAGCAGTAATGATCTTTTTTTAACCACTGGGGGTCTCAGCCAAATGTCAACAGAATTTTGGGTAAGGCAGCAAAGCTGCTTCTGGCCAAGAGGATACCTCTCAGTGGAAGGAAACTCCTAGCTGCAAACAGCAGAGAAAGAACATCTCAAAGTAGAAATTACAGAAATCTTCTCAGATGGAGCCTAAATCCAGAGAAATTCTATTCCTTACACTCTGGACTGCACTGGTATGGAAAACTAGCACTTCATCCTGGGTCTAGGATGTGTCAGCACTTGTGTACACAGCACCCAGGAGAGCCCCACTCCTCCTGGGCTCCAGAGCACTACATCAGCACTGACTGGGCTGGCACTGAGATCACTAAATGAGACAGTAGTCTCAAGGGGCACGTGCTGCTCTTAATTAGCCCAGCCCACCTTATTGACGTGGATTTGTTCTAGCATTTCCCTGACTTTTGATGAGCTGCCATGCAAAGAACTGCAAAACAAGTGTTTTAATGCCAGTCACAATGCCATAAAAAATGACAGCTTCTCAGAGGACATCTTTAATATTCTTGAACTGCATTACAGATACAATTTTCATAATCCAATGAATAAATATTTTGGGTGAGTTTAGTGTATTTCTAGCTCTTTTAGGCACGGGTGAGTTTTTGTTCTCCCACTGCTAACTTGCAAGGAGAGAAAGAAATCAAGACAGACCTAATGATTCAATAAAGCATCCTATATTTTTGCATTTAAAAAACAAGATCTACTAGATTTGCACTGAAATGTTTTAAGGTTAATAGATTACCTCTGAGCCCCAAGGAAATCAAGCTTCCTGTGCCTGCCTGTCATTTACTGGGCTGGTTACTTATCTGTCAATATTTCTTCCTTTTTTTCAAGTCCCAGGCCTACTTGATCTTGTCCATTTGGCACTGCTGGAGGAATAACAAGTTTCTTCCCATCGTGCACCATTCTGGGATACATCATGACAGAGAAATCTCAAAGCCCAGGTCAATTATAACAGAAGATGTGTAGCACCTCTGCCCCCACAGAGTCTTCTGGGGATCCACTTGGCAAAATGATATAAAACTATTTCCGAAGACTTCCCGTGATCTGGCCCTGCTTAGAACTAAGTCACCAGCAAAATGTAAGGAAATAAGCATATGCACCACTGCTTACCTTCCCCCTTGTTTGCCATAGAGCTAACTAAGGTGACATGTGTGAGGAGAGGCCTGGAGTCGGCAGATTCCTCACTATCCAGTAATTACTTTCTAATTAGAATTCATTGAATACAGATAGATACCTTCCCTTCTGATGATGTTAATATCCCCCTGTCAGACATTATGAGGCAGTAGCTGACAGTGAGTTACATGAAGTAATCCTATAGCGGGTAGTGACTTACATAAAGTAACCAAGTTAACCATTTGTCTTAGATAAAATACGATCTCCATCCTCGCTTCTTTGCGCCAAGTCTGTCACCGGCGTGTTGATGTAGTGTTTGTTTACCCTCATTCCTGCAGGAGGAAATATCATAGTTCATGCATCAAATTACTGTAACTGACTGGAGCAGTTGTATTTAAAATCATGCTCAGTGATGTATTTCCATAGTGTCGTTGATGTATTTTCAGGAGCTCTAATTCTTACAAGTGTATCATCTGAATATCATTTATCTGAGAGCGCAGTTGTAAAGTCTGTGGTAATACCTGATCTCATTAGAAAAATCAGTGTTTAAGAATGGAGTGGGGTAAGTAAATCTGAAACGGACTGGATATTTGTGGTATTTTGATAGAAATAAGAAAGAATTTCAGGGTGGTTTTTTTTTCCTTTTTGCTGCAGGGCCTCTAAACATAACCTGACATGTGATGTATTTTTGAAGTCAGAGTTAATAATTCTCTTTACATAAAAAATAAATACCCCCTATTGAATACACGCTCTAAAATTAGAATTGCATATTTCTAAGTAATATACCTAAGGAAAGTGATTTATTCTAATACAATAATGGCATAGATTTACAAAGCTTGAGTGATACAATGTTTCTCGTTATGGTTGTAAAATATTTGTTGCCACTGTGGGATTTTCTAGATCATTATTTTAAAGAAGGAAAAACCCACTTTGACAGATGAACTGGGGCCATTCTGAGCAAATCACAGATACTTCATATAACAAGGCCTCCAAAGAGGGAAGCACAGACTTATTACTATGGCAACCCCGATCAAAACACTATTTTAGTGGAGAGTTTCCAGTTTTACAATGCAATGATGATTGTTTATAGTACCATTGAAACCAGATTCAGCAAAGGTTCAAGAAATGAGCTGACAAGAGGAAAATCATTATAGATAAACTGGGGATACTTGAATGACATATTGTGGAATCTGCTATTATTTGATCAAATGATTAAATTGTTACACAAACATAGATGGATAATGGTATATAATGCAGGCTGATGAACCATATTTTGTTAGTTATGTTATATTGTGTATCTAGAACATAATTACTGGTTCAAAGTTGCAAAACACAAGATTTAATAATAGAAATTACTTAAATAAAAAAAAATCCCTGCATATTAATTCTCCCTAATAATTTATAACATTTAAATTTTACTAATGTTTTACTTCCCAAATCATTTAGTAACATCTACATAAAAACAAATGTCACTTACACTTGGCATTTAGACAGCACCTCTGGTGGGGTGCTTTATTTCCTGAAAGTGCATCAGATGGCACATGGGCTGGATAATACATGCTTAATCCCGTAATAACTTTGATACCAGCTAATCAGTGCTTAAAGACTCTTAATCCTACAGCAATGAACCTGTTCAAACCTCTCCTGTATCTGCAATGGCAGGACAAGGGGATTCTTTTGCGGCAGTAGCCTAGGAGCAGCTCTGGGCTCCCTCTAGATGCTTTCTGCCTCATATCTGCTGGTCCAGGGAAGTGCAGTGCTTATTGACCTCCTTCCTTGTTATAATGGTCCTACTGGTTTCAGTGTAGGAGCCACAGGAATTTGGGGAGACTGATGTGTTTTCTGCTCAGGATTGTTTCTCAACGCAAGAGCCATGGATGAAGTTACTTGTTTCGGCTTCCTCCTATGTTTATGCCATCCCTCACCTCAAGAGTGACACCCTTACCAACCTTCTTGCTAGCCCCACTTTCTCCTCTACTTTATCATGTCAATGCTTAAAAACCTGAGCTTCCCTGTCCATGTAACCATGGCAGCGTGGTTAAAGCCTCTGCCCCCACAGCATGAACAGAGGAAGCTCCTAGTTACTGTAGAAGCAGCCAGAGACAGAAAAGCTCCCAGTTTGAGAAGCAAAATGGTAAAGAAGAAAGATGGATGAAGACTGACCACAGCAAATTTCCTATACCGGGGAGAAGCCTGAGCATGCCCCAGACACAGGTCTGCCCTCTGCAGGAAGGAGCTTGCTTTAATGTTTCCCTTGGCGGGCCTGGCTGATGGGACAGCTCTGAGAGCAGCAGGGCCCCAGGACCACCCTTTGCACATAGTCTTACCTCTGCATCCATAGAATTATAGAATAGTTAGGGTTGGAAAGGACCTTAAGATCATCCAGTTCCAGCCCCCCAAAAATAGTTTTCTCTATGGGCTCCTCAAGGTGAAAGTTTCTGTGAGATCAGGGCAATTTTATTTCCTGAAAGAAATCAGAGATTTACTCACAGAAGCCTTTAAACATTGGACTGAAAGAACAGGATGGAATGTTTTCAGGAGGGTGATTTACTGTGTAGTCTGTATATTATTGCAGATAGAGAGAATTTGGCACTTTGTGGAAGTCTGAAGCAAAATTTTGCCTTGCATTTGGTATTTCAGATGATGCAGGGAAAGCATTTTGTGGTGTAGTCATACTTGGACCAGAATACAAAACACATCCTTTAGTAAACTGTGAAGCTTTAACTTATTCAAGTGACACTTACCCAACAAATCATTTTGAACTTGGAAGCATTAGAGAGGTCACATTTTTACACAGCTGATCTGCTGCTGAACAGTCGTTTTTTAGACATTAAGAGCACCCAGGCTTTTTTCAACACCAGGTATCTTGTCTCATCCATGAATTACATTTCCCTGAGTTTATTATGACCATTGCAAGGAAAATTAAGCCACTCCATTAACATCTGAGACAGGAGCACCCTTCAAAAATCCAATCCAGTAGAGCAGTTGATGGTATTTATTGCTCTTCCCTAATGTACTTGTATTTTCTCTGCCATGCAAGGACTATTCAGACATCATCATACAGCTATCAGGATTGTGTTCCTTGTCTCAGCACCTAAGAGATGACACTGGCACATACTTAATCATGCAGCAATTATAATCTAAAAGACTTCCCAGAATACAGATTGAGTCCCCACATAAGTATAAGGAAGCAGTGTTTTCCACTGATTCCAGTATGTCTGTGCACTCTTGCCTTTTCCATCTAACCTCACAAACATCTGTCTTCAGCCAAGAAACAGCAACAAAGATGTCAACATCTGTTCTGCTCAGCCAAGTACAGCGCTGATGTTCGAGTTTTCCAAGATCACTGATGTCCTACATTATTAATCAAGGGCCTCAGAAATATTTTTTCTGCTGACAGACTATTTATGAAATACATCTCCTGCCTTTAAAATATGATTAGTGCACAATCCTATGGCATGGAGCAGGGATGAAGGCTGCTGGGCTGAGATTCAGCTGGTAAGGACTGTACTAGTCACTTGGAGGTCATAAGAAGCATCTGAAAGAAATGGCAAGGTAACTGCAGGTCCCTTATTGCCCCTTGTTTCTGACATGGTTTTATTTATTCTGGAATGTCCCCATTTAACATGAGTCTCCGGGAGTTCGTGTAACAATAATGGCAAAGAACATTTCTTCCCTTTCGTCATCCTTCCTCTGGTTATCCATCTTACCTGGGTGCCCTGTGTGTGTGGTGGATGTCCTGTAAGGCCACTGTTAGGTAACATCTGAATTCTGTTTCCTCAGTGTTACTTCTGATAGTGCTTCCCACATCTCTGACCTACAGAGGGTGTGAGTTATGCTGAGGTTACGGATACTAGAGAGATAGTTTCTGTCTTCCTGTGAGAATTCTTGATGTCTGAGATAACTGAGATAGTAAAGATACCAGTCTTCTCATTTAATACAATTGTATACACCAGCACAGACTCTTTTTTACCTTAATCACTGCTCAGTCTGTTACTTCCATTCTCTTGTCCAAAAGCTCCCCATCAGATCACTGTCTGAGGCCTCTGGGATGGTAAGAGTGACCTAAGCCTGAATTTCTCCAAATCGGTTCAAAACCAAAATGAAAATAGAAGCTGAGCTCATGATTTTGATATTAAATCGACACAGTCTTCAAGGGAAAAAGAAAAAAGGAATCAAACCCCCCAGTGATGTCCATTGCATAAAACCCCTCATAGGCTGGGCACAGAAAATGTGGGGTATGAAAGTAAGTCTATGAGAGAGAAGCAGAACAACCCTCTGGCTTAGAGATTTCTCTATTCTCCTCTTGGTCATTTTGTTCCACTCTATCTCTCAACAACAACTTGTAGCAGTCAGAATGTCTTTAGCATTTTATCCTCAGCCCACAGAGCAAGTAAGACCTTTGCTTAACAGCAGCTTCCAGATACAAAATAACTCATACATTTGAAATGCAAAACAGCTCCTAAATTTCAGAGGGCTGCCAAGTGAAAATGCCTCTCTCTGAGGCGCAACAGTGGCTCTGGGGAAGGCTGTCTCCAAGGAGGAGCAGCACAGAGCCAGGCTCACGTGGGGTTCTGCTCTCCATCACTCGCATAGATGTTGTTAAGAAATAATTGTATAACCTCATCATCTCCATGCTTACAAGTCAGCACAGCTTTAGTCCTACCCAGCTCCCCTGCCACAGGATAAATCCTCTCCATCTATCTCATCTATCAGCTTTGTATAAGTGCTCCATCCAGCTCTCTGTACTGTTTTTATCAACAAGCACTGTCAGGTTAAAAAGTGGATGACTTACTTCCCCAAGCGATCTGAAGAATTCAGTGCCACAGAAACATGTTTAATGCTGGATAACCATCCACCTTTCCCAAGTGAATCTTTAATGGCAGGGGCTGCTTTCCATAGTGCACTGACCAGAAGGAGCTGTGATTAAACCCCACACTGTGATTTCTATCCAAAATTTTCCACTCAGCGGTGACAAAATCTGATGTAGTTTTCACTAAACTCTCCCCCAGTTTCCCACTGGCTTTTAGTATGTGCAGATAATTCAGAATAAAGCCCCTTGTCACAGTAATATGTATTCTAGCGTAGCGCAGAGGAGCTGTTTCACCATGTAAAAGCCATATTGCCAAGCTGTATTATGCTTTACCTGTCACCATGCCAGGAAACATTTAACAAGAGAAGAAAACAAGGAGAGCGCATGTGTTGCCAGCTATTCAATATAGGCCATTTACTATTAAACTGTGGAAAGGTGCTGGAGTTTAAATGCACCCTGGCTTTCTTCTGCTACTGGTAGCAAAACGCTGAAAGGTTTTGCACTGTTGACCTACTGTTCAGTGCTGCTAATTTGGCCCTGGACTATCTCACCGGGTCTTTATGGTTCACTGGTCTTTTCTGAGCCTCAAGGGAGGGGTTGTGTGTTTGTTTTCAAAGGATTTATACCACCCCTGAAAGTGAGGTTTTGGCTGAGTGATTGGCTTCAGTTTCTATGAGAAAGGGTGGCCCAGACTGCCTGAGTCCAGCCTGGGGGTGCAGGGACAAGGCTCAGTCTCATGCGAAAACTAGCCACAGCGTTTAGATGTGAGTGTCTTGCCGTGGTAATGCCTTCATCACCCGGCCAGCGCAAAGTCCTGAGGTTTCTATTGGTGCCCCCCATGCACCAAGTGGTATGTTTGAGCAGCACTAACACTTAGTAATAGGGAAATGCTGGAAAATAAGGGGTAGTCTAACTATTTCCTTTGGGGAGATGCCCAGTGGTGTCACCCTTCAGTTCTGCTTCCTGCCACAGGGGCTGTCAGTGCAGTTCATGTGAAGCACTAGTTTGGAGTGGAGCTGGGACTGTAAGACATGTCCACCCTTTAGGTAAGTGATAGAAACAGAAGGCTGCACCATACATAGTCTCAGCATCTGGTAAATCAAACTTTGTCTTCCTTTCTAGGAAGTGGAGTGGCTTTGGTGGAAAGGATCGGACATGTCTTTTGCACAACCCCACTCTGGATAGCCTATGGGCTGCAGAAGATAAGAGGTGTCCCTTCAAGTTCCCATAGGCAGAACAGAGGACAAACTCACAAGTCCTGCCTTTCAGCAAGAGGATATGGTATAAAACAGCACCCAGGAAGTCTTAGTAAGTAGCTGTGTAGCTAAGCTGTGACATGATGGGTATTTTTAGTTTGTATGACTCATTGGCTTCATTGCTTTCATCATTTATTTTCTATATGGTTGCTTTGGGCTGTGGGGTACTGGCACGTACTGTTACAGTGTGCTTTTGAAGTAAAAATTCGGACCATGGATGCAGAGGAGTGAAAGAATAGCTCATAGAGAAGGCCTCTGCTAGGCTTTGCCTTCCTGAAGCATGGAGCTGTGTGCCTCACTTCAGAATGTCCTGGAGTCTGATTTAAGTACTGCGATGAAATCCAGGGAGACAAATGATTGTTGCAAAAATGAGGTTGACGAGTGTTTTGCGACAGCCTTGTTATAACGTGATCTACTGTGGTCAGGTGTGTTACTCTGTCACTTGAGCACGTGTCAGTGTAATACAGTTTGAATCCAGGGCACGAGGGGATAGAGGTGCCCTCCATTTACAGTTGTTTCCGTGTAGGAACCTTAAGCTACAGGGAGAAAAACCTGAGTTAGGCAAGGTATTATACTCTGAGCGAGACCCCGTGAGGACCTTTTAGTGCTTGAAATGAGGGTGAACATTGCCAAGTGTGGCTATGCAGCAGTTCTGGGGCTCTCTACAGAGGCTTTTGGGGGGGTTGAGAAAGAATCAGAGGCTTTTGGGGGGGTTGAGAAAGAATAAGGCTGATCTGAACAACACAAGCTGTGAGGAACGATGGCAAGGCTGGTGCTGATGGCTGTACAGTGGCTCTCGCTTCCCCTGCTGCTCCTGTAAGGACATCTCAAGCCACAGATTTGACTGTTCCTTCCTTTCTCTTTAAGTGCTTTGAAACGACTATTTCAAAGTGGAAACAAAAAGCACAAATAGATGCAATCAGCAGGCACATCTCTCCTTCCTCCCCCCAGATAGCACTGTCTTGCTGACCCTGGCAGTGATTTTATTGGTCCCCTCTTGACTGGCCTCTATGTCTCCCCACCTGGTGCTCCAGTGCTAATTGGTACAATTAGCCTCTCCCTCCCTCGGCTAATTGCTAATGACTGTCTCACCATCCCCATGGGGACCAGAAGAAACTTGCACAAGGGGGAGAGCTGCAGTCACAGAGACACCAAAGGGGGAAATAGAGAGCTGGGGCAGGCTGGTTGCTCTCCATTCATCTTGCGTTCACTCACACAAAGCACATAACTCTTTCTCTGAGCAACATATAACATTTCTATGCATTGTGTTATCAATAAAGTAACAGGGCTGTTCAGCACCAGGGAGCCAGTCATAGAGTCTGTAGGCATTTGAGCACTTGGGCTGCTAAAATGTACAAGGTAAAACTCCCTAGCTGTCGGTCCAAGGTCTTTGTAAGACACATTTTATGCCAGCACCTGTCTGGAGAATATTGCTGGAAGTTGCACAGAGGCTTGTGGTAGTAGAAAAGTTAATATCCAGCTTGTTTAAAAGGAGCTGGAAACAAAGGCTCTATCGCTTCTTCAAAGGAATAGTGTGATCCCTCTACAAAAAAATACATGCTCTTGAAACTGCTGCATGTTTAATATTAATACAAGTATTTGTTTGTGACTATATTTGAAATGGTTTCAGATGCCAAGTTGTCCTCTGTTGTCCTCAGCAGACAGGGACCCTTGGTGAGAAGACTCTGATGAGAATTAGAGAATAGTTTTATCAAAGAAAATATTGAAACTGTCTTTTCATACTGGGACCTGACTGTAATAGCATGTTTTCTTTTTTAAAGATGCATTAATTGCATGTATACTACTATACTGTGTATATTACTATACTACTGCCCATCCTATGTGTTAGCTAACCTGGCTGAAATCAGTAGGTGAGGATTGAGGTGGTATGCTCAGGGATATGACTTTCCAAATACATGGATCCAGACAAGGGCTGGGGAGCTCTCCTCTGTGTGTGTGTAGCTCTTGCCGTGTTGACGAGCAAACCCAGCTGAGCAGAAGAACAAAGTCAGCTCAGTGGAAGATCAAGCTAAACCCGAGTGGCACCAGAGCTGGTGTCATGTACTGAAAGAGCTTTGCCTGCATGGGAATGATTTTGTGTTGGTTTGACCTACAGTATAACACCCTGCCCCACAGCTTAGCCAGGGAAAGGGAGGAGTAGAGAGGGAGTCCCTGACAGTTTGAACTTGTCAGCCTGGAGATCAAACCTCTGTAGACATGCAGGGTTGTAAATAGGTACTCTGTTATAGATAGATACTCAGCGTATCACTTGGCAGGCAAAGGAAGAGGTGTTGAGGGCAGAAACAGTGGGGGTTTTGGCTTAAATTCTCCAAAAATACTGCTGAATGTAAATTCTTTATGTTCAGGTAGGAAGCCGTAAGAATTGGAGAGAAAGGAGATTGCTGTGAAGTTGATTTTATGACTTGCAGGTGAGGGCAGCATAAAGGTATTTGCTGTTGTTGAGAGCACATATGTGAATGGGCAGAGAAGACAAGCTTCTGTCAAGCCTCACATGTGACTAGTGTTTTCCAAGAGTTATTGCATTTTCCTAATGAAATGACCTCTTTGAGATGAGGCAGTATTTATTTCAAACCATGTAATGTCTTGCACTATCCCAGCTTCTTCAACCCCCTTCAAACTTGAGCTCAGTTTTTCCAAGCAGTGTTCATCTTGTAAAGCTATTCATATATCAACGCATGGGTCCATACATCAAGATATAATTTGTGGATAGACACTGACATTTAGAAAAAAAAACAAACTATCAGACCAGGAAAACATCTGCCATGAACAAGGGTTTAAGGAACTATTCTAGTCTCATGAAGTGAGTGGATGGATGGTCAGGGGCACTTTGCTGCCTTTGCTGTGAACTCTACACTGTGGGGAAGGCTGTGTGGTGAGGGGGGCAGAGGTTGGTACAAACAACCTGAAGCAAGAGGGAGGTAGTTTGGGCCACTGAAGCACTCAGTGCCCTTGAGTAAGTGGCTTGACTTGCTCATTCCTTAGGGTGACCTTGGACAAGGCTCCTAAATTCATTTTCCTCAGTCAACCCAGCTGGCAAATTTGTTTGGGGGTGAAGAAACACCAAAATGACATTGAAAAGCAAGCTGTGCCCCTGCACTGCCCTTTGCAGGGTAAACAAACCATACCCCAACATCCCCCCAGCCCACCATCGGGGATTTTCAGTGTGTCCTTTGTGGAGCCCTGTGGAAAAGCCTGGATGCAACATGAACTGCACAAATGGAACAGTTGCATATTCAGATATAGTGCAATGTTTGTTCATCTCTCAAAACGTGTGTACAGTACTGATCACTGTATTATCTGTGTGCTTTCAGCTAATTAGCAATGCAAATACAGAAGGATTCTTCTCCTTCCCTCCTTTTCCAGCCAGAAATGCATTACTTTTATGCTGTTACCTTTTACATCATAAAAAAAGATTCTAGACGTAATAAACCAGCATATTCAGCATCTAGTGGAAAGATAATATTATAAGTGTGAAAGATGGTTCTCCTGCAAAAGGGCAGTTTTATTCATTGGCTAACAGAAAGCATTAGTTTTACAGTTCAGGGTAGAAACTGCCATAATTCTGGTCATATTGTTTCTTCTGGCAGGGAATAAACTCTCTTCTTTTTTTATACCTAGAGGTGAGTTTTTACTCTTTCTCTTTGAATTACACTGGTGGTCATCAGAGTGGTGGTGGAACAAGAGTGTGATGTTGCTGAAGTACTTCAGATGTATTTGCTCAAAGCACTGCCACTATAATTCAAAGTGAAGAGAGTAAAACTTACAGCAGGCGCTCCAGAATGGAGGACACCAAGGTCTTTGTTTACTGTCCTCATCCTCCTTCCCTTTGGGCAAGAGACAGCATCTGACATCTGGGTTGCTAGGTACACAGAGTTACCAGCCAATTGCTACCTACAAGCACAGAGGAATGGGGAGGAGAGGACCAGGCAAGAAGAGGTGCCCCTGGTGCCATCTGGGGATACACAGAGGCCAGTGCAGGGCGCAGGGACTGCTGCCTCCCAGGGGTAGGTCTCACTGAGACCAGCAGATTAATTTACGAAATAAAAGAGATTTGAGGGCACCTGGGGTTGGAACTAGATGATTTTGAGGTCCTTTCCAACCCTAACCATACTATAGACAAAGAGTTGCACACCTACTTCAACAGTAGTTTCAGCGGTGCTTCGGTTTCAGCAGCATTCAGCAGTGCTTCACTGCTGAAAAGCTGCTTGAGGTGAAAAGAAAAATTGGGTTTGTTTCCATGCTGTTGTCACCCCTAACCTTAACTTTGCACCTTCTGCAAAAAATTTAAGCATATTTCTCCTTATATAAACCTTACCATAAGTCGCAAAATCATCCTATGCCTATATTCCTAGTGGGATGTGTATTTATATAGGATGGATCTGGGTCAAAATCAAGGCTATCAAAATCTGAAGTTTTCATTGAGCATTTGTGATGCTGTCATTTGCAGCTCCCCTTTGTGTTTGTTTCTTCTGTGGATATGATTTGTTGTGACCATTCCCAAATACATCATTATTCCAGAAAATTACTCAATCTTTTCTCTTTATCCTCCAGACAGTGTGTGGATGTTGTCACCATGGGGCTGAATAAGTACATTTGGCACAGATATATCCCAAGACGTAAAAATAGCGACCTGATCGTGCACAGAGCTCTTTTGAGCAGCTGAATACAGAATCCCCTTCTACTAATTTTCTCGCCATTAAACCAGATCTGATCACTGGCCTAAGCCATGCTGTGGGACACCTGAGTGGAGACAGAGAAAGTGTTCCCATACCAAACTTTTCTTTAAGGGTTACCTGATTCTCTGTGTAATTTATGGCGGTCCCTGGAAGAAATTGCATCACATCCACATGAAAAAAAATACAACCTAGTGGAAAGAGTGAGATTAGACATAAACTTGCAAGCTCTGTTTATAATGTGGAGCAACAATACAGTTCATACATACTGTTCCGCTGCTGCTGCTACTCTGGAGAAAGAATGAGGGTAAAACGTGTGAGAGAGCCACAGTTAAATTACTCACTATTAGCCCCTACAGTGTGCTTCCAACCTGCGTTGATATATATATACAGAGAGAGCGAGAATGTCACAGTTAAATTTTTTTTACTAGTATAATGAGGAAAGAGACCAAGAGAAGAAGTTCCCTTGGCTAATTTTCTAGCCAGCAGCCACTGCAATGTTCCCACTAGGAGAGACTGAACAAGTGAGAGAGTGATATAATAAATAATGACTGGCTTTGCTGGGAAGCAGAAATTATCACTGTGCTTGGGGGATCTAAGTATGTGCTCACCCAAGATACGGGCAGGGGGAGGGAGCCAGGAGCACTCTGTCATGTCTTGAGAACATTCAGCAATGTTGGAATTAAAAAGGATTTCAGCCACTGCTTTGTCTGCTAAACCGGGGATGGGAAAGGCTGGATGGAGCCATTCGGTATGAGGTACACAAGGAGATGTCAAAGGAGTTGCCAGTCTAAGCTCTTTGTTTTATATCTGCTCCCTAAAATGGAGTGTAAAGCAAAGGTGTGCGAACAGCCGTGCCCAAGGGTGTGGAGCCCCACACTGACTTCTCCAAGGAGTGCACTCCGTGGGCACAGCCTGTGGTTGGTGCTGCTCACCCTCTGGCACAGGCTGAGTGGACTCAGGCCATGGAGAAGTCACTTCTTGGAGGAGTTCCACGCAGAGGCTGTGTTCAGCTTGGGATCTCACAGCAGCCAGGGTTAAGGCTGTGCTGTTGGGATCCATGATCAGTTCTTGTGGCAAATAACGCTGAAATGGTTCAACTCTGGCTGTAATGTCTCCTTAGGCATAGAAATTAGCCACGTATTTTAAAATCTGGAAGTTTTTTTTGTCATTATTTAGGTTAAAAGGGAGAGCAAACCAAGATAAAGTCACATCAGTACAGCTGAGCACTATGTGCATGTGCCTCTGTGTTTCTATTCAAAGCCTTGTCTTGCAATCTGGTGCTTGCCCCTGCAGGCACACATAGTCCTTAGAAACAGAAAGGTGCAGTTCAGAGAAAAGGTCTCTTACAGGAAAGGAGTGTTGTGGCTTAGCCAAACACAAGCTGTTATGCTTGGTGCAGGGCAGCTGGGTAAGGTGCAGTGGTGTGTGATGGAGATGTCAGTTCAGATGGTCAAATGGCTCTGCCCACCCTTAGGTTCTATTAATTAAACTACATTGAAGAAGTCATAGGAGTTGTGGTTGCTAAAATCTCTTGGCCTTCAATAATGAAAAAGTAAAATCAACTATTGTGAGATTTGTGTTATTTTAACAAAAAAAATCTCCTTAGAAAGGCTTGGAGAATTTTGGACCCATCTAAACCTGAAGCAGATTCCTGGGTCAGGCTTCAACTACAGACACTAGTTTAAACCCCATAGCTAAACAGGGCCTCCTTTCCCATTTCCAAAAATAGTATTCTACTTTCTACATCTCACTGTTTCATGTACAGAAATAAATAATCTGGGATTTGGTATGATTTAGTTCATTTAAATGAAAGCAACTTTCGCATAACGGGTTGAATATTCTGCTTCCTGGACTACATCTCAAGCTTTTTTTCAGGAGAAAAGCAGCACCCTTTTTTTTTTTTGTGCTCCAGCATCATGGAAATTTGCATGGTGAGATGCATTTCTCACCACATGCCGGCTGCAAATTGTATTTGAAATGGAAGGTATCAATTAAATAAGCTTTTCTGAACTGCCTGGTGACAGCTGCCATGCTGCTGAATGTTGATGACACTCGCAATGTCAACAGATATGGGCCCTTGCACTGGAGATTATAAAACACTTTCTAGCCATGTAAATACTGGTTTAACAAGTAGATTAAGATCATCATTTCAATCATTAAAGACAGAAACGTTCACTGGGGAAGCCTTTCCTCCATAAGCACACCCAGTCACATCTACACTGGTGCTGGTTGAGTGGTTTCAAACCCTGCACAAGCTAATGGAGGGGCAAGATGAAACTGGTGCTCTAGGACAGTGGGAGGCTAGGCTGGCTGCTCAGACAGGCAAAATCACCCTGGAATCTAGGGATGGTTTGGGGGTCTGAAGACCTGGAGGAGTCTCTCAACTGGTCCAGCCAAGGGTCTTGCTCTGGCTGAGGGGATAAGGGCAGCTCCTCACCAGCTCAGCCCCAGCGCAGTGGGCATCAGGAAGCAAAGCTGGATGCAGTTGTTCAAGACTAAGCCAGTTTTCTTTACAAAATGCCCATTTGCGTGAATCGATTTTTCCTTTGAATGAGCGTGGCAGGTTTGAGTGGAGCTGCCTTTTTTTATCAGGTTGCAGTTCCTGGCCTGAAGTGAAAGACTGCAGAGATGCTGGGGGAGAGAATTCAGCTGGGACCCTCAGCATCCCTGTTAGACAGGGTGCCTGTGGAGATGCTGGCTGTTGTGTGGTAGGGTTTTGCTCTGTGGGTCTTTTTTTGCTAAGTTTATAAAACCTTGGATTTAGTCCAAACGAAAAGGTTTCTTCTCTTTATATAAATTCTTTAAAATCTTGTGAAAACAGGTAGAGGCATCCTTCTTGCCAGACAAGCTGCAACTCACAGTGAGAGGGAGGTGTTGGAGTGCATGGACCTGTGACCAGCAGGTCAAAGGAGGTGATCGTGCCCCTCTATTCTGCTTTTGTGAGAACACTGTGTACAGTTCTGATGTCCTCAGCATAAGAAGGACATGGAGCTGTTGGAACAAGCCCAGAGGAGGGCCACGAGGATGATCAGGGGACTGGAGCACCTCCCATATGAGGACAGGCTGAGAAAGTTGGGGCTGTTCAGACTGGAGAAGAGAAGGCTGCGTGGAGACCTCATAGGAGCCTTCCAGTATCTGAAGGGGGCCTATAGGGATGCTGGGCAGGGACTCTTCATTAGGGACTGTAGTCAAAGGACAAGGGGTGATGGGTTCAAACTTAAACAGTAGAAGTTCAGGTTAGATATGAGGAAGAAGTTCTTTACTGTGAGGGTGGTGAGGCACTGGAATGGGTTGCCCAAGGAAGTTGTGAATGCTCCATCCCTGGTGGTGTTCAAGGCCAGGTTGGACAGAGCCTTGGGTGACATGGTCTAGTGTGAGGTGCCCCTCCACTAACAACTGAGCCACCACCTTAACACCCCCATTTCTCTAGCACAAACTTTCATTTCAACCATGCCTTTGCCATCCTTGCATGAAAAAAGTCCCATGTAAATGTGAGGCATGATCTGATGTGGCTAAGCCAACACACAGGATGTGCGTGATCCAGCTCCTGCAAAGTCTTGGGGAAAACATGACCTGGGTATTGCTTTTATGAATAGCATTTTTAATCTGAACAGTGTGCCTAATCATGTCTGGTGTACAGTACTTAGGTTAACAACATAAACTAGACCTTGAGAAATGCAACTATTGTAATCTCTTCATTATTTATCCATTTTAATCTCTATTAGGAGACTATGTATAATTTATTTTTCATTTTTGCAATGAATAATATAACTAAGACCTCTTTATTTTTTTTATTTGAAAATTCTGTTTTAAAGTGCTCTGTTGGATAACATTAACTATATTTTCGTTTTTTTGATAGTAAAGTGAAAATAATATGCTAAGCTTTTGCATGGGAATGCATATTAGAATGCCCTTAATGCAGTGTGTGCCTGGCACTCCAGAGACTCGAGGCTGCTTCATCTATGTACTGAGACCTTGAAGTTGTATGGCCCAGCACCAAAGACCTGAATACTCATGCTAAATTGTTGAATTTCTGTGTTTTTATAATCCTGTTTTAAATTTCTTCTCCTCTTCAATTCTATCTGGATTGGGTCCCTTGAAACTGTTATTGCTGTCATCAGAGCTGCTTATTTTGCTGACGGAGTTTAAATGACAACTGGGCATCGATCTTACTGCTGCAACCTGAAGTTAGGAAAATCCTAGGTGGGGAAGAGGTGAGTAAGAGATTTTCTGGTCACATAAATGTGATCCAGGACCTATGACTGCTGTCTTGATAGTCTTGAGCCCTGACCTGAAGCTGTGGAGAGCTTCCCAAAATGTCCCGTGTTCAGGGAGTTTGCTCCCCAGAGAGGGCCTTCTAAACAAAACCTCTTCTTCAAAGGTGCAAATTGCTAAATACTAGCAGTCCTAGGCTGAGGGTCTCCTAAAACACAATCCCAACAAACTGCGTCGAATGACAGATGAACATAGAAGGGGCTTCTTCCATCAGTTTGTTTCTTAAAGGGAAGTGGGTCGAGGGGCAATGCAGAAAGCCAAGGGCAGAAAAATGCCACTTAAGCCTCAGTCCTGAGAGATGTACTCCTTAAGCAGCCTCCTTCTGGCAGGCCTGCACTAAAATCCCGGCTCCGTGCCGATGCTGCCATCAGCCTGCGCTCCCCAGGAAAGCTCAGCCCTGGGTTTAGGGTCCTATCTCAACTCCCCACAAGGGGTGGCAAGCAGGCTGTCTTGTCCTTGAGAATTCCTTTTCTTCTGCAGCTATTTATCCCTCTGGAAAAGCGGAGCTATGAAAAATAAATGGGACAGTTCTAGTCCCATGGGATTTATTTACCGAATTAGAGGATTGGTGCAACCTATTAAACATGAGTCTTCTTGGTTTGAGAAGACATGATTGCCAGAATTATTTGGTGTACTTTATTTGGTCAGCACCCTGCCTTTCAAAATGCCCTGCATGACTGTGAAGAGCCAGCATTGGTACATCTTAATTCAGGATTAAGAGTCTTCAGGAGATACTGGTCTAACTCTTCCATGCTGCTGCCCTCCCTCCCTTGCAGTTTGCAGCAGCAGCATCTACAGTAATGGAGAATAGCTGTATAGTTTAAGCAAAAGCCAAGAGCTTTGGACACCAAGAAAGCAATCCTCTCCACTGCCTGTCTCATGGAAAGGAAGGCATTGTGCCCATGGATGTAGGGCCCTAGGGTGATTTTAAATTAGCTGAAGACTCTACTTCTGTGTGAAGTTTGGCTGCAAGAACAGTGTGGTAAAACACATATTACCACTTTCCTACATTATAGTTAATCACAATTTTCTAGAACAGTTAAACTGCCATCCCCTCCCAGAGAATAATTACTGCTATTTAATTGTATTTATAATTTAGTATACACCTGAAAAATATGCTATAAAATATCAGGGGGGTTCCCTTTAATACTGGTGTTCCATTTACAAACTGTCACATTTATAATGCGTCTTTAATCTTCTGTGGTCTGCTAGAATTTTATATTAAAGTCTGCTTTGTGCTTTAAATATTAAAGATTCTGCAGTACTTCAAAAGGTGATAATGCCTGATGCTCTGGTGGTGCTTAAATCTCAACAGCTAAATATATTGAGGAATGTTCGGTGGCCCTGGCTTAATTAAACATGTATGTGTATTTTCAAATGCAATCTTTTTCTGCTTGTTAGGTTTTTGACAAACCTCCAAACAGGTCCAGGTGGAACAAAGCATGTAAACAAGCTTGTGAATGCAAGCTTAAAACACTCAAATTAGCACCTTCTTACAATTAATATGCAAACCCTGGGATCTCTGTTATTGATAATGCCATTTAATATTATTTGCAGCTGAGCCTTATAGTCTAGCCTTTTCAGTTTGATAAACCATGTCCACTTTAATTATGTGAAAATGTACTGTTAGAGACTAGTCATCCAATGAGACCCTATTCACTATGAAAAACTTATTCTACCCTGTGTAACATAGTATAAATTACAGGGCTGCAATAGCAGTTCAGCAGGCCATTTGCTTTACAATGTTTAATGGTCTAATTTAGCACATATAGCTAAATCTGGAACCATCAAGGTAGGCACACAGGTTAACAGGTAGTCTTTTTAGTGTTCTCATTGCTCGTTCCGCACCCCCCCCCCCAACCCCCCAATGGGTTAATAAATTCACGTATAGCATCTTCTCCTAGACTGAATTGTAAGTTCTATCTTGAAAGTGCAAGTGCAAACTCTCTCCAGTAGGATTGATACCCACTGATGGGGCTCTGCTCAGAGCCAGGGCAGGATGTGAGGATGTGATCCTCTATCAGCACCCTGCTACAGAGTGATAGATGTATTAGGAGCAGACTGACTGCAGCATCTGCTCCTGCAGATTTCTAGCAGCAGAAGAATGTTTGGGAAGGGTTTTACTCTTCCCAAAATAACAGGAGGGTAAAGCTCAGCAGCCTCAAAACAAGCAGAGATTGTGCCCCATGGCTGGTCCACTCATGCAGCCTGTTTGATTGGCAGTCATGGTAATCTGACTTCTCTTGCCCAGTTAGAGTAATTGGTGCAGTCACGGTGTGTGTCATAAGGTAGCTTTTGCTACCTCAAAATTAGTCCATATCCAAATGACCTGACTGGTCATTTCTTTTTACATTTTGCACTTTAAACTGTAGTGTTTCTATTAAATTAAAGTGCTGCAGATTTAAACATGTATGAACACAAACATGTTCATGCGTAGGTGTATGATACATATATGATATATGATACATATATCAACAAAACAAACAATTCTGCATCTGTGTAGGATCATTGCCTTCCAATTCTGCATAGAGACTGGCCATAATTTGAACATGGAAGGAAATATTCCATACCTGAAGAGATGTGGGGAATTACTCCATTTGTTTTAGTGCAAGTATGCAGCAATTGTCTGAATGCTGTAATTGTCTGAAATATGATGAAAATATCTATGAATACACCCGAGAAATGTTCTTATATTCTTCTGTAATAGGTAAGGTGATGGCAGAAACTGGGGAAGCTGAAATAGAGCTACTGCAGTTTTACAGGTGAGGCAATGTTAGCAGGAAATGACAAGCAGGCTATAGTTATTATAATACCTAGGGCAAAGCAGCAAGCATGCACAGTGATAGACAAATCTAAATTAATCATAGCCAGGGTGGTGTGGCATTTTAATGTAAACTTATTCTACTGTAGGGAAACTTGTAAGAATATTGTAAAATAGGTGAAATACCACTCATCATATGTGACTGACAAAACGTTTTCTGTAGAAAATACAAATTCAAGCATTTTTTCTTGCATTTTAATATTCTCCTGTTCAGACAGAAGAGGATGGCTTCGCTAGTCATCATTAAGTCCTTATGAGTTAAAACTGTTTGTTTCCCTGTTGGATTCAGCATGTTTTCTCAGTCTGTACCCACCACCTATAATTAAAATGTTGTCCTAACAGCATCAAGGTGCAGAGAGTAAAAGAGTCAGCTCACCTCTGGAACTGCACACTTTATGGAGCTCCACAACCCCTCAGAAATGGAAGCTCGGAGAAACTGTCTCTGTGATCTTTAATGGATTTTTAAAGATGACAAGAAAGGAAATGGGAAACTAAAGGCATGGAAGACATAAATTCCCTAAAGGTGCATTCTGAAGTAAATCAGAGCAACTGAAAAAGTGAAATCTTTGAGCCCTGGGATATCTCCCAGGTTTTTCAGCTGGACACTTACGGCTTGTCAGGTCCCTGAACACCTCTGCTCTGGGCATGCTTTGACACAGCGAGTCACAGAAAGATGAACAATATCACCTGAAGTGCTGTTTGAGGGGCAGAAAATTGCTCCCATTGCACACTGTGCTGCCTTTACTCTAAATCACATGACTTATTACAACCTTCCCTTTATAAAAGAAGTGCCATTTAGGTATGTTAACTTCTCCAGCTCTAATAGGCATGTTTCCCTCCTTATTTCCACAACAGCCAAATGCAGTCAAAGAAAGAGGTAAAGATCAGGTTTTATAAAATCAAACTCAGATTGTTCTCAGGGCTACAGCTGCATGAAAGCTAAATAACAATAGGCAAGAACAAGCAGCCTAAAAAAGCTGTGTTACCCAGTGCATGTTACTAAGATATGTGCGTTTCTATAAACTGGTAGGGGGAAAAAGAAAACCAGTTTTCCTTCCAAAAACATCTGACCATGGTTGCACTTTGTAGTTTTCAGTGAATAATACACTCTGAGGCTTATCGTAGCCCAACACGTGAACTGGCTGTACTTGAGTGGGTAGGGGGTTAGGGGGCATCCTTGTATAGAATGAAAAGAGGAACATTGGTAAAGATGGTGGTAAGTATTGCAGAGGGTAGTGTTCTGGCTATATGTGTACCAGAGCAGTACCTTTAGACCACTCTGCTTGAGAAAGCATTATTCTGGCTTTCTTCTCCAGTGTTGTGGATGACTCCATGGAAAATGCTGCACTTTCAGTCAGTCACAATTTTACCCAACAACTATAAATAACACCAGTAAGGTATGAGAAAAAGACAGATTTTTGGTATTACCCAGCACTGTGAATCATTGATTCTGCTTTTAAGTGTGAACTAAAGTATGCAAGGAAGATGACTTGCTCAAAACTACGGGTATTACAAACCTAGTATTGTGGCCTGGAAACCAACTGTAAAGTTCATGTACCAGCATCATTCCCTCTATTTGCATTTCATAACATAAAAACATAAAACATAAACATAACATGCATAAACATAACAAAACATGCATAACATAACATAAAAACATAAAACGTTTTAGGAGGGACAAAGTTAACATTATGACTTTATTGCCAATGTGGTGTGTATCTGTGTAAGAGGCTGGAGTTAAATCCATTCGCCACAGGCACAGCAGTTTCCTCCCCCAACAGGTAAAGCACGAATTCAAAGGCCACAGTAAATTTGGGTCCGGTGCAATGCAGTCTGTCACCTCATGGGTGCAGGATGAGTGCTTTGCTAGAACATCTCCCCATATAAGCTTTGCTTGAGCAAGTCACACAAAATCAGCCTCTCAATCTGAGCACCTCTGTTACAGTAGGTTTTGGTTCTATTAGCTCTCAAGCACTAGAGCCCTATTGATTAATGAGCATATCTGAAGATCTGTATAGGAGGATTAAGTGGGAGAGTTCCGATCACATACTACCTGATACTACACAAGGGGGGTGGCAATAACCATAGTGAGAATTCAGGGTAAATGTCCTAAGAACCTGTCTTAAATCAACAGGGCTCTCTTTTTTAGCCCCTTTCACCTCTGTACTTCAGCCACTTTGGTGTGCAGCTCTCTGCCTCTTACCTTTCTGATGCCATTATGTCTAGGAAAAAAATACCCACACCAGCCTTTATTTCTGGCAATCTCTGTTGTCACTTTTGTTTTTAAAGCATGCAGTTATAATTAATCAATTGCATGTAATTACTTGTAACCAGAATTAAAAAGCAATAGATCATCTCATTGTGTCAGGCTGCTTTCCCATATGTTATCATTTTCAGACTCCAGTGTACTTTTTTCCTGGTGAAATGTTGCTCATATCTCTATCAGACTGATTTATTGGATTGTTGCTTTTGTTTTTCTTTGTGGGGAATTATACTGGTCATTTTTAGCCATGCCTTTGCCTCCAATCGGTAATACCTTTGCTCAGCTTCAGAACACACCAGGATTCACAACTTGTAAATGTCTCTGATTCTTGATTTCCTTTTAAGTGCCTGCTACATTGGAGAAAATAGCAATTCCAGAACTGAAGGAGAGAGAAATCTTGCTGTGTATCAGCCAGCTGCTGCCTTTTCTACTCATAGTACTTAATTGTATTTGCAATTTCCTCAGATTTCCAACTATTTCTGTCAGATTTGCTTTTAACTCGCTACAGATTCAGATTGTGTGCATTGACTGTGCAACAACCTCACTCCTAGCTGAAATATTTAATCACTACCCGTGGATAAATGTTTTCATACTTTATGCTATGTTGTTTAGAAGTGAGGCATATATAAGGAACAAAAAATCTGTCAGTATGCATTTCCTATTGGAATGTTGCATAGGTTTTTAATTGGAAAATAGGCTTTTAAAGGTAATCATTGCTGAAGACTGGAGTTAGGAAGTGAAGCATATTTTTGCGTGATTTTTCTTCTTAACATAATGAACCTTTTTGTGTCTGTCATGGAAAACATGGAAATTTCATTCGCTTCTCTGTAACTATCTTCACTTAAATGTTTTAGGTTCAGTTGCTTTGAATGGTTTGCAAGTAACCTAAAGGGCTGTGTTAATATTAGCCTGCAGTGAGCGTATACTGGCACTTTGTTGCTGTTTGGAGAAATGACCGGTTTACTTGGTTATATTGACAGCTCTACTGTAAAATTTGCTGGCATTAAAGGTCAAAAAGACCCAGTTTTTCCTCCAGTTGCTTCTATCCAAAAGAGAATAAATCTCAGAGCAGAATCACTTCTCTGACAATAATGTATGAATTATGCACTGACTGTGTTTGAATTGAGAAAGGCTTTCATATCCTTTCCATTAGCTCAGATTAAGTTTTCATATAGATGCTGGGAAGCATGCTAGCAATATCCTTAGCTCATTTTTATGAAAATTTTATCAGTGCTTTTTTCTGTACTACACTTCAATTGGGATGTCTCAGAATCTAAAGCTCAGCTTTGGACATGAACTTCTCTCAACCTGGCTGGCTGCTGCTCTAAAGGTTTCAATATTTTATGGGCTCTGGCTAACTCAGCCGTGAGATTCAAGCTGCAGAGATTTAACTCTAATGTAAAATCATGAACGGATGAAAACTGGGATGTCATAAGTAATACATCTACAAGAGCAGGATGCAGTTACCATTTTTAAAAGGTTTTTAAAAAGAAAACAGCATTCTCTACTCCCTCTTTGTATCCTAAAATGAAAAGCCTCTGAGCTATTGTACTAATACATAGCCATCTTTTCTTGCCTGCTTTTCTTCAATTGCTGCTTAATTGTTGTGGGTTTTTTCCTTCAGGTCCACCATCGACAAGAAAGCCCCTAATGTCAGCTTCCTAGAGAAACGGGCATCACATCGCTTAATGTTTATAGGCCAAATCCATTCCTTAGCATCTTCTCTTTTTGTCTCAAAACTGATTTAAAACATTTGGAAAATCTGTCTATTCAGCCGGAGTGTTCTGGTGCATTCTTTCCTAGAAACAGTGGGGTCAGATGCGATCTGTCTGATGGACTTTTTTGCTGCAATCTATAGCCGTTTCCCTTGAGTCCTGCGGAGCCTAGCAAAGCAGCACAGCCCTATAATGGCCCCAATGACAATATGTTCTTTGTGTGAAAGAATCCAGGGGGAAGTGCTGGAAGGTGCTCTGGTCAGTAAAAAAAGATAGTTTTAGTGCTTGCTTATTTTTATCATTATGTACGTTGCCTCCACTGGAAATATTTTCCTGACAGTAAATAAGAGTCCCCATAAAACATTTAACAAGCATGAAGAGAACAAATACAGGGTCCTTTTCATCTTAAAAGGCTTCAGTTGTTAATGTCTGTTATTAGCACGTTTCATTTGAGAGGGCATAAAAGAAGGACTATATCTTGTGTATTTTTGGACCCACAGTCAAGAGTTTAGTCTGGCCACGAATGCAACACCCTTATGGGTGATGACAGAAAGATTTCTCTCCCTCTTTAACAATGTGTCCTAGTCCAAAACTCTGTTAGGACAATATGATGACTGAGGTTTGTCACTGCGTTTTGGCAGGACTACTTAGGCGTAAAGTGTAGGTATAATTAGGGAAGCTCCTCTGTAGAAACAGCTTCAGCTGCTCCCATCATTGGTACCCATCCCACGGGCACTCATATTGCCCCTCATGTTCATCCAATGGGCAAGTCTTGCCTTTGTTTTCAGTGGGTGCTAGCAACACCTATTCATCTGGTAACTGCAAATCAGGCTCTGCTCTTTCAGCATTGCACCACTACTCATTGACGGCTGGGAATATTCAGAATCGGAAACATCTCAACCCTGTATTGAGAGTGTATGAGGTAAAACACAGCTCTGCTGTACTGGGTCACAGTACCCCTTAGCATTAAGTCCTCCATCACTTGCAATTAACAGGTAATTTGAGGTACATAGGAGTTGGACATATACAGATAAATAGGTACCTCTTTTTATTTAATTTCCAGTCATTTGCCTGGTCATAGTCACACTGTAAAGCTGTCACAAAAATGTGGCTTCCACAGTGAGGGGGCACCAGCCTGCTGTGGTGAAAGGGGAGGATGGAGACATTTAAAAAGGTCAGTAACAGACCAGGTTTTACACTTTAACTTCGATTACCCACAAACAGGCAAGGCAGAACATTTACCTGGCTTGGCATCATCCCACTGTGCTTCCCCTTGGCAATGCCAGTATATGGGCAAGCCTTGATGGTAAGAGCGTGGCCAAGCATTGCCAGCACGGCCACACTGAGCACCTACTGAGCTGGCTGGACAATGCAATTTTCCCCACAGGTCCCCAGTGTAGCTCACACAGGGCATGCCCCCCCAGACAGCACCGGTGTTAAACCTTGCCTGCTAATTTAGAGCCAAGTGCCATGACTGATTCAGCAGCAACAGCCCCACAGGGGTGAGCAGATTTACCAGCTGTCCACAATTGATCTCTGTGTGTTTGATGTTTGATTTGCCTTTTGCTTCCTTTCAGCTCTAAGGCCATTTGCATTTGTACTGTCCTCTACCCATACTCTTGGCAATGGTCTGGGTCTTCTCTTTGCAGCCGGGGGTCCTTTTCTTGGTTGCAGACCTGCAGTAACCCCTATCCCCACTTTGTTACTATTTAAGCTGGGAATGTGTGGGGCTACAAGAAGAACCAGACTGAAAATAGCCTAAAAGAAAGAGTTTTGCAGTTTCATTACTTTTAGTAGATGGTTTTCTCTGTATTAGTCACCTGAGTCTTTTGTTTGATGTTGGACATTGTGTGAAATGCTTTACTCAGGTCATCTGGCATTGCTCTTTTGGCTTTGCTGTGACGTGTTAGTCTGGGGGTCTAGAATGTCTGGTCTCACTGTAGGCGTGTTGGGAGCAGCCCCAGTGAGGTCTGCTCTCCACATAGCAGGGTCTGGCCAGCGCTCCATGGGGTTGCATGCGATACTGCAGAGTGATGCAGATAGGGTGACCCTCTCCTGAAGAGCCTGCTGGGTTGTAGCTACATGTTCACAAGCAATTTCTCCTTAAAAAATGGGTCTCTTTAGCAAAGTTCTAATAAATTGCTTTTGGGCAATGCTTACAATTATCAGATCCTAGGTTAAAATCTACGTGCTTCTTACACATGCCTATGATTAAGGTATATTTCCTAGCTGCTCACTGGAGATAAGATGGGTACAGCTGGATTAGATTTAGGGAGAATGATTTCTCTATGCTACAGAACTCAGCAAGATTCCTAAAATATCATTCTGCACAGTAGGAAACACTGATGTCCTCTGGGAAAAGAGGGTGAGAGAGAGCAGGGCACATGGAGGAGCTGTGGTACTGTGAGGGAGATGATAGCCTTGTTTTATAATCTCCCTTAGATTTGCCTTGCTAACTCTCTTTTGGATCTCAGTAAGGTATCAGTATTAATACTGGTGTGCCCTTTTTTATTCCTAAAGATGATATTCCTAAAGCTAATGTCAAAAGATTTGGTATCTGGGGAGCCAATACCAATTTTCAGACCCACCACTAGCTGAATTACATGGATAATGTTACTCTCCATCATGGCAAGGTAGGACAGCAGGGTATGGCAGGATGTGCTTTGTGTTCTGGAGGACGAAGATGCTGGGTCTTTGGCCTAGTCTCAGGCCTCACTGTCCTTGGCTGTTCACAATGAAGCCATTCACTAAAGGCAAACCATATCTTGAATATAGCCACCAAAGGAACAGAAAGGCATCTTTCAGCGATCATCTAAGTATACCAGACTCTGCCTTAGAGCAGGAATTTAGAGAAGATGGAGTTCTTTAATCCTCCTTACATTTTCAGGTCTCAGGAGCGTTTTCTCAGGATCACGCAGCCAACTGAGGCTGTTTATAGCTGAGCAAGGAGGAGGGCTGCCATGTAGACTACAGCGAACAGTGCTGTAGTCTAAGAGTCTGCATAGATCCACAAAGGCACTTTGATTTTTCAATGCTTCCACCCTTACGGGGGCTGACATGCAGATTCCTGAAGCGTATCCACATATCCAGAATTAGTCCAAAATACATGGCTGTTTCTAAACCAACATAAACCATCGTGCATAGACTTCACAGCTTTCCATTACCACATGAACATTACTTACATGGCCAACCATTAAAGGTAAACCATATGCCGTATCTCTTTTCTGTCATGCTTTTCTCTTGTATGTCAGTGTCTGGAATATATTTAGATTACTTGACTGGAAGAGGGGTGGGAGTTGGTCCTTTCCACCTTACAAGCCTTTTACCAGCCAATGAGCTCTAGCAGGCCCCAGCAAGGCAGATTCTGTACATTCCCTTGTGCTGGGTCTCTTCTTGTGATTCCACTCTGCAGACAGTGCCATTAGAGCATGTAAAATTTCATTTCCATCTCATCAGTGTCAGAAGCTGATCAAAGATTGCCCACAAAAAACTATTGCACTACGGGCTGCATCCAGAGCATATGGGCATGGCATTAGTCACCATGGCCTCCACAGCTCCTCCAGCGATTATCATCAAGGAGAAAAGGCATGTCATACACTGTAAAGGAAGGCACATCTCCACATATGTGTCCTAATAGTGAACACCTCTATTTCTAGCACGTTAGGAGAAGTCAGGAATTGAGCCTTATTTAAATCTGTAATGTAAAGAGTTGACCTCATTGCCATCTAAACCACAGTGCCCGGGGCATGTGTGTTATAAGCCGCTTTCATGCACTTTGTCTGGGGGCAGCCCTCCAGTGTGAGCCAACACAGCTCCTGCCTAGGGCAGCAAGGCTGATAGGGTGCTAAGAAACAGCAGAGCTGGGATTTTTTCTCTTCTAATACCACCAGCTTCTTATTTCTGCCTTAACATACTGAGGGATGACACGTTCCTTACACTCCTCACACCAAGGGGTATTTTCTGTTGGCTAAACAACATAAAGTGTGTCATTTTACTTAACCATCTTTGTAATCTCAGATAATGAAGCCAGTAGGCATGTATTAAAATTAGCATCACTGCCCCAAGTAGACATTTGGGTCCTGGGTAGGATTCTCCCCTGGCTTTGTTCTGCAACAGGGAAAAAGCTGATTAAAGGGCAGAGATGCAGTTTAACCAAAAAGGCTCAAATTGCACCATTTTAATGGGAAAAGCACCCACCACCCTTCTCCACAGGTCCCTGGGGGTATCTGGGCTATCAGGAGTGGGTTTTTAGCTGTTCTCTCACCTTGGCTACTTGCAATGGATGAAACCCAATGAGGGGATGTCGGTGGCCACCCTGCATAGAGCATGGGCTGGGAAGGACCAGCCAGAGCAGGGAGGAGGAGGCCTGAGGGTCCCATCAGGCTCTGTGTTCCATGTAAAGCTTGCTAGCGGCAAACGGTAGCTTGGTGCCACTCCATCTTCTTCTGGGGCAACTGACTTTGGCGTAAGGATGGCCCTGGCCCACAGCAAAGTCCAGGTTGCTCTTTGGAGCCCTCAAGGATTTGTAGGGCACAGGAGCATCACCTCAAAGTGGCCCCTGATCACAGGAAATAACGTGCAGAGGAATTTGCAGAGGTCACCAGCTCCATGAGGGCTGTAGATGGAAGAACAAATGCTTGCTGATGGATGTGCTGCTTGTTTAGAAAGCATTTGTGGGTACAGTGCCGCCGGGCCTCCTCGTTTGTTTTCATGTAGACACGTACCAGAAGTCGTGCCTTATCCTGCCATATCTGAGGTACTGACTTTCCTCAGGAAATTCACCGGGACTGGATTTTTTTTTCTATCAACTCCCACAGATCCCATAGTCTATCATTTTGTTACTGTTTATTATTAATGACCATCTGTATAGTGGATAAATATATGGTGGTTTCTTGCTTCCAGTGGGTACAAAGAGGAGCAAATAAATCAATTCTACTCTGACTCTGTTTACATGATGATGAAGTTGAAAGTTTCCATCCTTATGTTTTATATCCTCTATGATAGGGACTTGGTTTGAAATGTGTTCTTTCTTTACTCCTTCTGATGATCTTTCATTAGCTGCTGTGGGCCCCTATCTGTCTGTTCACACAACAGAAGAAAATGATGCACACAAACCTTCTCCTTTGACATTTCCATCAGGAATAAACTTCCCTGTGTGTCTGCCCTTTGCTAACTTCCCACTTGTGTCTGGGTTTGCTCTGAAGAGTAAATAAAGGGCCATTCCCAGAAGCAGCACCTCTCTGTGAAAAGCCACTCTACAAGCTAAAGGTGGTTTTCAAATCACATCAGATGATAGTCTTTCTATATAAAAATGAACTTTCTAAACACCACTGCTATATTAAGTTTAGAATGAGGTATTGGCTGGTAAGTACTTCGGCAAAATATCTCCTTATGAAACATGTCTGCCAGTTTTCTTTATGAAGTAAGATTCTGTGTTATAGAAATTATTTGAACTGTCTTTGTAGGGGTTGTTTTTCAGATGTCCTACATCTTGTAGTGTAAGAGATTATATTGGTCACAAATGATAAAGCACAGATACAGTTCTTCAGCATTTTAAATGTATTTTCTTCTAGAGAATTCCAATGGGAATAGAAGTGTTGGAATAAAAACAATTCCTCTTGTGTGTTTTCAGGAAACTGTGCTTTGGCACAATGAGACCAGAAGCGGAGGGTGCAACGCACTGGGTGTCTTGTGCTTTTTAAAGGCCTCCAAAGGAGAGGCTTGCTTCTTCCCATGCAGTGGAGCATCCAAAGCCAGTAAGACAAAATGAATCAGGTCATGAATGTACAGTTTGGAGCTTATCTTGTTTGAAGCAGTAATTGCGCTGCCCAGCACTCGCTAAGAAGCTGCTGTTTGCAAGGCAAATATTTTGCATCGAGTCATTACTGGGTTTGTTACAAGCTGTGGACACATAATAAGAAATGACTCCAGTAATATCTCCATGATAGTCCCTCCACTGATCAACTGCAAATGATCTGATTAACAGTCAGCTGCTGATTCCCAGTTTTAATTAATCCTGATGGGCTATTGATGCGCTGCAACTGTTTGTCCTAATAATGAGTTTTGAAATTAGACTGCAACGAGCCACTTAGACAGCTGCCAAGGAAAATAATCATTTAGGAAGGCAAGCAATGGAGAGGACAGAGGAGGAATGGCTGCTCTTTGACGGGAAATTCACATGGCTGTGTCACATGTGCTTTATTTCTACATTTGGAGCACATTAGCTGTACCAGCAGTAAGTGGTGACTGCGAGACACATAACTAGCTTTACAATTAAGAATGCTACTTCTCATCAGTATGCAAAAGCTAAACATGAAACATGAAGTGTGTTAATAGCAGGATATATGTACTACAGGCCATTGAACAATTTAGGTCAGTCCTTTGCAATGTTTAATTAGACTAATATATCTGTTTGCAATTAATAACAGATGTGACAAGCTAATGTGTCCATGTACTGACAAATTAACCTTTGCCCATCAGCTGCTCGGATCTGTGAGAAAAGTGCCATGTTTTGCCTCTGTTCAACTGAACCTAAATACAATTGCAGGATAATTATAAACATAAATGTTAATAGAACGTGCTTTCCATGGGAAGCAGAAACCCAAGAAGAGGATTTCTCAGCCAGGCCATCGTACTGTACTTTGCCACGTGACAGAACCTGCAAATTATCTCTTTCCGTTTGTCTCAGTGCAATTAGCGTTTGGTTTGACAGATGCTAGTTCGATAGTCCTCACCGCCAATGGACATAGGACATACCAGAGACCCTCAATTAATAGCCAGGCTAAAAATGCTTCCGTAGCCACTCAGGCTTTGGCTTTATTTGTCGGCTGCGAGCGAATGTGCCCTCAATTTGTGACAAGCCTTGCCACTGAAGTGACGTGGCAGACGTGTCTGTCAGGGCTTGGGCTGAGGCCATCAGCATATTCCAGATAAGTAATGGGAGCATCTTGCACCCCCTGGGCTGGTGGTCTGTTTGCATTTCCAATGTAACCTCTCTTTCTCACACATGCACACACACCCCCCCCCCAAGTATATATATTTGTGTATATATATATATGAAAAAGATATATATATTTAAAAATTATAGGCACCTTATATGTATATTACCTATTATAATGTGTTATAGGCATCTTTCCCTGCTCTGCATTAGGCTCTGTTAACAAACCCCTGTTCTTGATGGGATTTATTGAGATTGTGTATATACATATATACTCACACGCATGTACACACATAAATGTGTGTGTACATATATATACGTGTGTGTATGTACCCATCCACATCCAGGTGCACACCTATTGTAAAGGTGTACTGGACATACTATAAAATTTCAGATTCCATAAAATGGTTGTATTCCTCCAGATTTGATCTGAACTGCATCCGTGTTTTATTTAAGGTCTCAGAAGTGAGTGGCATGTTTGGATGCTCCATGTCTGCATGCTTACTACTTCTGCAAAGATGCTGGCATCTTGGCTTCCTCTGAGTGCTCTCCTTTAATGGCTCTCAAAGACTAGATACTGACCTAGGCAGGCTCAGTCTTGAAAGTCTTGCTCTGCTTTTCTGCACTCTTGTTTAGGAATATATTAATAGGTGATGTCCCTGAAGGCTGGCTTTGTGCTGGGGTGGGGTGAAACTTGTGTGATTTAGCATGGCACATTCTCAGGAGCTACCAAGTCTGGGATTCCTGCAGCAACCCAAGAGCAGCCATTCCTCTGTCATCTCCATTGCTTGCCTTCCTACATGATTGTGACAACAAAGGTCCCCAGTACTGGTCAGTTTGAAGAAGCTTTCAGCTCGATAGGCACTTTTCATTCAAACCTAAAGTTTTGGTCACAGGATCGCCGCATCTTTGGATTGTATCTACAGCATCACATCTGAGATTGAGTAGTATCAAATTATCAACAGCCTAGAACTAGCATCAGGATTTGAGAGGAACCCCATAGACCAGGTTTCCCATAGACCATTAAAATGCAAAGGAACTATCAATTGCATGTGCTGCTGCTTCCTCAGACACCTGCTTTGTGCTGCTCAAATATGCACATTAGGACTAGATGTGTATCGATATTCCTTACCAAATAAGTGTTAAGAAGCAAAGCATCACTATCTTTCAGCCACAAAACCTCTATATCCACCTGTTTTCCCTCCCAAAGGTCAGTCACTCTCAGCCTGCATGTACTGCCCCTAAAATGATTGCCACGTTGTCATCAGCATTCAGCACCACTGCTGCAGAATAAAGGGAGCCCAGCCAGTCGCATGAGAAAGAGGAGATAAAAAGAAAGCAGACAGCACAAATAAAATGCCTTAAGTCTGTGCTGCAGACTCGTACCCTCCCTTGCTAATCAATTGTCCTCCCGGTGTGGGTTCTCTTTGGCACGTGGAACAGGCTGCGGGTAGACCTGCAACTGCCCAAATCCAGGCACAACCCTGGCACGTGAGAGCAGCAGGAGCCATGGGGATGCTCCGCGTTTGGTGGCACCTCTCCCTGCTCTGCATTGCCCTCTGTTAATAAACCCATGGGAGTTAGTGAGAGTGGACCCTGGGCAGCTTGGCCTCCTGCCGTGCTCATCGCTGTTAACAGCAGCAAGTGACAGGGTGTTCTTAGCCCTTCTTCTGACCCATAGCCCACATCTTAGGCAAATCTTGTTTCAGCAAAATTGCCGCTTGAAACCCTGAATGTGCATTTCTCAGTTCTACCTTGGAATGATTGGTTTGACTTTTTTTCTCTGATCTGGTGGGCATGTTCATCCTTCAAATGACAGCTAAGTGAGAAAGGTATCTAATCTGAATCAACAGCTGGGAAAAGAACACAGGCTATTTTGGTAATGAATGGTCTTGGAAGAAATGAGCAATCCCAGCCCTTCCCTCAAAACCCTGATGTGAGAACAGAAGAGCTGAGGGTGGAAGGAAGCGACTCCATGAGCTAAGAACCCCAGTGTTGCAAGTTTGCTTCAAGGAGCAAGCCCTACAACAGACAATGCTGCCCAGAGCAGTGAAGGTGCAGACTATGTACGCTCAGAGAAGGGGTATCCCTTTGTCTAAGGGACACCTCTAAGCACTGGCTGGAATGTCAGGCTCTTCCCTTTCTTTTTGGCCTTTGCTCTGTGTGTTTGGTGATAGGATGCTGCGGGGTTTCTCTTCACAGATCAGGAAGAGTTGCACCGTACTCAGGTACTGTAAGTGATGTGCAGCAGCCTGTGCCAGCTACACTGTGGGCTGGTCCTTTCAGAAGGTTTGCTTTTAATAATTGTACAACTGCTCGTGTGTTTGAAGGAGGGAATAGGTTCTGAGATTACTCCTGCCCCCTTTTTGCCCTGTGTATACTTGGGAGCGTTGCAGAAAGGCAGCTGCTGGTGCTCAGGGAAAACAAAACGTGTAATGGCTTGGAAAAGCATGTGCTTTCCTGGGAAAAGTTCATCCCGTGTTTCTGGGTAGTTTAAAAATAAATAAATAAATGAATAAATCTATAAGTGCTACATAACTTTTTCATGACCATGGCCTTCAGAGAGGCTGAACTTCCAAAACGGGGTTTGAACTACTGCAATACCGTAATCCTGACTGTTCCCAGTGTAAGGAAGCCTGTGTTTGTGTGCTTCCAGGAAACCACTGTGACAGCTCTATATGAACCTGAATGGCAGGAGCTGTAGAACTAATGATTTCTAAATGATGCGTGAGACTTTGGAGTGGATTTATCCCTCTCATCCCACTTCTGACAAGCTCCTCACCAACAAGTGAGTGATTTGCTGCCTTGCTTGTGGCTGCTGGGATGAGGGGTGTAGCTGCGCCTCTTCCTGCAGGAAGCCAGTATGGAGCTTTGGAAAGCTGAGCAGTTTAAAACTAGAGGCTGTTTCCTGGCTTTTGAGTTGGTGTATTCCTGATGCTGCAGGTCTATGAGGGTGGATGCTGTGTGCAGGATCCCAGTGCACATGTGAAACTCTGACTATACTCTCCCAAATAGGCTTTTTATTTGGATAGCGAAGAGGAAGTGAATGAAAACGGGATATTTGACGTAAAGGCAGGCATAGCAGAATGAGCTCTTTGACCACCATTCTTGCTATTCTACTTAAAAAGGTGAGGCTTTGTGATGTTTCTTCTTGCACACCTCAACTTTCACACATTGCAGGAGTTAGTTCATTTCTCCATAGAGCTACAATCAAAGGATACATATATTAGGGGCCACATAATTCCCAGAGATTTCTGTTTCAAGCCATTAAAGCTGAAATAGATTACCCCCTTTCCAAAGCTTTCAGAAAATAAGCAGATGAAAGCTCTGGGCTTTCTGTTCTTCTTGTTCTTCCACTTGTACAAATAACATATAATAGCGTGCATTCAAAAACGGGGGCGCGGGTGGTTGCCCTTCATATCCCCAACCAGTATAAATTGATGTGGTTCAGATCAGCTATTAAAAACTCCTCTCTACCTTTGCCTCAATCTACAGCAAAGCAATACGGCTCTGATAGACGGGTATTGTGCCTGCATGGTATTACTACATAACCTCTCGTCATATGAAATTAGATTCTCTATCAGAAACAAAAGTTTTAGCAGGATGAAATTATGATTCTGGGAGCAGGTTCCTGCTCTGGCATCAACATTGATGCAAAATTGATGAAACTTCCAAGTGAAATTGCATTGTTTGATCTTCACAGTCCTGGAATAACATAGCCTAAAGCTACAGTTTCTGTAAACTTACTTTGCACAAACGACTTAGCTGGTACTGATGTATTGACATAGCGTGCCCATGAATGACATTAGGGCTACTTAGAAAAGAGACAAAATAACAGCAAAAGAATGCAGCAATTGGTTCTGAAATTACCTTTTTCCAGTGAACCTCTCTGAAAAATTACCTTTTTCTGCTGAGTCTCACTCAAAAATTACCTTTTCCAACTGAAGCTCTCTCAAAGTGCCTTGATGTTAAGCAATATAGTTTTTAGTTGAAAATGTCACAAGGCCATGAAAAGAAATTGATAGAAAATTTCAGGGTTCCTTGTTGATATTTGAAGCAGCCTGTGGATTTTTGTTCTTAACACAGATCTGCTCTGCTGTGCTACCACTTTGATTTCTCTATTGCCAAAACCAGCATGTTTCTAGGCTTAATGGCTTCACCGAGAGGAATGTGAAGGTGATTTAGTTATTGTTGTGGAGGTGATGGTACCAGTAGGAAATTGGTACGCAGATGTCTTCTGAGCCCTTTTCAGTCGTGAAGAAGGGGGTGGTTTGCTTTTTAAATCATAAAATAGAATAAATAATCTCTCTAAATGTCTTCCTTTTTAAGGCATGTATAAATACAATGATACTCTGATTACCTGGACTACTTGGGTGAAAGTGTTCCAATATTAGCCTGCTGATGTGGCTGAGGGGGACTAGTGAGCCAAAGCTCTTGGAAATCAATGGAGGGGCTCCCACAGCCTCAGTGGGCTTTAGCTCAGACCTGTAACTGGAAGTTAAGAGAGCAGGTGAGTGCCAGCAGGAATTTAGAGCGGAGGATTGCAGAGGCAGGGATCAGGTTTTCCTATACTTGATAAGACTGGAGCCTCAGGCTGTTTGTGCAGGTGGATCTCACACTTGCACACAGCCTCGGTGAACTGCGGCGGGTAAAACAGGCGGTGTATTAGCAAAACGGGGAGCCAGGGGACATAGAGATCAAAGGTATGGGCACCTGAATAGCATTCCACGAGGCAGCTAGGGGATAATTTTACAGTGCATTGGCAGTAATTGTGTGTGTGCACGTTCTTACTGTGGTAAATACAAGGTTAACTTTCCACAAGGAGTAAAGAACTTTGCATTTACTGGGGGTAGGAGCATGGGTGCAGGCAATTACTGCAAAGAGCTGACTTGCCGCAAGCTCTCCATCTCACTTGCAGCCTGATGCTTGATCTAAACTAGCAACCGAGGTCCCCTCAACTGTCTATGGAGACAGAGAGGCTCCTCTGCCTGTCCTGCTGGGACTTTCACCCCTTCTGATCACAGGTTTAGGAACTCCAGGGCACATGCAGTGGAGGTAACGCACTACATCACACAGTGTTTTCACGGAGGTGGTGCTTGTGATACACATCCCTTCATGTGATACCCAGCTTTGTGGTTAACCTGCAGCCTGCCTGCAACACACAGCATTGCTCTCAATGGCCTTTTCCCAACAGGTCCTTGGCCAGTTTCTGGAGGCACTATCTTGAGGCATCCATCTCTTCCTATTGACAGTAGAGGGACACCAAAGACAGCCATGAGTGAATGAGGCAGTTTCTTCTTGAAGATGTGGGAATGAGGGATGGCAACTGGTTGCATGGATGCTCTGAGTTGTTGCTATGGTATTATTAACTTTACCTCTGAAATACAGAGCAGGATCAACAGCTTATGGAGACAGTAGACAAGGAGCTGCCCAATAAGAAGGAAGAAATGATGACTTAGACTTGTAATTCCCAAAAGGACCGTGTCTCCAGCTGGATTTCAGGGGGGATAAGTTGTACATAAATCATGGCTTGCTTGAAAGAAATGAAAGATAAATAGGTAAATGAATTAAACACAAATTTATTAGAGATATATTATTTTATTAGAGATGTATTAAGAAGATGAATTACAAATCCCTTTTGGTTATGTGTTGTGCTACACAGGAACCAGAACAATGCATTTAGGAGAGGATACCTGAGCATAAGCTGTTACCGGTCGATGAACACTGCAAGATCAGCTTTGGAGTTTATATTTAATAATATATTGAGCAGATTTAGTCAGATAAAAGCCTAGAGGAGGAACAAAACACTTCTCATAGAAACACGCATCTTCTTATCTAAGTTTCTGAGGCACTGTAAAATATGTTTATTACAAACTATGGCAATCCAAACCAATGCAGCTGGATTCCTGAATTCAGGATCAACCAGAACCCTTAAAATTGTGAATTTTTTGCTTCCCTGAGAAAAATCTGTGCCATACCTTCATTGATGTCATGTGCATCGACTGAAATCATTGGTCAATGCTCTCTGCCTGTGGCTCTGATGTTGTAACTGCAGCTGGCTGGAAACAGACCATTGCATGTTGGGAAAGTATTTGAGGTGTCAGGATTTGTTTACAATATCTGTTAGTGCAGGAAAACGAACCCTTCAGTATTATTGCATTAACTGAAGTTTAGTGGAAGTCCCATAACATATTTTGGAGTTTATGTATGTTCCTTGGTAGCTGTACTGCATTCCAGCGTGGGTCTGAGTAGAGTTTGCTGTGACGGTAGGAAGGTTAGAGGGGTCTGGCATGGAAACACAGGTTTTTGCATAGTTTTGGAGCTGGTGGTGCCTTTGTCAGTTCTGCCTCAGCTCATGGAAGGTTCAGGGGGCTTTTCCAATAGGGTCAGTAAGAAGGATGCAAATCTAAGTACTTATACTTACAGTATAACAGTAATAATGCAGGATGCAGTAACAGCATTTGGGGTAGGGCAAATCTTCTTGGTGGTGGATGCCATTTTTCCTTTTTAATCCTAGTATCTTGTACCAGTCCAAACCTTTCTGAGTGCAGTTTCCCATCACTGGTGCGGTGAAAGGGATGCACCTTCCTACGTGTGGCACAGGCAAGGAGCGCCATGAAACCCTTTAACCTTGCGGGTGATGCCAGTACAGGATGTGCAGGTACCTGAGCAGAATCACTGTGCTGTAGAGCAGTGACAGCCAAAGACATGACATAATTGCAGAAGGTTCCCAAGCAAATCCTGACAGACTCTGTGCAGGATCAGTGCCTTTACTGTAGAGGCTGGGAGGCCATGTAATGTTTTGCTCAAGCCCTTCCTCTTCTTTCCAAAAAGAAAAGTATCCCTGTCAGAAACACCATCAAGTGATTTCTTTAGTTGTCCACGAGGATGTGGCACACAGAGCTGTGACTTTTAATGGGCCAAAAGGATGGTTTCTATGAAAACCATTTGCAAAATCAAACCAAGCAGTAAATACCCTGCGCGGCAGTAAATGCCCTGCAGTTTCCCTGAAGGAAAGAGTACTTTGAGTCTTTCAATTTAAAAGATGCGGGATAGGTCTCTTTCCAAAGCAGCATCCCTTTAGAGCCAGCTCCGGGACCCCACAGCCCAGCCAGGTCTGGCTCCAGGTCTGCCTGTTCTGAGCCCAGCCTTGGGCAGTTTTTGGGGTTGCATGTGGCCAATGTGCCCACTCACCTCCCGTAGGAAAGCTGTTATGTTGGAGGGACCGATTGTTGATCAGGAGACACAAGCCAGTGCTTTTAGCAATAGTTAACATGGTGCACGCAGGTATCCTGGCGTGGGGAGACCACGTTTTAACACTCAGCTCCATTTCATGTGGCAACAAATCTACTATAACCTTTGGCATTTTACTCATTAACCTGCTAATGGGCACATCACAGGACTCATGTCTGTAATCATACAGAAGTCAAGGGGAGAAGTACAATTCTGTGGGTTCCTGGAATCCATTCCAATCAGCAGGAGCTTTTGGGGAGCTATATTTTGAGGGAAGCTGGATCAGTTTGCTCTCATTTTAGAAAGACAGACTGGGACTGAACACCTTGCACAGCTAAACCTCAGTGTTTGGGTTATACAACCTCAGCAGTGGAGGTCCCCTGCAGAACAGACCAGGTAAATACACTGTTTGAGATGTCTATAAGGGTACGTGGGAAGTAAAAGAATGAGGTCTCCTGGTGCATTATAATCTTATATTCCTTAAATATATGAAGTACAGAATAAAAGAGGAAGACTAAGGTCATTAATAGGCCAGATGGGATATTATCAAAGTGTCTCTGGCTCCCCCCTTGCATTAGTCATGCTTTCCATGAAAAGCCTGGTAAAATAACTGTACTCCAAACAAAACCTCCTAAAGAAAATGCTCAGGTTAAAGTCCACATCCCCTAACGATCTTGGGGTTTACATCACATCTATATTTCATGCTCTTTCAAACGTTCCTGACATTGTTTTCCACCTAACAGGGTCCCCAAAACCACCCTGTATGCCTTTATTCCCATTAATTCTAGAGGCTCTATCAGGCGAGCTGCCTATTTGCATTGATAGCTCACCTGTAGATCCAAGATCCAGCTCCATGTGAGGAGGAGACAATGCCAAAGGAATTCAGCTTCGCAGGTGCCTGGGGCTTTATTCCTCTTGCACTGAGCAGGCACCAAGCTGCAGCCCAGCCCAGGGGCCACATCCTGCACCCCTCGTTGTGACTCCGGTGCTATTTGGGAGCCCACCACTAGATGTCCCATGGATTAAGCCGGAGGGAAGAATCGCTATATTTGCATTGACAACAATGAGGGTTTGCAAGTTTAGTAACGCCGTGTTGAGCTTACGAAAGCACGGTTAAAGTGGCTGAACAGTGATGGAGACGGTTACACTACAGCTATCGCATGTGTTATACAGCGTAAACACTATACCGGCTATTTGGCAAAGAAACAATTCTGCACAGTCTCGTTTAAAACCCGTATTTCAGCCTTCCAGTATCTGAAGGGGCCTAAAGGGATGCTGGAGAGGGACTCTTCAACAGGGACTGTAGTGATAGGAAAACGGGCAATGGGTTTAAACTTAAACAGGTTAGACATTAGGCAGAAGTTCTTCCTCTGTGAGGGTGCTGAGGCACTGGCACAGGGTGCCCAGAGAAGCTGGGGCTGCCCCATCCCTGGCAGTGTTCAAGGCCAGGTTGGATGAGGTTTGGAGCAACCTGGTCTAGTGGAAGGTGTCCCTGCCTGTGGCAGGGGGTTGGAACTGGATGAGCCTTAAGGCCCCTTCCAGCCCAAACCATTCTGTGACTCTGATTACAAGGCATATTGCATTGCATGGCTATACACAGAGCACTGTAAAACAAGCCTTGGTTAAAGTCTTCACCACTCGAGACACATAGAATTGCCTGCCCCGGGACTGAGCTTTTCCCTTTTTCTTTCTCTTTAAGGGCACACATTTTTAACAGAAGCAGGGGCCACATTTTTCTTTACAAGGAGGACATAATCATAGAATCACAGAACGGTTTGGGTTGGAAAGGACCTTAAGATCACCCAGTTCCAACCCCCTGCCATGGGCAGAAGCCTCTTAGTAGTAACTTCTAGGAGACCCAAGACAAATTGAGGTTATATTTTATTCTCTGTCATAGCCTGCAGATGTCCTGGGGTACAAAACGGGGCAGATAAGTTTCTCCAGACCTCCGGGGGGTCCAGAAATCCTTTCGATAGCAATGTCCTTTAACATCAACCAACACCTGCTGGGACCAGGGGAAGCAGATGAAGCATTAATTGGCATTTTATTAAATCCATTTAAAACATGGAAATAAAGTCCAAAATCCTGCATTTCTGCCCAGTGCCTCTGAAGGATAGTCCCAGAGAGAGAGGTGTAGCCATTATAAAGATTCCTTCCCAGAAATACAGGACTGGAAGTGGGAAGACAAGCAAGTTTGAATTGCACACATACCTACAGAGGAGGGATGAAAAGGAAGAGGATATAGTCACCTGGAGCCAATTGCCATGGACTTGCTTTATGTGCTGGAAAACCTCTGACAATACAGAGCTGGCTGCAAAAGAAATCAGATGTGATAGTAAGAAACATGTAGCCAGTATTTAAGCCTTGCCTTTTAAGCAAAAAAAAAAAAGAGAAGTATGAGTTATTGCATGATCATTTATATATTACAGGGAATATGAGACTCACTTGATTAAAACCTATCTGAAAGAATAAACCTGTTTCAAACCCCTAACAAAGTAATTGATATAAGGCCAGGGATGAAAGATCTCTCCAATGTCATTTGACTTTTTTTTTGGTGTGCTGCATTATTGCACCCTGGAACATTGCTGCAGTAGCCACAGGCAGTTGCATGCAGGAGTAAGGGCAGAAATGAGCAACTACAAGCTTTTCTTCCAGGTTCTAAACTTACCTGGTAAGTAGCTCAAAACATGGTTCTCCTCTGCGACAGCCCCCAGGCTGTTGAGTGCTTGTAGGCAAAATGGCACCCAGCCCTTCACCCTGGGGAAGCAAAGGGGGAAAGCAGCAGTGGATGAAGAATTAAAGGGTTGGTTATAGTGGTTTGGGCTGGGTTGGTTTTTGAGGGGAAATTCCTGTGGGTTTATTGCAGTTAATTTGATTTATGAGTATCCCAAAGGAGACAAAAGTGTAGTTTAAGACCACAGGCTCTCAGTACAGCAGCAGAGCCCAAACCCCTGCAAACCCTGGCTGCTGCAGAGCTGCAGTGTGGGAAGGCAAAAAGCAAGTCAAGTCCTTGACCCAGGAGGGCCTGACAATGACTTCAGCTGTCGTACTTAACTGCACTGTGTGAAAACCTTCTTTATTTGGCAAATTATCACGCCCACCGTTGCTAGTTGTCTGGAGGAGAGAAGGCTCAGGTGGGGCTTATTGCTCTCTACAACTACTTGAAAGGAGGTTGTAGTGAGGTGGCTGGTCTCTTCTCCCAAATAACAGGTGATAAGACAAGAGGAAATGACCTCAAGCTGCACCAGGGGAGGTTTAGACTGGATACCAGGAACAATTTCTTCCCCAGAGGATGCTCAGGCACTGGAACAGGCTGCCCAGGGCAGTGCTGGAGTCACCGTCCCTGCAAGTGTTCACACACTGTGTAGACAAGGCCTTTAGCAACATGGGTTAGTGGTGGACTTGGCAGTGTTGGGGAACGATTGGACTGGAGGATCTTAAAAGTCTTTTCCAACAAGTTGATTCTATGATTCTATTCTACACAGCAGCCTAAACTGAGTGTCTCAGAGCTGGGTCACTAGCTCTGTCAGGGATGGCAGGCTGGGGGGGTCATAGTGGTACCCTGGATTCAAGCATGAAATCAGACCAGGACAAACACTACTGGAAAGCAGACTGCAAGCTGGGCTTGGGGAGGAGCACTGCTCTCTGCTGCTCTGCTGGCCTTCCTGGAGGAAGGAAAGGTTGGGTTTGAAACCGTCTCCAAGCAAAAGGGAGAACCAGGAGGTATTAGAGCAACCTGGGTTAGAGCTACTTTTGAGGCACAACAGCGCTAGCTGATTCACATGGTGAATCAGCGTGTTGGTATGGATGTATTGATGGCTGATGTCCTTTGAGTTAAATAACAGAATAAACATGGATTTGTAATCTTAAACCCCCTCCTGCTGTGTTTAATGAATTTTTAGTTCAGGATGTACATAAATAATCAGGCAAGTCAAACAACAGGAATTACATCTTACAATGAGCAATAATTAAACCTAAACTATAGACTAAGTCTCCGTTATACAAGGAAATGTAAATAACCTCTGCCAAAAAGAGCAGGAGTGCATTTGCTCAGCTTTAATAGTCCCATACACCGACAGACAGGAGGCTTATATAAATGATGTCTTTTATTATAATGTAGGAAACATAAAGCTGCATCAGGATATACTAATAATTTCTGACAGCTATTGGAAAATAAAATAAATCTGAGATTTTGTCATGGTTTAAACCCAGTCAGACAGCTCATTCACTCACTTCCCCTTCTTCTTGCCCTCCCCCAACTCCCGGAGGGACGGAGAGGAGAATCGAAAAGAATGCAACTCCCACAGGTTGAGATAAGAACAGTTTAGTAACTAAGGTATAACACAAATCACTACTGCTACTACCAGTAATAACAATGATAAAGGAAATAACAAGGGAAGAGAATACAACACCTCACCACCAGCCAACCGATAACTCGCCCCCCCCAGCCTGACCAAGCACCAACCAATACCTCCTCCAACCCCACAGTCTCCCAGCCCTTCCAGCTAACTCCCAGTTACATCCTGGGCATGACGTGCTGTGGTATGGAATACCTCTTTGGTCAGTCTGGGTCAGGTGTCCTGTCTCTGCTTCCTCCCGGCTTCCCCTCCTCCCTGGCAGAGCATGAGGCTCACAAAGCCCTTGGCCAAACCAAAACATCATTGTTATCAGCTCTGTTCCCAGGCTGAAAGTCAAAACACTGCCCTGCACCAGCTACCAAGAAGGAGAAAAATGACTGCTACTGCTGAACCCAGGACAGATTTGCATTCAGGGATTAATTTTTAACATAAATAATCATAATTCCAAGTAAGTTCATAAGATAAAATGAAAGATTGTTCATTAAAAAATACTCTTTCAGCATGCAACATGGAAGAGAATTGTCTTCTAATTGGGACACGAAATAACACTGAGTCCCATTTGCTATTGCTCTGCTAAAAACTTAACAGAGAAAATGTTCTGTGGCTGAGGCTTGATAGCCTGCAATGCCAGCTTGGGTTTCTCTTTGGCTGGTTGGTTGTTTTTACTGTGAGCAAACTGATGTTTCATAGTCTTCTTTTCATTCCTCTGTTTAGGGAAAAAAAAGAGTCAAGGAATGAAGCAGAATCTTTGGTAGGCTGATCTGTGACACCCCATAATCTTTTGATACCGCCTTGATTTCTAATTGTGTTTTTCACATTTTTTAGCAAAAGAAATATGAAAAAGCCCAGAAGTGTAACCTATATTATTATACTTTAATGCGATGTTCTACTTTTCTGTTTGTAGTTCTTGAAGTTTTTGTCTTACTTCATTAAACATTTAATAAATCACTGCCAGTTTTGTGACAGATTTTAACCATAACACAAACAGCAGGAGGTGTAAACTCAGCTCACTTCGTATAGGCATATAATATCCATGTCGACATCATCATCCCCTCGGGGCATATTGGCAAAACGGCCAATGGAAGCTAAGCTTTTTCCGACAAAGCTTCGAAACTAAAGTTTTCTTCTTTTATCTTACTACAAATCAATTGGAGCCCTTACAGCAAAATCCTATAAAATAACTTCAAACACCGCTTCTTAGTCTCAAAATTTGTATTATGGCTAAAACTCTTTGAAGTTTTATGACTGAAGTTTGGAGAAAAATGATTTAAGTGCTATCTGCGAGACATCAGAGTGTCAAAATTCCTCTCCGTTTTCTTGACATATAAACTGCTACCTACTGTATGTTTTTTAGGGCTTTTTTTCCCCCCCTTTCTTTTAACCACTTAACCCAGCTTGCTTGATAGGAGTTTCTTAACTGCAGTTCATCCCATTGAATTAATACCCTTTCAAGCTTCAGCTTACAGTAACTGATTATTTTCTGGTTTTAGCCTCTCTGATGACACAGGTGGTAAAAGGGTGGGGAAAGAGACACTTTGCAAGTGTCCTGTTGATTTTTGAATAGAAAAGGAAGCAGGCAAAGTGCCCAAAGCATCACATGTGCAGAACATGCAGATGGGTCCTTGTGTTGGGTCAAGTGTTGGCAGGTCTGTTGTGGTGACCCGCTTCACAAAGGGGATCAAACTCCTCTTGTGGGAAAAGCTCACAGGACACCCAGAAGAACTGGAGTTAACTCAAGGTTTCCCATGGAAACACATGGTGAAGGAGACCCCATCCACGTCCCCTCGCATGCCACAGCACCACACTGGTGAGTATGCAATGGTTAAACACTTTGTGTTGATACTGAAGCACCTGAAGGCCCGAAGGATGCATCAGCCCTTTCCATCAGATGGAAGTTGTTCCTGTTAAGGCAGGTAGCTGTCAGTGCTGGGCATGCTTCTCTATGTATAAACGCCACCATGAAGTGCCACTTGGAACCACTTCATTTGGTTAAAATGCCCATTAAGCACAAAATCCTAGGGAGGGACTTTGAAATTGGGAGCACAGGAAGAAAACCTTGATCTAAGCCACAGCTTTTCTATTTGCTGTTATTTTAAATTGTTTAATTAAAGAAACCATCCGAAAAGAAGGTTAGAAGTATTCTCTGTAAAGGAAAAATGGTGGTGTAGTGTCAGGGTTGCATCAAAGTGACACGTGTCAGAATGCAGTAGGATAGTCTGCATGCCAAAATAAAGCAAGGAGCTTGACATCTTTGTTGGAAAGCAGTAGAAAAAGATGTTTAAAGGTTAAAAAAAAAAAATCAGCCTGCATCATCCTGCATTACTGCAGCCTTGAAGAATTTTATTCACCCAAGATGAGTGATTTGTTTTGATGGGCAAGCAAAATATAATCATTTGAGGGAAGAAGGAGGGAGAAGGGAGGGGGGTCCATTATCATCATCTTGCAAAAGGGTGGGTGAATAGATTTTGTGCCTGAGCTGGTAAATCTGTAGCACAGCTTTGCATGGCTGGGATAATATAATAAACTGACTTAAATATAAATGCCATTTAAGAGCTATTCCATAGTGAACAGTTAAAATGATGGCATTCAACAGAACTGCCACAACAGAGCCTGCTGTTGCTGCTAATTTGCTGAAGTGGATCTGCTGTCTTTACTTCCTCTGCTGCTCCTGCTGCACCTCAAGGCACGCTGAGGGCTCATCCATCATGTGCTGGCTCATAACAAGGCAAGAAGAGGGAGCTCGATTGTAGCATACAAGAAACTGAAGTGTAGGTCCAAAAGGTCACAGGAAACCATCAACTGTTTAGAATGGGTGAGCTGGATAAAGATCTTGCAGAGGAAAACATTGCACGAAGACAGTTGGCACATTCTTCCTTCACTGTTAGCAGCATTGGAAGCGATGCTGTGTGCAAGCAGGGTGAGCTGGAGCAAGCTAAGGACAAAGGCCCAGAAGGCCACATTGTGCTTGATAAGCTTTTAATGCAGAACAATTGCAAATTGCCATTAATGCTCTGATGGAGTACTGAGATACACAAGTTTATTCCCTTCTGTCATGTGGCATTAGGTCAAAAGAGTGGATAATAACAGCGAGGCATTAGTACCACCAGAGTGCTGCACAGACACATGCTACATGAACACATGGGCACGTTTCTGGCATCTAAGTGTGCTCTGCTATGACCTAACTTTTAAATAGGTGCTCATGTCACACAACACACAGCACTGAGCAGGCCCTGGGGTCTGGAAATGTGCCTTGCCTTTTCTTAATCATTTTATGATCATTTAATGATGACTTCATGATCTTTTCATGATCATTTCATACCTTTTGTTGAGATGGTAGGTAAGGGAATCCACACTGGTCCATGCTATCAAACAATGTCTGGGTGGGCATTGAACCCCCGGCAAACAGTTTAACATGCTCTTCCTAAACCGATTCCCCATGATAACCCACCAGGCTGCAATGCAGATGATAAAGCTCCATCTGACAATGCAATCCAGACTTCACACTACCACTCACGTCGATCAACATCTGAACTAATGTCAGAGTCTTCTCTTACTAATGAGCTGCTACACTGAGACTCAGCCTTGCTATCAGTCAGACACCTGTAATGAGGGAGAATAAATGGCAAGACCCCTCTTCAGACACTTTCTCTCATCTAACCACAGAGGGGCTTCGTTGTTCACGTATTTCAGTACAGAGCAAGAGTTCCTTCCCGAAGGTCTCCACCAGTATCATACACATACATCTAACACCTCTTTTATATTTGTTTTTTGCAGCTCTTTGGAGAATTCCTAACAGGAATTAATCTGGGAGCTGTTTTCTATTCTAATCATTTGCAATCCCAGTGCTTGCATATAAGGGCATCTTAATGTATACTTCCAATTCAAAGTATCTTGCCATGTCCCTGAGTTGGACACCTCTTTGTAGCACTCTGCTTTCCTTAAATTATCTGGCTACAGTGCACATTTGACCAGCTGCTCAGGCTTAGATTTTAAGCAGCAGCTACCATGCAGTGGTGTATCCTATTTACACATCCCTTAATATCACTGGAGGAACCAGAGGGATGTGCTCCAAATCCATAGCTTTCCATCAATGCAACAAAACCACAGTAATGATTTCTTTATCTCTCTTTGCCTGTCATACTGCTGCTGAATGGCCTGAACTGAACAGTTACTGCCAGACCCAGAGGTTCTGCTCAAGCCAGACCTAGGGCTGTTTGCCGAGAGGATAATTTATAGCTGCAGTGATTGGAGAAGTGCCCATAAACTGTAGGAGAGAAGTCAGTGAGCAATAAGGAAAGCTCCAGCATTTGATACAATATCTCCCACTCAACCTTCCTATGGAATTCCTTTTTAATTACTAAATTAAGAAAAGGAAGGCTTTGTTTCCGTGCAGGGCTTAACTCAGCGCAGACAAGTTGGCTATTATTTGTTACTCCTATCAAAATAGTCATTACAGAAAAGCTGGGCTCAGGTTTGTATTGCAAACTGAGGCTGTGACTTGTCTCTTTCTTATCTTCCCAAATATTTCAGTCAGGTTTTGTTTATCTTAAACCAACATCTTACATCTCTCAGTGGCAGGTCTCAGCATGCAATTATTTATTCACTTCTCATTTTCCATGCCACATAAAAAGCATTATCAAGTTTGTATCTTGAAGACTAATAAGCTGTTGGTTAACACTTTTGAGGCAATTAACCAGCAGTATCACTTCTTATCAACTGACAAAGACATCGTTGCATTCAAATTTCTCCATGGGGTAACTCATACATCCAGAATTCAACCCCTGCTTGTTTTGCCGTCAGACAAGGCTGCAGATGAAGAGCAATGGGAAGCCATAAGTGACCTGTCCATTAGAACCCCGATGTGGTGACTCATGTGGTCTATGATGCACTGGGGCAGATAGGATGGTGGCATTCAGCAGAAGTGCTTGTGTTTGCTACTCCATACGTGCAGCCCCTCTCAGGCTGGTTATCAGAGCCTGCTGCCGGCACAGGGACCCCAGCCAGGGCTCCTCAGAGACCTGTCACTGCCTGAATGCTGCAGCAGTCCCTCAGGGCCAGCAGCATGTGGCTTAGGACAAAGCCGCCTTTCAGGTTCCTCTGGCTGCTGCCAAGGGACCAGTAAAGCAGGCTCAAGATCAGGGCAGAGCAAATCATCTTCAGCAATGGCTGTACCATTATCCTTGACCAGGACACACAGAGGAAAACCTGGTGAGGATGTGATGAAGTCTGTGAGGACCCAGAGTCTTTAATTTCCATGCTCAAGCACCCACAGAGATGTAACTTGGAAGGTGCAGGGCTCTCCTGTGCCTTTAAAACACATGGCTTTAAAACACATACTTTTGTCTCCTGTAGAGTTGAGATTTGTTGCTGTGAAATAACTTTTTGTGACAACACCGATCCTCCACACACATCTAATTGAAAATATTGGTTGGTTTTTTTTTTTTCCAGGATTAGTATTTCATTTGAAATTTACTTTTAATTAATAAAAAAGGGAGGGTTTGTCCTTGTCCAAAGGCCATTTTTTGTCTCACCATACTTTGTGGCATCCTTGCTGGCCCACTTGGTTGCGGGAGGAAAGATTCATGGTCCAGCACATACTCCTACTGGAGAGTAATAGTGGGATCAGCATAGCACAGGGGCAGGCAGTGCAAAGGTGCCTGCACATCTTCCCTGCTAGGAGGTATTACAGACCAGCCACTAATGGCTGTTAGAATAGGCATGTGTGCACAGAGAGACAGCACCATAGCCGCTCTTCGCCTGAGGGACAAGCCTAAAGGGCTTTATTTTGCAGCCAGACTAAGCATCCCACTAACACAGAGGACGAGCATAATTCCCCTAAAGCGTGCACGTTCCTCACGTGGCATGGCAGTCCCTCACAGGAGACTTGGAGTCAAAGCCACAGCTTCATCTCCTTGATGCACATCTCGCTCCCAGGGCTCTGCTCCAGGATTTTGCCGGCAGAAGTTAACATAATCCTGGGCTGCACCTGAGATAGGGATTCCAATGCCTGGATTGTGGCTGCCAGTCCCTGCCGGTACAGAAAAGCCCTGGTGGGAAAGTGTGGTGACTCTAAGGGTATTGTAAATCAAATGAATCCATCAGGCTCCAGGGAGGTAATGGTCCACCTGAGATTCATATTCAAACTCTGAAATATTAAAAGCACCCCAGTGATGGCATTGCTAATTAAAAGGAGAACACATTCATGTGTAGAGAACAAATTATTTAAAACATAAATTATTTCTTATTTAGATAATGGTGTCTAATTAAATGTTGAAAGAGCCGGATAGCAGTTTACACTGTAAAATGATCTGTTAAACACGTTCCCATTAACATCAATACAGCTATTGACAAGCAGATCCAATTTTGTTTTACTTTGAGAGAGCAGACAACAGCCAGTTTTACTCCTGCTATCTTATTTTACAAGCATTAATGAACAATTAACTAACACTGGCACTCTTTCCATCTGTAATCCTGTAGTAGGATCACTAATCTCCACCAGTAGCAGCTAATGATGAAGGTCTCTTAAGCTTCACTTCTTATCTCAGCCAGTTCTTAATACTTGCATAAGTATGCTTTCTGAGCAGGGCGGCCCCCCATTGCTCTGCGACTGGAATACAAAAGACTGGGGAAATTTTTGAAGGGTTTTCTGTTCAATAACACCTCTATACTTATGTTTGCCTTCCTACAACAACAAACACAAGTGATCAGCAGAGGACTAGCAAGGTCACTAAGGGCTCTGTGTTTCCATACTTGTTCTAATACTTATAAGAATGTATTCATGCCCTATTATATATATTCCCTGGCTGCTCAGGCAGAAGCTCTAAACTAAACTAAACTGAAATGAAATAAAGGGGGGGGGGGGGAAGCAGACTAAAACAGTTATTTATTTCAAGAACAAGTTTGCTGTTTGTGTCGAACAAAAGGAAGTTAGAAAGTGGTTGCCATTAAAAATACATGCAAGATGAACGCAGCTTATAGTGCACAATACACATGGCATTTTCCAACTTCTCTTTCAAAGTGTTCCTGTGTATAATGTACACATGAGATCTGTGTACTGGGATGACAGGGAAGTTGCCATATGCAGCTCTATTTATTACATGCACGCTGCTTGAACATGGTGACCCTGACCCAAGCAGAACTCAAGACAATTTAGGGGTAGCTTCCTGGCCTTGACACAGCTACTCCAGCTGGGTCCAAACATCCGCTGCAGCTGCTGGATGTAAGTAGCAAAAGGCTGATTCCATTCAGGGAAGTGATAGGGGTCCATTAAAAGCTCAGCCAGACCCTGCTTGCATTAAGGTGTGCGGCAGACGGATGAGTATCAAGTTCCCTCACCGTACTTGACATGGAGGAACAGCCTGAGATTGCAACAGGTTTCCAGGAGCTCAGAAGGCATCTACAAGCTTTAGGGACTTTATAACAATAACTACCAGTATGCAGCATTGCTGAGGAAATGTGCTGTATAAGCAGCAAGAAATTGAGGATTAATGTTTCTAAAGCAATCAGAAGCTGCCTTCTTGCATATTCTGTTCCAAGACTTCTTCTAGTCTAAGGCATACAGAGGAGCTGAATTCACCTGGCACCCACGGCTGAGAGATAGCTTGGAAACAACTCCTGCTGAGTGGCACAGACACTAATTGCCCCTACATGGATACAGGCTGGTTTTTTTGTTGTGCTTGTACAATGCATATCACAATGCTGACCTTTTCTTTCACCAGAGCTCCTCAGCACAGATAATAAACAGCATTAATTAGAGAAAAAAAAGCACACGTGCTCTGTACCTCTGCAGGAATTGTGACTAAACCTCACTTTGACCAAAAGACAGTACCGCTAAAATCCGAAAGTAGCCTGGGTATGGGTGTTGGAAGGCTCAGGGATAAAGGGAAGAGAAGTTCTGGGACTACCTGCAGTCTTCATTTATTCAAGTGAAACTTCTATTGAAGTCAAGAGGGATTTTTGCCAAAGTGAGGCCAACCAAGATGTCAGCAGCAGGCCTTATCAAATCCAGAGAGTAAAATGACTGCTTATGGAAAAGTCACCAGCCATTAGTGAGAAAAGAAGGAAGATTTTGATTTGTTTCACCCAGCTTTTTCATTTTTAAGCCTTTGCTGTTTGGCTTCATATCTGATGTATGGAGATTTCCTTGATGTGACAGTCACCCACAGTGAGGGTGGATAGCTCATTCCCATTCCCCTCTGCAGGCTTCAAATATCAGCAATGACTCCAGGTGACAATGGCAGGATCAGAAGATGGGGAAGAGGAGGTGGATGCAGCTAATTTCTGCTTGACACATTATAAGGATTCCCATTACAATGGTTACATAGGATGCAGCTTGGCATGTTTATGTGGATTGCCTGTATATTTGACCATGAGACGCATCCATCACCCTGACTGCATAGCAATATTTGAGCTGTCTTCAACCCAGCTCAGATGTACAAGTAGAAGAGAGAAGAAAATTAACTGTATTAACGCACTCCACTACATTTCTATACTAAGAGGGCAAATTATCCAGGGTGGAGATCTGGAGTAGCACAGCTAAGCCCATTCTGATACTTGACATAGCACCTAGGTCCACATTTTCCTGCACAGCACAACATACTGTCAGGGCTACTGGGAGTGGCTGGAACAGCAGTATATAAGCATAAGTACAGGCTGGTCAAATGGTTGCTTGGATTAAGCATAAAATTAGTCACTATTTTCCTTTATCTGTTTTTAAAATGCTCATTTACTTCCATGTAATTTTTGCATTTTCTCAAAGGGATTGTCATTTTTACTGTTACCTGCTGTACAAAGAAAATGTCACTGTTTAGTGCATCGTTTCCATCTTTATATGATAAAGGGGAAGATAGAAGCTAATTAACAATACTGTTTCCAAGATAGCAAAAGAGCTTGTCTGTGATGATAGTGCTTTGAATTAACCAGGATGAAGCCAAAACCTTGGTTCAACATTTCCACTTTGTAGGTATTGGATATACTTCTCCACCCCCACCCAGCTCACATATTCATTACCCAAATTGCCTATCCTCAAAGTGATAATATAGTGTGGTACAACATGCCCCGACAGGACACAAATTGACTCTGTGCCTAGATACTACACAGACAGTGTAAAGCAAATATCTCACTCTATTATCTGTTGTCTCTATGAATCAACAGATTACATGGTTCACTGGGTAGCTGAATAACTTTTACACAGTTTGCTCATATCTATTTGCACATATTCCACAAAAAATACATTAACACCAAAGAACAAATGTAAAAAAAAGTATACCTGCAGACTCTAGATAAATTACACATGTGAAAAAACACAATAAACAGTCATGCCTGTATTTCATATGCAGTATCTGTAGAAAAGAGACTCTTCTCTAGCGACAGAAACCTGAGACCAATAGTCCTGTACAAGGCCCTAAAAATCTTAAAAGGAAGCTTTAATTTGTGAAATTTTGCAGCTGAGGTTATGCACCACATTTTTAAGAGCCCTTAGTGTTCCTCAGAGTAGGCCCACAAAGTAGGACCTTCATCAGAGGGTGCTTCACGGATGATCTTTTGTAGATGCATTTCCATCCATCTCTGAGATGTGGCTGTTCAGAGCTCCACATCTCCTGCATCCACTGCCATGCCTAGCCACCATTTAGCCATTGTTTGGAAGGGAAATCAGCATTCCATGCTTTCGTTTTTCATGCCTTGTGTGACAATGTCGTGAGCAGAGCAGTTTTCCCCATGTCACCTTAGAAGGTAACAGAGCTGCAGCCAGCTGTAGGATTTATACGCAACTCTCAAACCGCGTATGGATATACCCTGCTTTTTGGATCACTTGTGTTTGCCAACATTCAAGTAGGGGAAGTGAAGGCTGGGCAAGAGAAGAACAGAAAAGAAGAACAGAAGATGTCTATGCCTTTCAGTACTTGCACCTTACAAAATCTAAACACTCAATTTCCACAGACACACAAACCCACATGCATATATACATTTTACATACGTACACACAGAGAGTGGCCTCACCAGGCAAATTTCCCTATCCAGTATCTTCAGCAATTCTCCACATGCTTCTCCACCCAGCTCTGTAACACATTTCAAGTGTTTGTACTGGTGCGTTACAAGCTGTTCTCTCTTTTCCTCTTCTGTTGCCTACAGCCAACTCTTTTTCCTCCCAGATACCATTTAAACCTATTCCCTGACTCGATTAGAGCTCCACTTTTTCCCAGTCTCACTCCAGACAGTGACTTTTTCCAGGCTGTCCGCAGAAGCTCTTGCCCTATTGCCCACCTATTGCCCATCTCCTGCATCACTTACACATCTTCTTCCAGCAGTGGAAGCATCTCCCTTCAACAGAGATAATAGGCAGTGAAAACTTTGGTCCACCTAATCATCACGTGCTTCTTACCTTCTTCAAAAAGGGAAGTTTGTCTTGAATTTCTGGGCCAGTTATTTCAAACCTGACACTATAATGAAGCGAGTTTAAAAACATATAACATGGAAGTTAAGTGGGAGTATCACAAACTTCCAATTATATTAAATGGAACAGCAACAGTAATTTATTATGAGATTGAAGCTAAACAGAGGGATGCATTCAAATTTAGTAGCTTGCAGTATCTGTTTGCAGGTATGAAATAAATAGCTGTGAAAGAAAGGCTTTTCAGTGCTAATTAAGTAGCATATGAACAGTCAAAAACTGCTGGATATTGGATTTTTAAGAGCATGGGGTAAGGGGATTTGTAGTATTCTGAGTTGGTTAATAATATTTAATGTTAAAAGGAAGGTTTGTTATAGCTGCTAGATTTTCCTCTGTAAAAGATGCCTGCTACTCTGGGCAGCAAACTCTACATGCTTTTGGTAGTGGAAGATGCTGTTGTAACAGCCTTTTGTGCATCCTGATTGAAAATTCAGCTACATAACCCTCACTGAACTGTTTATCTTATGTACTTATTTAACTAACATTGAAACTGACAAGTCTCCTATTTCTGGGCTTTCTTTTTATACTTTAATGTATGCCTTATCAGATGAGGCTCAGATACTACCAAACTTTGCATGTTTTTGATTTTGCATATAAACTGAAGGGCAGAATTCCAGTCTATGTCCTCAGTCATTCAATTTTTCAAGATCTTTGAACAAGACTTCAAACCCTGCAAAATACAACCCAAATACAGGCTTGCTTCTCTGTCTGTACAAATACGTGAAAGAAACTGGTATGTCAAGTTTCAATGTAGGCAAGCCTAATTGAAGCTTTAACTACATTCGAAACAAGAGGCAGGCAGCTCTACCAAACTGCTTTATTCAAGGGCAGAAAGACATTCCGGAATAGAGCTCAAATTATTCATTACAAAAACATTATCCAATTAATTTAAGGCAATTTTTCTGATCATTAATAATTCACAGGCTGCTCCTGATAGTGGCTGATGCGTGCATCAGCCCTGATCCTGGCAACACTCAGGCACATGTTTAGCTTTTCATTTTCCTCATCATCCCACTGAACCCCATCAGTTTTCCCTGTGTGCTGCAGGTGAGCCTATGGAGACTTTGTGAACAGCTTGTTTTCCTGGGTAGTATTTTAAGGAGTAATCATTTGCTTGAGTCATGCAATATTGTGTCTGCACCTAATTGGTTGAATGACAGTTCTTGAAGAGAAGACTGAATGCTGAGTAGCAAAAGATGAATGTTCTTGTTTAAGCCCTTTACTTTTCTTCACACAAAGAGGTTTTACTTGAATAAAGCAGCAGTTTCACAAACAGTTATGTGAACAAAGCCAAATACTGATACAAATATTCATAATAGTGAACAAAGCAGGACATGACATACCCTACACGAAAACAGACTATGGGAATGAAGGGTTCTGAATGTTCTTTAGCCATAGGTACCTTGTAATGTCTCCAGGAGAAGGTGGAAGTGCAAATGCCATGTATTGGAAAGCATTTCATAAAGCCTGTTGTGTAATTTGGCTTCCTGGCCCATGTGCATATTGTAAATTATGCCATCCTAAATGACCAACAGGTTCTTCTCCTACCTCTGCATGGAAGCCTTTGCACTTCCAAGATACTTCAAATGAGTTAAAACCTCACCTGGCTTGTTCTGTAGCCATCAAGCAAGCCATGAGCTGTTTCCTGTCATGCCTGTGGTCTCTACACAAATCTTCACTCCTGTTGCAATACACTTGTGGGAAGCTTGAACAGTTGTCATTTCTAGTGCTTTAAGGATATCTCATTATGGAGTACTTCTGAAAGAAGAAAATAATGATTAGCTAGCCAATTTATAATGAGATTTCTCATGTGCTTGTTCCTGTTTCTCTACGGGTCCATTTCTTTTGTACCTCAGTTAACACTCTCTTAGCTGTAGAATCATAGAACTGTTTAGGTTGGAAAAGACCTTTAAGACCATAGAGTCCCAGCTGTTAACCCAGCACTGCCAAGCCCACCACTAAACCATGTCCCTGAGTGCCACATCTACATGTCTCTTAAATACCTCCAGGGATGGTGACTCCACCACTTCCCTGGCCTGCCTGTCCCCATGCTTGACAATAAACCAAATACTGTAAGTCCCCTGTAAATAAGATGTAATTAAGTGCAGCAATTCTCACTGATGGTTTAAACGATTATGCACATCTAGAGCTGTGCTGACAGCTAGGTATAATGCCTTGCAAACTTTCAATTACCTTGCTGTCCACCAACTGCTGTCTCACTCAAATCACATGAATTGTAGAACACTTATTTTCAGAGAGACCCACTCAAACATAGTATGATCCCAGCATCTGACATAACAAAACATGATTGCTAAAACACAAAGGGAAGAAGGCTTACTTTTGTATCTGATATCTGACAACAACATAGATACAGTGAGTATTTGATTCAATTTTGTGTGTCAAATGGCAGTGGAGCAGACAATAAGGTGTCCACAGTATTTATGAACAGACAAACACCACAGTTCACTGACGAGGCAAAATACTTTTAGGTAGCACTGAACCTGTCTGCTTGCATTAGGTTGGGGCAGATTTCTAGATTGGATAGAAAAGCTGCTATTTTTTATGCATTTTACCCACTGTCACTGCTAGCATAAAGCTTAGGACAGCTCTGTCGTTGGGGCCCTCTCACCTGACTGTTCTTTTAACAAAGTCGCTTCCATTTGTTCTCTGCATAATCTACCAGGCTTGATTGCAATCATATTGATGCACTGGCCACACACCACAGGAAAAGAAACATTACCCCTAAGGTCACAAGGACGAATAAACTACTGGAGTTTCAAATCAAGTGGCTACAGACTGTGCCGGGGAGGTTCTATCCCATGCTCCATGGCAAGTATACTTACAGAGCAGCACATCCAAGTCTTCCTTTCAAATAAAGCACAGTTTTTCCAGTCACTGTGCCACTGGGCACAAGTTATTATTACATTTATTATTAATTATTAAGTTATTAACATAATTTCTACTGTATTATTAGGGAAAATCTTTCCACTAGGTTTTCTTCAGCCTTTCAGAAGGAGCTACCACAGCTCATGATGTAACAACAGCATTGCCGATACTCCACTACTGCAGTGCAAGCATTTGTGAACAGACCTGGATGCTCCCTTCAGTTCCACATACATAAGTATATCCAGGAAGGCCAAAAGCAGAGATTTACACATCAACACCTGTGGAGAGTGTGATACTCCAGCCAATTCAGTGCTCTTTACATCAGCGCAAAGTGCAAATATAAATGAGTGACACTACACTGGGAGAAGCTTTCCTTGAGTGCAAAACTCCCTACATTCATGTTATTCTGGGGAATGAAGACTTTGGAAAACCAAATGTCACTGTCGACTCTGCAGCAGTCATTAATACGGTGACACAGGCATGTGCCACCCAAAGCCTTTGGGTTGGTGGGCACTGCCTGGCAAAGCCTAATAACATTATTCCCATGGAAGGGGGGTTGGAACTAGATGATCTTAAGGTCCTTTCCAACCCAAACCATTCTATGATTCTACATCTGCTTCAGCCTCCTTGCAGACCTTGCCATGGGAGAAGCTGCATTGCTCAGTGATTTGTAAAGACAAATAGTGAGGCTTTTCTTGCTCACTGTAGAAATTCTGGCCTCAGGTAGGCAAAGGTGCCTTGTCCTCCATCATCCCAGGCTGCCCAGGGCAAGCAGAACAAGGGAAAGATGTAGCTCCCAGCAAGGCAGAGGGGCCCACCACCATCCAGAATCCTGCTCCTGCCCTCACGCTGCCACAGCGCCTCCTGACCCATCAGTGCCTTTGCTAGGGGACTCTCTGATAGGCAGCCTGCCTCCTGCTAGAGTGATATTTCAATCAGACAGAGGCTTTCTTCTTGGGGGGAGAAGGGGGAGAATCAACTGTTCCCTCTCAGAAAGTGTCATAGTGATCCTGTGAATTGCTATTTGAATCTGACCGTATTCAGAGACATATTTTCTTCCACAATTGCCAGCTGGCCCCAAACTCTCTACCCTGACTGCACTCAGAAGTCTTCATCCTAATCCCAAACTATTCATCCCAACACTTCTGCTGCCATCAATAGATTTAATGTGTTTTTAATGCCTGCCTTGAACTTGCCTTGTCTCCTGTCAGCCAGCCAGAAGTGGTTTTTATCAGGAATAAGATTCAAAGAGCCTGCCCTGCAGCAATCCCATCGTGCACTTCTTTGTCAGAATCCTAATGACGATTTATATATACTTAAGAGACTATCTCCAGCTGTAAAACTGAACAGCTTCTGGGGGTCTATACAGTTCCCTGACCTCAGACCTGTCTTTATATTTTGATCTTGGGGATAGTGCCTCCCAACACTCCGAATCCTCCAGTTATCCCCGCCGGTAACAAAGCGCGAGCTTAACCAGTAGTAACAAGACTTAAAACAGGGCACTCAGGATCAAAGTGGCTAACAAACTTGAGTATTAGCCACTGCATCAGCCCTAGAGACAGTCACGTTAAACTGCAGCATGAATATGGCTAAGCCTCCACGCTAAAGCTAAACATCACACTCCCGAGGACGTGCATCCAAAGAGCCAGTTTTGCCAAGGTATGTATGAAAGCATGCTTCATTTACCATGCCAAACGGGCATCTACTGCAGACATTGTCCTCCCAGGCGGAGACGAATTATACAATTATGTTACTTTTAGGCTCCATGTAGCTATTCTTAGGATTTTTCCTGCGTTATTTGCTTTTACTTTCATCTCAAACAATAACAGAAAAGATTTTGCCCATTGATTCAGAAGAAATGAGGAAATAGAGAGTGTGAGAGCACCGATGAGTCTGGATTAAGAAAAAACATAGGCAGGATAAGGTTCTGTCAATGAACTGACACTTCATTTTCCTTCCATTGTCTGATTACCAGAAGAGCAGTACACTAGCAACAAGGATGATCACATGAAGGCGGGAAAACACAACTGCCAGGCTTCAAGGACAAAGCCTATTCTTACACTGCCATTCCTTAAATCCAGACATTAGAGCAAAAGGAATGAGAAAAAAAGCAGCTCACTCATGGCTAGCTTACTGAGGATACTGCAAAAGATTATGCTAATCTTCACTTCATTGTGCTCTGCAAAATGTTTTCATACCATGCCTTTTATCTGTGGAAGGGATGCACAACCTCTCAACTCTGCGACAGCGAGCACTTTCTGTGTGGTTTCTGCGTAATTAACACCAGCACTAGACCTTTTCATTTTTGCTACTCAAGCTTATGGCCTTTTAAGGGTACCCACAGGGGAGCATCCCTCACCCCTTTGCTTGTGGCCTAAGTGATAGTCGCAGCTTATCCTTAGCTACATATACCATCTGTTAATAGCAGAAGGATCAAAAACTTTTGGCTAGCCTGCATTTCCCAAAGAATGGGGGCAGGCAGCATAAACAACACATTAGACAAGATTTCCAAGAGTTTTAGTTCTGAGCTGGGGCCTGAAGACTTTAGGTTTTATTTAAACTGCCATTGCATTATTGTCTAGATTATGCTCACATGCACAGTCATTTTAGGAGGTGGCTTGAATTAGATAAAAGTCAGCATTTAAGATGAAATCCATTCTAACATAGCCTGATTTTATCAGTGAAGTATGACATGTTGAATACCCGCATTTTTTGGCAATTGGCACACAATAAACACTGAAGCTGCAGTTTTGCCCTGAAGTGACCATCCCACTTTTTGATAGATGCTTGACAGTGTATTTGATGCCAGTGAAGGTGGAAATTGCACCCCACAACAATTATCTCTGAGCAACACAAACCCAATCTGACACTCACAATCAATGCTCTTCTTAACTCCAGAAACTGTGGAGGGCTTAAAAAGTGGAAAAAAAAAACAAATTATTGTCATTTTAGCATTAATGCCTATTTTCACCAGCTTTCCCACATGCAGATTTTATCTAATGGGGGGGTGGGGGTGGTGTTAGTTCTTCCTTCCTAGGTACAGTATTTCCCTGCTCCGTTTCCCCACCAGGCCTTGCCATGCTGGTGTCCTGGCCTCCAGGCACATGCACACCACATTTCAGTTAAAGGCAGAAAACAAGTGTATTTACAGAGCAGTATGTGTTTTCAGGGCTCACTACCTGCTTTGCCCCCTGCCCAGGAGCAGCCACCAAGCAGCAGGGCAACAACCTACAGAGGTTTTAGCCTATCCATGCAATTCCCAGACCCACCAAACCTCCCATAGTTCATCTTTGCCTCCTGCCATGTCTGAGATTGTGGGAAGGCTACCAATGAACCAGACAATGGTGATATTTTGGTGGTGTTCATGAGATTACAACTGAAGCTGCTTTGGAACTGGACTGGACCTCTGAATTTTCTTTCTGAGCATGATACTGGATAAGTAGAGCTAAACTCCTTTATGGTCTGTCCAGAAGCACCAAATGTGGTTATGTGCTAGGGATGGGCTAAAAACACAGCTTTTCTTTCCATTACCATGCATGTTGACATACTCTCCCCTCCCCAAGACAGACAAATGTGCCTTGAGATAGTTTGGCAACATGACAGATGGTAACTACTACTGTGGCTTATTATAGTGCTGCCAACGTCTCAGATGTGCATTAAATTCATACACTGATAGGATGTCTCAAGGAAATGTTGCTCTACATTTTTCTGTGCAGGCATAATCCCTTTTCAAATAAAAAGCCCAAAGACACAAAGATTTAAAGCCCTCTCTGTCAGGATGTCCTGCACCAAAGGGTACATACTACAGAGAAACTTCTGATCTGAAGTAACACCATGTTCTTAAATCTGAAACCAGCTTGTTCATTGCTGCACATAAAAGCCTCATGATTCCAGCCAGCTCCCCTCCAAACAACCTAAAATTTACCACACAGAGAAACAAGCTGCAAAGTGTTTAAAAGAGGTTTCAAAACCTTACAGGAGGTAGTAAACCATTGGTTAAATTCACATCACTTCAGCGTTCTGAACCAACTCATACGGGGGGGGGGGGGTATTCTTTTAAATACCATTTTTATAACTGTTAAAATTTTAATATCTTCTCAAGCCCCATCAAACCCAAAGCAAATTCTGTTTCTACAGAAGGTACAGACAGGTCACAGAGTGTTTGTGCTCACATTTTCTCTCTGGAAACTTGAGCTGAAATCCTGCATTAGGTGGGAAATGAACATAAAAGCGATGATTGCTGGCAATCCCTGTCCATGCCTGAAAAATCAAGCCATAATTTGCCATTATACCTTCTTTTTTTGCTTAGAGAGGCTGCCAAGAAAGGATCTTTAGAAAACCGGGCTTAGGCTGCCAGGATAAAACAAAGTGAAGAAGTTTCCCAGCATCCAGCCACACTTTGCCAGGGTCAGGTTTAGTCCTATGAGCCTTCATTTTCATAGGCACTTCCAATAACATCTCATTTTACAAAAAAATTCAGGAAAAGGAGCTGCACTAAGAACAATTGCCACAGACCCAACTACTGTGAAGCTACCACTGGGAAAAATGGGATAACAAACACCTTTCCTACATTTTGAAGCTGCTGTACAAGAAATTGTCCATGATCTGGGAAGGCGAATTGGAAGCTGCTTTTGTGTTCTCTGTAAGCCCAAATCACCAGAGTTGCTATCATTGTAAAAATAGCCATAGTCTCCTAAAGAGATAATTCCAGATTTTTTGGCTCTCATTCAGCTCCACTGACAGACATGGAATTACTCTAATTCTGCACCAGTTTAAGTGAAAATAAAACACATCTGAACTCTCAAGGCCAGATTTTCAGCTCACTTTTTCTGTGTCATGTGGATAATCTTAAACAACCTTAATAGAACCATTTATGTGCACATATAAAAGTATAACATAAATATAACATTTCCTTGTTGCCAGCATTCACAGCAGGCTTACAATGCTTGCAGAATAATAATTCCCGCTAACTGTATAAAACTTCCAAAGAAGCTAATTTCCTATCCTACCTTCAACCAGGACCCTGGTACAGTGACATTCCAAACAAAACTAAATAGGTCTGTGTTTGTAGCAGAAAAAGCCTTCATTACACTCAAACCAATAAGGTCAAAACCTTTGGCTCACTGCCCATAACTCTATTGTCTTTCAGAAGTTCCCAAAATTTTCCCATGATTTGATAAAAATGAGATAAACTTGCTAGTATCCCTTTAAAACTTCTTTTACAAAGGTATCTGAAATGCCACTCTCAGTAGCTGCTCTGTTAAATCTCTTATTAAGTAGAGACAAAAAAGCCTCACCAGCAACACGGGCTTTCTGCAATAAAGGCACAAATAATCTAGTTGAGGTTCCATTAAATGGGCAGTCCACCTAATAGTCACAGCTCCTGCAAGTGCTGAGAGTCACCAGTTTCTGTCCTCACTGATTAAACTTTGTGGAATTATATTACCCTAGATCTCATACACCTCTGCAAAACAGCATTGCTGTGAAAACACCACTTACTGGCTACCTAGAGTTTTACTCGCTATAAGCTGTTTAGACCACATGAAACCTGCAATACACTGTTAGATCTTTACAAATTTCATTAAATCTTTTTCGGATATCCAAAAAATCCTGAACTACTTGAATCTTTTGTCTCCCAGCACTGGGGACTGACCCATAATCTCTTTCCCAGCCAGTATACCAAATCTGTAGCCAACCTTGTCACTGACTCCAACAGCTGCTTAAATTCACCAGAGGGGATAGCAGCAATCCTACTTCTAAAAGAACACCACAAGGCTTACGTTCATGATGCCTTGAGGAGACACTGAAAGGAAGGTCAAAGGTGAAGAAAAGATAAAGTGCAGTACAAGAAGATCAGTAAAGTTGAATCTTCTTGATGAAAAACTCATGTCTGTTTCTTCATGATGCAAACAACATAACTTCATTTCAAAAAGCCTGTTTTTTGTTGATTTCCCCACCCCACCCCACCCCCCCTTCTCTTTTGGTTTGGAGTATTTTGAAGTTTATTGAAGGGGTTTTTTCTTCTTTTTTAGGTCAGAGCTCTGTGCATCTAAAAGCCTCATTCAGTTGTTCTTGTCACGAGTACTTTGTCTTACACAGGCTGCATTACTCTTGTAAACAGAGGCAGCATCAAAGTGAAAGCAGATAGAGTCACATCAGTGGATTAAGGCCTTCTGCATGATAAAGTAGCTACCTAGGGTGGGATAAACTTAATATGTGAAAGAATGTTATTGAGGAGGAATAAAGTGCCAAAACTCTGTCATTCTCTTCGTAATGTCCTAATCTAATGCCTGACACCAAGGCCTTAGGCCAGTGTTAGTGTTAATCAATGAAATACCCATCTGTGTTCCCTGTCCTTATCGCTATTTAGAGCTAGCCTAAACTCAATTATTTTCCCTTAGAGACCAAGATGGGATATTAAGTTCAGTGAAAGGGATTGTGTCCCACAAAGAAATCTCAGCGTTAAAATGCAGAGGTGTCAACATTGCTAACTAAATTTCAGTTAAACAGAGATTAAATGCTGGTTCTTTGGACATGAAACACTGCATAGATTAAATCTGGTTAAAAACCCTTATTTAGAGAGTGGCTAAAAACTGTTAAGCAGTTTAATCAACTTATAATGTAAATTTTGTTCCTTCATATGCATTATTTATCCCCTGCAATAACCGTTGTACAATAAATGTTTGAAGAGCACACTCAGCTAAAGCAATAGGAAAGCAAAGCCTCTTGCTGTTACCCAATGCTGTGAATGATACAGACATTGCCAGATACATAATGGTTATCTGAGGAGTATGTAATTTATCCTATGAGTGAACTGCAAATCTCATAATTCAAGACTGCCTTAGTCACGAATGAGTTATGGAGGTGTTTTTCACAAGTGGGATTAATCTCACATCCCATTGATGCTCATCATTGTATTCTTGGTTTATATCACCAAGAGATAAAATACTATCTTTTTTGTTTTATTAAATTTTCAAACTTGTTTGGCTTGTCTTTTTGTGCCTTTCTATATGTATGTGTATATATATATAATTAGTATACATATAATTAGAAATCTGAAGACAGGAAGATTTTGCAGAAGTACACAGATATTAAAGGCATTTGCAAGTGGATGTACAGAAAAGAGATAAATCAACTTCTGATTTAACAAAGAATGAGTACTTTCAGGGGCTTTGTAATGAAGACTTTCTAGGGTTAATTTCTGAATAGTCTCTGTGCTGAACTCACGACATGCTTTTCCTTAGCATCTTCTTTTCCAATTCCTTTTTTAATTGGAAATTAATTGGGGATGCTTCCTACCACAAGCACTTTTCTTTTTTTGGCAAATCCTGTTAAGGTTAGCAGTCAAAAATGTTACATAAATTTATAGCAAAAACATTTCCTTCTAAATGAAGAGATGTGCAATCTCTTAGGTATATATGAATGGAAAAGACACTGAAAAGACTAAAATCAGATAAGCATACCTAATATGACCATCACGGTCATGCCAGAAGGAACAAAAATAAAACAGAAGTAACACCTCTTTAGCTCACTTTCTTGGCCAGTAATTCACCAAGTGCAACCGTCCTAATGGTGCTGGTCTTACTTTTAGACATCCCACTCAAGTGGTTTTGGTTCAGTACACCTTTTTGTTTCTCTTTGAACTACCACTATAATTTTCCTGATTGACACTTTGCATCTTTGTTTAGCATCCCAAGTAAATTGACTGGAGAGAGGGCAGTAACATTCCCTTAACACTGGTAAGCACAGGATGCTCACAGGGGTTTTGGTGCTGTGAATGTTATTTTTAATTCTTAACCAGAAGCACGGGAATGATTGTAATGAAGCTTTCTGACTGTGGGGGTCCCTGCTCTTTCTCTCCTCGCCAGCAGAAGTTACATTTAGTATGTACTTTCTTACTGGTAAGCAAGATGCAGGCTTTCTCATTTGCAGAGTACTGCAAAAAGTCTACTTTTTTAGACTCTAAGACTTTTTCACTTAAAAAGCAACAGATTTCTGTCCTGGTTACTTGGGACCCCAGGCATGGGAGCTGATTTTATGTGAAATACAGTCAAGGGGGAAAAGCAAACATGATTGTGTGAGGGTTTGGGGTTGTTGGAGTTTTTTTCTCTCTTCCAAGAGGGAGGGATATGGTATTTCAAATTATAGGCAGTTGTGAAATTCCGGTTTACACAGTGTGGAAAGTGTAAGTAGTTCTTGGGTCATTTAGATATTTCTCAAGGTGACAGTTGGAAAAGTTCATAAAAAAAGCATTGCTTGAAGCCTGAAAAAGTAATTTTGTCAAGATTTATGGGGAGTATTAAAGACTTGAGGAACTAAGGGATTCAAAAGTCTGCTTCTAACATAGCTGAGTGAGCTTTGGCTTGTACTTTAGAAAGTACTGTATGTTCTTGGGTTAGCAGAAATTGTTAATGATAATATAGAAGAGAAAGTTGGCGCGAGGGCTCCTCTTAAAAAAAATTATGCTTTTTAGACCCATTCTGCTCTCCAAGGTCTCAGTATTACTTTGACTGAATAAAATTGTTCCTAGAGGGTTGCGTTACAAAGGCTGAGTCTACCCTATTTTGATGAATCCCAAACTTAAAGAGAGGCACACACCACAATAAATAAAAAGGCCGCTGCTAGTAGCAGGCATTTAGAAGTCCCATACTGGTGAAAATCTGAAGGCAGCTGTATACTGTTCTCATCACAAATCAAACTTTCATGTTCACAGTGACAATACTAAAAGAATGGGCTGGTTTAAAATTCTTAGTACTTCTTTGCTGCTTCTTCTTGTTGTTGTTGGGGGTCTTTTTGCAAGTTTAGGGGTACTAGAGTGGCTTTAGGTGGCTTTAGGGTTACTTTGGTGGCTAGGGAGGAGTGTCTGAGAAGGTCATTGAAAGCTTTGCACTTAGGAACTAGGGCAAAGTTTTGCTACTTGCTTCACTCTCCAACCTGGCATTGGAGGGTATTGTGTTATTATGGCTGCCATCTCATGAGACAGACATAAAACTGGAGATTCATCCACATGTATATAAATCAAAGTCCAGACTCCCTGCCACAAGTCGCATCAGTTGTATTAATACTGTGGCTCTAATTCATTCTTCCTACTTGAATCTCCCTGCAGGTTTTACAAGCAGGTTTTCTGCCTGTAATTGCTGGATACTATTTCTGTGTATGCTACCCTGCAGAAGGGGCTGCAGAAGCAGCATTACAGCTAAATGCTTCCCTGCTTAAGCAGTATGCAAAAAGTATGACCAACCTCTTGGAATCCTTGTAGGAAACATTGTGAGCTTTGAGATGCTCTGCTCCACCTCTGTCGCAGGGATGGAGCTATAAGCTACAGGACAACCAATCCCATCTAAAGGGTACAACCTAATGCAATTCCAACATAAATTATGGATGAACATTGTAGCACAAGACAGTCAGAAAGCTCATTGCGTAATTCAGCAATTCAATCATAGTTGTTGTTAGTGTACAGTACTGTATACTATAGACGGAAAGGGGAACTGAGTGTCAAGTGGATCAAAAAGAGTCTATGAGAGCCAGCTAAAAAAGGCAATTGTATGTAGCTGACTGAAGTGGAGAATGAAGTGCTCTTCCCTCAATTAAGGAAAGTGTGGTGGAGCTGATTAACCTGCGTGTTACCTTTGTAACCTGAGACTTTGATTGTGAATGAATACATAGAGCTGCAGATTCCTTTTATCAGGCAAGAGTCAGATGAACAGTTTGACTGAGAGAACTACAGTGCTGAGAGGTTCTGGCACTTAAACCATTTACGAGACAACACTTAATTTATAAGAGGTGGTCAGTGCTACTACATACGTAAGTCACCAATACAGAGCATGACAGGCATATGCTATGCTGCAACTGCCTTGCAGGTTGTGCACACAGACCTAAATGCTTAAAAATCCTTCATCTACACACAATCCCTGTGCCACCACAAAAGCTGCACGGCTTTGGGTTGGGCTGAGCAATCACAGCATCCCCTGAAACCACCAGAGCTCCTGCATGCGAAGTACCCATGCTGCGCCTTGTGCACCTCATCTCTCTACTCACTTCATTCTTTGTCTTCTGTGCATCTCAGGCTAATGGATCAGACTTCATATTTATTAACATTAAGCATCTTTCACCAGCTCTCCACCCCTTTCTGGAAAAGGCCTGAGGCTACATTCTCCCCTCAGTTACATCTGTCCAATCCCATTGACTTCAGTGAGGTTGAACAGGTGTAAGCAGGGAGAAAATTTGGCCCCCTGTTGTTTGTGAATTGCATTATCTGTGTTCACCACTGCCTTGACTTTATGTCACGGGCAAGTATAATTAATTTATAGTTTGTCTTATTCTCTTAGTTGTTTAATAAATAGATGAAAACAGAAGACTCCTGAGGGACTTACTCCAGTTACCTGTAACAGAAACTCCCCCACTGATACAGCCTCTTCAGGAATATCCTTCATACTTCCTCCTCTTTTTATCAATTCTTTATGAATTTTCATTACCTTCTCTGGATTCTGCAGTTCTGCAGAATCACATTTCTTGTGTACTGTGATGTGACCTGTTAGGAAAAAAATGGTGACACTACTGAAAACAGAGTCTATCTTAAACTGAAAATACGGACTTTTGCCAAGACTGATGTCTGCACTTAGCATGAGGAACACCATCAACTAGCAATCAGATACAATAAGTCACATTGCCATGAAGACTGTTTCCTGAATTAAAGATACATTCAAAAAGTCCTCAGGGACTTCTTAAAATTAACACTTCACGAGAATCAATAGTTTTGTGGGCCTGAATTGAAGCCTTATGAATAGCAGTTATTATTCTATATGCTTAGCTGTCTTAGAAAACGGGCTATCCAATGACCTTCCAAATATCCAAGCACAAAATCTGTTCTTTATTAAATTAGGATTGTATAAAACTATTGCTTGATAACAATATAATCAGTAAAGTGTTGATAAAGGGTCATCTAAAGCAGAAAAGAAAAAGCTTCAACTCTGTAAGAAGGAAATGCCTCCAATGAGATCATCATGGCTATTTCTGCTGAAAAAAAGTAAGCAGAATATTAATACACTTCAAGCATAAAGAAGGAAATTAGCAATCCTTACCTGTCTTCCAATGTCACTTTTAGCTTTCTGAGCATTTTAGGCACTATCATCATCCATTACCTTGTTGGTGTGTTATAAAGAGGCACACTTCAGGCAAAGATCACCCTGCAGGTCAAAGGCAGAGCAGGCTTCCCAAGGTGTAAACCAGCACGCTGTTCTCTAGACTAAACCTGTTGTGCACTGCAGCAAGTCAGTTGAGTCCCATTCCACCACACTCACTTCACAGGCGCTGGAAACTCTGCGCATTCCTATGGAATAAAATAAATCTGACTTACCTTTTCTAGTATTTGGAGGGGGGGAGAGGGGGTGTATTTTTTAAATACTGTGCCTGGCTTCTTCTAAACTTCTAGTAAAACCTAAGCAGAAGTTTATAAAGGCAGGGTGTTGAACAATTGGCAGTGCCTTTTGCTGTATTGGTAGTACATTTAGAGTGATTATTGAATGGTGTTAAGAGCAGGCCACCCACTCCACACGTGGCACTCTTCTCACCTCCCACTAAATTAATGCCTCTCCTCCTAGACGTATGGATTTCCTGTCACAGAAACAATCTTCTTCCAGTAGAGATACAACAGACTATTATGCCAGCATCATGCAACTTTCAGCTGATAACTAGAGCTCAATGTATTATGCATGTTCTACTGCTCTAATAAATACAGGATTGACTTGTTTACTACCACCAGTGTTGCCTCGATTAGCACTGTGTTTCTCTAGGCCATTATTCATTGGTGAGAGGAATCTAAGACCCACTTGGTTCTCCATTAATCCAACCGTGTGAGACAAACTGGCTGATTTTTCAGCTTGTGTTGTTTGTTACTTAATGTGGAGAAATCGATTATTTCATTGCTATCATTAACACCCTATTTATGAAGTGCAACATCGTTTATTTTTAAACTTTGAGCAACAAATTAGTGCCTCTTGTTTCTCCCTGGAAATTCTGCCTCAAAAGTTCCCTCATTGGGCCAAAATTTACATCAAGATTCCACAGCATAATGCCCTGGAACAGGCTTCCAGACAAGCCCTTTGGCTGTTGTCACAGTCAGGAGTGATTTTTCCCTTCTCATTGACACCAGTTGGAGATCCTGACATCTAGGATCTAGGGCTCATTCATTCTGATTGCCCACATATCTCCAAAGACTGTAAAGAGGTAAGTAACCCTGAATCTACCCAAACTTTGAAATTCCACCCCTATTTCTACATCTTTAAACAACATCTGGCAAGGAATTCCCCAGTGGGACTAGAAAGACTCCTCAGACTACCAGTGAAGACACAATGAACTCCTGGATTTAGTTCATTGCTGGCAATAGACAGTTGCTAGCTGAAGTCGGATGCCCTGACCAAAGTAAAAGCCTTAGATTAAAATATTAGGTATGTGTAATAGGAGCTAAAACAGCCACAGCTGCTCCAGAAATAGGCTGCTCAGAAGCTAGATGTACAGGATGGCCCAGGTTCTCAAACACAGGGACCCCATGTCTTGTATTACATGTGTAAGCAACTGATCTGCTTATCTTAAGTGCCAAGCACCCAGCATGATCCATGTAACCCTCCACAGATTTTAGCTTGCTATTTCTGGAATCAGCCCAGCATGGTATCTATTGCTGTGTAGCACCTGAATGAGACATTCAATTACCTACAACAAGTGATGGTCATTAAAAGTACTACGTATTTTTCACAGTACTGCCAATACTCATTAGTTGCCCATAGACATCTGACACCATCTTAAAAAGCCATATTCCAGGCAGAAAGGCATCCACAGTCCTAGTCCTGCCCTTTCCAATCCCTTCTGAACATATCTTGGACCACTGCAGTGATTCACTTTAGCATTACAACAGTTCACTTTCCTGCCATGATCTTACCTGGAACAATCAAACTGTTGGGAGATGACAAGTAGCACTCCACACTTTCAGGCTTATTTCTCAAGCTGCCCCAGTTCTGATTCTTTTGTCCTCCTGCTCATCTGTCAGGTATAACGCTGAAGGGTCAACCTCTCAACAGCATTTGCATTACATGGCCATTTCTACTGGGGCTACTCTGCAGTTGTTTATTGATGTGTTTTGAGGGGACATAAACCATACGGGAAGGAAACCCCCCTCCACATCAGTAGCGTTCATGTAGTACAGAAGAATTTTAACCCTGTACTTCTTAGTAGTCAAAAAATACATATCTCACCTTAATTTTGTGTGTGGCAGCTGGAAGCACAATACCTGTAAAGCAAAGCACACTTCAAAAGAAGGATAGAAACTAAAAGCAAAAAAAAAGGCAACCAAAAAACCAGCTGCTTTTCCTTCAGATCTAAGAGTCCATTGGGTGCACCTTTTTACATTGCTCTAAAATGCAGCAAGAGTGTTCTTGTAGCATTTCAAAGAGAAGCCAAGAGCACAGAGATCACTGTTTTTCATGATACTTTGGAAAGAAAAAGGATTGTGGTGGCTGGGAGATGCCCATCCAGCAACAGGAAGGTTTTTGAAAGATTGATATATAGTAGTGCCCACAGGATACCACTGACTCAGCTCACTGGCTCCCTAGAAACCTAAACCTGGCCTTGCTGGTGTTATGTGAGGTGACTGCTATTGAACAGGATGATTTAGCTGTAACTAAGAGTGCTTCTTTTGCAGTCCTCAAAAGCACTTGTAAAGAGAACAGTAAACACAAAACCAGAAAGTTACTGAGTGGAGACAACTATCTTTTTGTAGATTATGTTATATCCAGGAAGCGCTCATGTAAAGCTATCTTTGCCTCTCTTTAGCCTGCCCTGTAAATTGCTACTGAAATGAAAGCATGATTTTGTTAAGACCTGCTTCTCATCTTGTTTGGTTTGCACAGACTAATGTTAAATGACATGTCCCATGTGGTGTCACCAAATTGCAAAGGCCAAAAGAAACAGCCTACCAGTAATGAATTGGTAGATACAGAAGGAAAAACAAAAACAACACCCGAAGCATGGATTTAATGTTAAAGGTGAGGAGCAAAGAGGCAAAGGAGGGAAGGGGTTGAACAATTTTATTCACAGTTTAACTAAAAACTGCTCATATTTTCTGGGTAAGCCATACAATTTGTGTGCCTCGCTCCTCCGAAGGAATGAAGCTGAAGCCAGTGTGTCTAGGGGACTGAGTGAAGAGTCATAATTCATTATGGCTCTGACCTGGCAAGAAGCTACTTAATTTCTTGTATGTCAATCAAGACCAAAGGAGGGAAGGCCCCAGCCATGACTCTTGTGGAGAACATCGCTGCACCCAGTAGTTACGGTTTAAGAGTTAGCCTGATCTTTGCACTGTAATGGGGTCTTCTTCCTACCACTACCAACCGCGCAACCAGGCCTGTGAACCAGAACTGCTTGAGCACACCATGGATTTGAATTAGAAAGCAGGATGCACCTTTAGACCCTTGTACAGGCAGATACCAACTAGGTACTAGCAGAGAAGATCCTGCTTATTTTAGGGAAAATAGCTGCTTTCTTGCCTTCTAATGGTGCTCATGGCCAAGCAAGTGTTCTTCATCTCTACATAGTCTGCACTCACCCTGGACACTTGGGTTTAAGGTGTCTCCAGATGTTGAGAACCCATCCCACTGTTAAGCCTTCCTGAGGGAGTGATTTGTTACTTTTGTTTTGCAGAACATTCATCCTAAACAATATTTACTGTGTTGTGCTATTCTGAGAAGTGATGTTATGAAATCAACAACAGAGTGCTCCATGCTCAGAGGGGCTTCCTACATTCCTAATTAAACATGATTGGGAAACACCTCAAAGGATGCTCAGTATCTAACTTTCATTCTGGACATTCAAGGTGGAATGTGACCATCAGCCAGGCTCTCCCTTTACTTCACAGTGTTGCCAGCAGTGATCCATCTGCAGAACCATGTACTGACTGACAGCTTCACTGGGGCTCAGAAGCTTTACAATACTGGAAGATCTGACCCTGTGGATCCCCTAAACAATGTCCCCCTAAGCAAGTGCCTCACTGGGATCTGAAACATCCTCTGAAGTGGCAGAGCCTAATCATGGCAGCAAGGAGATGGTGATCATTTTGAGGAACTACATTCGGCACAAGATATACTAAGAGCCAAGTTAGGGTGCAGCAAGACCTCCTCTAATGACCTAGCTGAAATGGTTGAAGAGTTACAAAACCAGCTCTTTGCTTAAGTTGCTGCTACAGTGCTGCAAGTACCTGTACGTGAACTAAATCATTTTAGTGTGATTGAAATTTACCTGGCTGTGATTGCCCTGAAACAGGCCAGGAACACAGACAGGACTTGTTTGACATCTGATCTGCAATATGCATTCATCTCCAGCTGAGAGGCACTACTGAACGAGAAAGAGTAGGTTCTAATGCTACTCAGTCATACCTGTACTTGCTAATGCCCTGCTTTGCCTCCTTCATAGGAGTAAAATGGCCTTTGAAAGGCAGAGGTCCTGTTTGAAATATTATTTGAGTTCACTGGCTTTTTACTGTAGATCATATATGAGAAGAATAGCCAGAGTTTCACCTAGGCAGCCAATTGTTATTACTTAAATGAAAATAAATGATACGTAGCAATCTGCTGCTTTAGATACCAAAGCAGACACATCTGCTCATCCTCACTGAATTGACGTGCTGCTTTTCGGAGTAGAACCACATCTTGAACAAATAGAAACGCTTTGTAAAGGTTATAATCAATTACTTTTTTTTTTTCCTTACTGCTGCATATTTGTGCTGTATCTCAAATTATTCTTTTTATTTCCATTCCTCTTTTACTTGAATCAACCATGGAAATTACAACCAAGGTTGCTGCCAGGTTCCCAGCAATACAATTACTGTTTTTACTGTGGAGCTGCAGCAGCCGGTTGGACAGGAATGGCCCCCTTCTCCCATTAGATATTATGCTCTCCCTGCCCATAATATACTGGAAGTCAAATTCTCATATAACCTGAGGGAACTGTTTCCTTTCTTCATTTCCCCACCAAACTACGAACACCACAAGAATATATTCTGACTAAAAGAAATAAAAAGGTTCCTGTAGCTATAGTTTGGGTTTGTGTATGCTGTAGAAAGAAGCCAGCTCTGTTAATGGCATGTGAGAACTATGTATACAAATGTGCTCACTGCTGGGCAACCACTAGCCTTTAATGTGTGGGGAAATCAGCAGAGACTCATGGATGCTTCATTAATTCTCCCTCTATCTTATTCTGTACAGGCCTGGTCCATGCATGTATTCAGTAATTTATATACCATTGGTTCTAAGGTTTGAGGCCAGATAGGAAGGTTGATTAATTATCACACAAATAAATTCAGTGATATCTTTGAATCATGGCCTACACATAGTCATGCTAAAGACAAAGAGGAAGACAAGGTTCAACATTTGCAAGTACATTGTGTAAAGACAAGAAGTTTTACTTTGCTTACAAATAAAGTCCCTTTTAGCTGTCTGCAGAAGGAGAACCTTATAGCTTTTCCTATGCTGTTTGACAAAAGTAGAATATGTTGCTTTATGGGTGGCTGTTTTTTGGCCTGCTTTCCAGCTCACAAGCCCAAGACAGGGAACAAGGACAAATTCTCCAAGTTTTCTAATGGAAGCTGCAAGAGTGTGTTTGCTGCAGCAGATGCATGAAAGGACTTCTCAGGATGCAAGGCAGGTGACCAAAACATGGACTACAATAACAAGCAGTATGGAAAAAGTCAGAACATGCAATTGCATCTGAAGAAATAACTGCAGTGTCTGTAGGGCATTATTCGTATTTCAGCTGTTAAAGTCACTCAAAGCAGTAAGAATTATCACCAGCTGCTCTGTACGGCTCATATAACTGAGAGGTATTTGAATCAGATATGTACGACTGTCCTTCACAACCCAAGTTGCTTATGTTCAGGTTAGTTTCCCCACTTCCATACAGAAAATCATAGGCAGTGTTAAATGTGTTTTTACCCATCACATATTAAATAAAACCACTGTATGAGCAGCAACAGCTGCTCACAAGCCTTATTGGAAGAGCTCAGGAGTTTGCTCCCTCATTCACAGAGACAGTAAGTGTATCAGCATCTGTGAGCAGCCTATACCATCAGGACAGTCACTGCCTCCACAAAGTGTGGAAGATCAGTCTGATTTCTTATTCTGACAGACTCACTAATAGCGGCTTAAATTTGGAATCACAGCTGTAATCCTATTCCAAGAAAGCTTTCCAAAGCCAAGATGGCCTCTTGGTCAAACAGATACGACAACTGCATGGAAGCAAAAAAATAAGGTTTCGCAAAATCTAGTCTTATAAAAATGTAAAGGAATATGCTTAGCTGCATAGATATACCCATGAGGTATACGTGAGGGTGAGGCTTAAGGATAAGAGATACGTTGCACATACCTGGTTCTGCAATATATCACGTCCAATGGAAGCTGATCTCATATGTAAAAGACAAAGATAAGCTGCTTCCTCATGACCACCTCCCCTTTTGCCATACCCCTGCAAGGCTGGAATCAAGTCTGCAAACAAGGCAAAGAATGGTAAGCATCTATCCCTCTGTCCCTATAGACTTTACCCAACGAAGCTCTTGGTGGAATGAGATTCTCTTCATCTGACCCTGGCCAGAGGAGGCCTGCGGTAACCTGTGACAATTTACCTCCAGAGAAGACAGACCATTAAGAAGTGGTAGAAAGAGACACCTGACTGTGTGGGTATGTGTTTCCTGCAGAAACAACTAGATCTCTCCACAGATGAGTCATTTTCATTCACAGTTTCTAAGGAACCCATTACCACTGCACAAGGGAAAAATCCATCACTTAACCCTCTCCCACTGTATCTCATGGATCTGGCTGGAACCAAGGACACATAAACGGTAGCTTCATTGCCTTCTGGTTATTCCATGTCTGCGGTAGCAGGAACCAAGACCTGATAATGCCATACTAGTCCACACCATGGATGAATGGGTGTCTCTAGAAGGACGTAAAATCTTGGCGTAGCAGGAGTCAAGTGAGTGACATTCTACTGTCACGTGGCAGGAAATAGGGGGATTACATATGGACACACATCAATACCACTCTCTGAAAGCAGAATTTGACTGAGCATGTCTGCCCTGGCTGATTTTATTAATGACTGATTTTACTAGAATGTGCCATATTCAAACCTCCCATCAGTGTGGAGAGAACTCTGCATAAATTGGCACAAAACAGGAGCTTTTCTGTTTAAGTTAGCAGCATTTCAACTGAAGGGCTGAGCTGAAGTTCACTGGAATCCTAGGCAAAGGCAAGCATCGCTGTGGACTTTAAGACCCAAGCAATTAAACGCTGATTTAACCACTTATCTTTGAGAAGGTAGGGCCAGTGGTGCTTAAAGTGGGGTGAGGCTCCATGTTTTGCTGACTGCTGTTGGAATTGGTAACAGACTTTGCATATTATATCACCAGGTTTTTTTGGTTGTGTTTCACATGCAGTGTTTTTCTGCTTTTGACTTTGAGGTGTGAGGGGGAAGGCTCTAATCATATGGCCTTGTGCAGATGCTCCATTTGCATTTCTATTAATCCGGGCCCTCCTGGAGACGTTTGAGCATAGGCACAGCGTACTCCGTGTTTGAACTTGTGAGAACCCACACCACTGCTTAATAACTTAATACATATGTATAGCCTCCTTCAGACAGCCCACTAGGAGGCAGAAGCAGGGGGAGGTGCTATTAGTGCACAGGCTGCAGGGCTCTATGTAAATGCATTCGACAAGGAGGATACCTTGCCAAATAAAGAACCCAGCACCTTAGTGCTGGGCCGGTGCTGATTTAGGTCAGAAAACTTGTTTTACTGGAGTTTGTACTAATGAGAGCTCACATGGATCTGCTGGAGAGTGTTTAAGGTGCGTAGCAGCTTTGCTCACAGCGCTTGGATGTAGTAATGGTAGACTCCACACAAACAAAACAAGAACACAAAACAAGTCTGGGGCTTTGCCCCCCCTCTACTTTTACCTTCCCTGAACACCTCCACAGAAGGACACCCAACCCTAACAATAACCCTAACAAATGGCAGTTTCCCCATGTTTGAAGTGCTTAATAGTGAATGGCTTAGAGCAGCAACCTTTGGGTATAATTGGGCTCAGATCTTTTACTAAAAAGCCAGCTTCCATTGAAAACAGAGGCAAAAAGGAAAGTTTTATACAAAATATGCTCTGGAGCCCATTGCTGCAGAGCACCTGCAAGAGGAGAGAGGAAAGACATGCAGATGCCAGCACAGATAGGTGTAGACAGGGCCAATACTCAGGTCTGAGTCCTGCCAGTGGGGAGAGGGGCAAAACTTCTCAAACCTCAACACATCTTTGTCCATGCAAAGCCACCCCAAACAAGCTGCCTTCCATCTTGCTGCTGCTCCTTCCTGGGATATCCTGGTCCAAGACTCACTCTGAAAGAGGCCAGGATGGGATTTGAACAGGGCTTGGCCACATCCAAAGTGAGTACCAACAGCAACACATAGGAGAGAGGAGGGACTGGTTCTGTATGTTTCCTTTTTCCCCTAAAAACATTGCACTACTCATTTTGACACAAAACAAAAGCTAAACAACTTCCCAAATTTCCTCTTTCCCATCCCCACCATAATTTCTGCTTTCCAGCAGCTCCAGCAGATGTTGCATAGGATTAATATGAAACACTCTGCAAGGATAACACCATTTTATCATTTTCCTACCCTTAGAAAGTATTCATTACTCCATCCACTCCAACACCACTCTGAAGTACTCCTTGAAGTCTTCTCTATGCAGGCTTAACTCCCTGTGAAGTCTATTTGCAGCAGATTCTAGGAAGAGGCTCTCACCTGTCCATAATAAAGCAAACTGGGCAGGGGTGGATGCTAACCTCCAGGACTGACACTTGGCTGCAGACGAAATAGCCACACGTGCAGTAAACAATCCAAACCATTGGAGTGGCAGCTGAGACAGCTGGGAAAATGACATGCTGGAAGTGATACTGAGAGAGAAGGAAGAGCACCCAGGTCTGACAGTCAATCTTAGTCCATCAGGAAAAGGGAACAGATGTGAGTGGGGATAAATTGGTGATGAGACACTTGAAATAGGTGCATGATAGGTCCACCACTGCCTGGCCACGTTCATTTTTGTTACACTCAATGAGCACTGATGGGCAAGGGGGGAGCTGAGAATATTCCTTAAGCCTTTGCATCCTCCTGTCACATTTACATGACTCTGTATCTCCCCCATAGATGCACAGACAATTGTCCTATGCTGGCTGTCACCCACACAGGTCCACTACGGATGTGCTACTGCAGCAGAGCTCACAACATGGGCCCTGATCTTGTTCCCACAGATCTTGGCAGAAGGCAGCAAAGCTCATGGCCATATTCTTAACCCCCAGCATCCCACCACAGAACTCAGGATGGGTGCAAAGGACAGGGCAGGGTGGTGTCCCTGGTTTTGGGGTGACGGGGAGCTCCCAGAGCTGGCACCAAGGTCCCACAGGTACAGAAAACATCCACAATGCCCAGCCTCAAAGGGTCTGTTCCTGCTGTCCCACATGAGGAGCAGCCCTCCCCTCTGACAGCCGCAGGCAATGGCACTCCTCACTGCAGCCAGCAGCGCCCGCTGTTTCCCCTTTTGCTTATGAGTTTCTTGCAAATGACACATGAACCCTTACTTATTAATTTACATTAAGTTCATTTAACACCAATGAGAGAGACCAGAAGTGTCTAATGAGCAAAATGTAACGAGCTACCAGCTACTGCTAATCATGTTCAGTTTATGCATTCTTGTTTGATTCTCATAGAGTATTATTGGAGAATAAATGCTTTGCTCTTATCTTACAAGAGGAAAAGAAATAAATTCTCTAGGTATCATACTAGCGAATAACAAAGGAATGAACAAGCTTAATAATCTCCAATCTGGTTTTCCCCCCGCACATAATGATAGAGATGCTGTGAATTCTGTGGACAAAGTACATCAAGAAGCACCCACAAGTACTGAAAATTTAATTAAAAGTCAGAAAGCCATTGCAATGAAGACTCAGCAGAAAGCCATTTATTTTTAAAATCTAATATATTCTTCATGACTAAAGGCTAAAGCACACGCTGACTTACACATTTAGCTGTAACTGATTTCAGCTACTTGATGATTCTTTTGCGCACAGGGTGGCGCTCAATTTGCAATGGAGTAAATTGGCAGGATTTAATTTGGTGGGTTTTTTCAACTCTGTAAAAAGAATCCTCATTAAAACCTCACGATAGGCTGTATACTTCTTTTCATCATTAACCAGCCTAACTGCAGGTAAAAGAGATACAATTATGGATTCAGATAAATCCTATTGTCAATTTACAGCTCAAAGACCGGTGAGTTACCTCGTTTTAAACAGGTTATTTTTTCTCCTTAACCTTTCTTTGTTTTAATGAGGATTCCGTTTATCATTGTCTGAGTGCTTGTTTGCAGGAAAGTTTCTCATCATGTGAAGGAGGTGTAAGGAATAAGGATAGAAGAAATTCTGCTGATTTGCAAACCCCGTCACAAACCATGGCCTGGACATTCAGCCTTTAAATATTCAGCTTTCCATGAAAAAAGATGAACCTCAGCTGCCTTTCAGCCCCACATCTGCTCTATGTCCCATGCTTTGCAGTTCCTAACTCATGCTCAGTTTTCCCTTCCTTGCTGTCCTTTATTTAATACCACCTCCCACCAAATCACTACCAAAGCCATTCTGCCCCATTCAGCACCCCAGGCAGCTCTGGGTTCAGTCCACATGGTACTGTAGAAAATGGAAGAGAAGATGCAACTCAAACCCAGGAGTTCCCGAAAGAGGACAGCCAGTGCTGTTGCTGAGAGACCCTTCTGCTCAATAGGAACCCAAAACAAGGTCCTACCACAGTCAATGAGGCAGATTCCCAGGTGGCAAACTGTACGAGTTACTGTGGCTGAGCATCTGCCCCACTAAATGTCTTTCAACTAACTTGCAAGATTAACTAAACTTCTAGATATAAGTCTTAATCTCCAGGTAGGTTGGCAAGAGGAAGACTTCCATACAGCATCTTACTTCATAACAGCAACAGGGAATGCGGTTACTCCCCTTGTCTGACTGAAACACTGCTTCCCCTACCAAGTTTCTCCAGCAGCTGCTGAATAAGCTCAGGGCCTGAAGGGGTGCCATAGGGACCAATCAAGTGAGCAGTGTCATCTTCCACCAGACTGTTACCTATCCCCCCAGTTCGAATACTTTCAGAAATTCACTTATGAATTCATAACTCATCTTCACTCTAAAAACTACCCTGCAATATACGAGAATGGATACAGCAAGCCGGGGGGAAGGAATTGTTCCCATAAGCAGACTGAAGAAAGAAATGAGAAACACAAAGAAAAGGGATTTGTAAGAAGGGCTGGTTTTTAACCTTCCTTGGGGTGAGGGAATAAGCATGGCTACTACTCTAAGCACTTCGATGTTGAAAGCTGTTGTTCTTCCTCTTTGAACTTTTTACCAGATGTAACAATTAAATGATAAATTTGTCTTTAGCTCATTAGCTGATGAGTTAATTATATGCTAAAATTAACCTTTGTTAATCTCTTAATAGAACCTCTTTTATCTGAGTAGCCACAGCCTGTGTTAAATTTCTTAATGATCTGGGCTAAAAAAATCAATAGTTTTTATGACTTTCCTCTATGAACTGGGAATTAAATGTATCTTTAAAATGTACTATAATGATAACCTCAAGCTGAAATTGAAATAAAGATATTCCTTGGTGATTTCAAGGACAACACTTTCACCAGTGAAGAGGCCATGTAAGCCACTAAAGAACATTGCCACAGGGGACAGCTCTCCTGCCTGCAGCACAAAGATAAATCAAGCCAAGACTAAGACCAAGATTTTGGTTTTTCAAGCATTCTTGTGCTGCAGCCCTGTATTTCGCATTTATGCTCTTCCCATACATACCCGTGTTCAGTCAGGAGTGACTGTTCTCTTCTTCAAAAGCTGGAGGAGTGGATTCATTTTAAGACCTAATATACCCCTATCAATGATCAAAAGGATCTAATCATTCCCCCATGCAGAGAGCTGATAGATGATGTGCTTTCCCCCATATAATAAATTGCTAGCAGATTTGACAAGAATTCAGCAACCATCCTGTATTCAGTGTGCATGAAGTTTTTTACATCTGAAAGAGCAAAAATCTTATTATTTGTCAGTTAAATTGTATACGCTCAGCAGAAGGCAATTGAATGTCTCTTACTGAATATTACCTTGCATTACTTCTATGTATGAATTGGGAAGATGTATCATTAAACTTACAAATACCCTCAATTTAAAGTGTCAATGATCAATAGTTTAATGCTTTTTCTTTTCTTTGGGTTCCTATTTCAGCTACCCACAGAAAACAAACTTCATGTACCTTCTGGTACCAACTAAGAGACAAAAAACTGAACAATGAAAAGCACCTTTGAAACTGAACTCTAGCTGTACTAATGAGACCTAAAGGCCATTGAAATCCTCATGATTTCAGCAGGGACTTGGCCAGATTTATTCTCCATAACCTTCACTTATACTGTGAGCAGCCAGACTGTCATCTCCAGGTTTTCTTTCCCTAACACCAGGGAACGGCTCCTTTTTGAGACATTAGGAATCATGGTTCCCTGATAACATTAAGGTGTGGCTTGCCACAGTGCCTTGCAGACTGTACACCACACCTTTGCCTATGTGGAAGCCCAGAGCTGAGCTAATTTGCAAACCTCACCACCCATATGATGACAATTCATAGATAGAGTAAGCTTATCAGCCTAAAAACTAAGTATTTGTGAGGGGGTGAAATAGGAATAAAATAAAGATAATATTTCGGTTTCACAATAAAACAAGTGGAGTAAAACCATTGCCATAAACGGTTTTAAGCATCTTCCAGCTAAAAGAATTCTTTGCACTTGTTTAACAGCATGGCCCTGTTTATGATATTTACATTGCAATAGATTTGTATAGGGTCCATAAATCTAAGGCCTCCCAGACATGCCAGAATGCTGGAGAACAGTCTAAATGGACTGACCTCTGACAACTGGACTTTCTAGTAGAAGGTGTCTCCTTGGGTGCTATAGCCGGGATAAGTCAATTTGAACAGATAGGGTAAGGCAGGCTGGGAGATGGGAATTATCAGTCAAGATTGCTCTGCCAACAGGCACAGTACATTGTACGATAGCAGGCTGAAGGTTGTGCTATTCCCTGGAGCCAGTTTGATAAATAAGAAGGTTATGGGTATGTGACTGTCAAGCATGAAGAAATTTTTGTTGATGTATTCTCAGAAACTAACTCTTTTTTTTCTTTAATAACCTGCAGGGCTACTCTTCAGCAGGATTACCAGTCAACTCTGATAGCCTAGGCTACAATAAGCTGAATCACACTCCAGTTCCTTAACAAACCCGTTTTGTTACTGGCTTGCTTTAACTGTGCATAGGAAAGTGCAATACAGGCAAAGCAAAACTGAGTCTTTTCAGCTAACTAAAAGAGAGCAGAAGTTAATAGAGAAAGGTTACATCTCTTTAAAGTTGCAAATTGGTAATGGAGCTGTATATCAAAACAACAAGAATACTGTTCATTTTTAAGAAGGTGTAAATTGCTAATCATACTTCAGGCTTTTTTTTTTTAATACCTTATCGAGAGTTTCTCTCAGTGAAATTTTACACATTAAACACTTCAAAATACAAAATATGGTATACTGACGATGCATAGCATTCGTCAGTCTCACTTCTGAAATGCAGAGATCTCAGCTACCAACTCCTGCCACTTCCATTGAACACTGCAGAAAAGTCAAAATAAAACCTACCCTTCCTATTCCTACAGAATAAAGAACTGTGTTTTACCTCTCATTACACACAAACAGGGACCACAATAACACAAAGGGACTCTATAGAGCAGGACCTGCCTGTGACCACAGCGTTACCCACATAGGCCATTTGCATGCTCTTGTACAAGAAGTTCCATTTTCTTGTAAGGCATTTAAGGGTCTGAGAAGGATACCAGTACACAGATACCAGCAAACCTTATAGTTGGCCCAGAAAATTAAAGCTCTGAATGACAGCCCAGTTTCTCATGTAATACCTCCTGCTTTGTCTGGGTTAACTTGGTTTAATTTGACAAGTACTAATTAGAAATGACCTGTCTGCTCACCAGTGATCAGCTGAAAAAGAAACCTCCACAGACTTCTCTTCCTTGTGTCTTACTGTGAGGCATCAGACAAGGCACTAGCTTTCCTGCAGTGCTGAGCAGCTTGCCTCATTCCTCCTCTCTACAATATCAGGTCCTGCAATTCACCATTGAAATGATAAGCTGCCTTAGGAAATTTCAGCTCCCCAAAACTCCATCTCACCCACAGCTCAAATCTGTCGCTCTGTCTTTTTCTTTTATATATCACTTTTTTAACTACAAGCTCTCCAGCCCCTTGTGTAGCTCCTTTCGATTTCGTTTCTCACCTGCCTGACAAGAGGCAGAAGTAGGAATTAGCATTACTTTCACATCCTCCCCCTCTCCTCACATCTCAGGGCACTCGTGTTTCTCTCTCCATCACACAACCCAGAACCTGACCAGGAGCTGCCTGGACAAGGCCACAGTTTTGCTCTCCAAGGGCCTGATAGCTCGTTGAAAAGCATGCTGAATTTACCCACAGACTTCAGTGGTCTTTTATCAATCTGATGGCCATAGCACATGGGCAAGCAGCCAGAATGACTGAACAGAGCACACCAAGACCCTGCTCTGGGCACCGGCTACTCAAGAAGTCTGTTGACCACTTAATTTGACCTAGATCCCTCAAACCACCACACTTTTTATAGAGCTGATGCTGGAAACATTCATTTTGCTCTGCATGCCAGTCAGGGCAATGCAAGATGGAACACTAAATCGAGCCACAGAAGTTGATCACCCCCAAAATAAGCCATTTAAAGGACATCAGTTTTCAATCACATTCTTTGGGCAGATGGTAAAACTTCAAAGGCTTGTGGGAATATATATATTCCCACATTCCCTCATATATACTCTGTATGGCCTCAGAAACACAGCACTGGAGTCTTAAAGCATGCGTTAGGGTAAAAGACCAGAAGGGTTGCTTATATGCTTATTTGATTGTGCCTCTTTCAGGGGCTCTAAAATCACCTTCTGCGTCATATGTGGCAAAACACAGGCCCACCCCCATTCTGCATTGAAGCTGAAGAGGTGGTACCTGAACCTCAAAGGAGTTCCATGCAGACAATGGTCTGTCCACTTGCTTCTCTACCCTGAAACAAAGCCTTCATTCAGCTCACTTAGCTCAACTTCAGACCTGGCCCCTGTCTCTTAGTCAGTCCTGCTGCCCCTTTGGCCAGTCTTCTTGCTAGGCTGGGTCATATCATTCTGCAAATTAACTTCATAACAGGATCAGTCACAGAAAAACCTAAATTTAACATTTGAAGCTAAGCAAAGGGGTCCACAGGGACATGGGCAGCTTCTGAGGTTGTGAAGAAAAAGCTCAGGTAACATGGGCAAAAATATTTTCTTTCATGACAGAAATTTGCAATGATGCAGTGACCAAAACAAAAGAAATTATTGGGGTTTTGCTGTGTTGTAAAAGTAGTGGAAATGCAAAATTTCCTGGCTTTGTGTATAGATGAGATGTCAAGATGATTTGAAATACTCTTAGAGGTAAGAGCAAAAAAGGGTGAATAAATAACATGCAACATATGTGGAATGTAAAGAAACCCTGTAATTTGCCTTATTTTTCCACAGAACAGAAATACATAAACATGAACATGCCAGGGATAAGACATGATGCTAAGCTACTGCAGTGATATGTGCTTTAGGTATGTGAGTAGGTGGAATGGATGGATCCAGAATAAACACATTACACCTTATTTATTACTTGTCTCAATCCATATGTTATTTCCCATTGTCCTTAGCACATTCTTTTGTGTGAATAGTTCAGGTAAAATTCTGAATGTTATGAATGCATAAGCCACAATGAGATTCAGCTAATAGAAAAAGACCAAGCTATCACCCCAAAGCTGCCTCATTTTTTGCTTGCTTTTTTCTCCTAAAAAAAAACAAGCTGATTTTTGTCTTAGTGGACCAAGGAAATCACATCAACCTGTGACTCTTTACCCAATTTTCAAGTCTCTTCAATTTTGGATTCTAAAGGCCAAATGGTCTAGGGTAAGATTATTATTGTCCTGCTTGCTAATAGCCTGTAGGGACCTCTTCTGTATATTTGTACATATGTACCTGTACCTTGACCTGACTTTCTTAGGTGTGAATTTTATGACAGTCAGTATGTGCATAAACACATGCTTTGTCTTCTTGCTCCAATGAAGTGGAGGAAACTGGGCAGATAAGAAAACAGCATACTCTGTCTCCATCAAACAATAAGCAGCACAGTTTGAACAGTTACACATATATACAGAAACACTAGTATTGCCAGTCACAGTTATGAAACCATCAGCAGTAACCACTGTGGCTCATCCCAGCCACATCAGGCCTTATGGAGATAACTGTACTACACCAAGTAGATTAAACCCACACACTGATTTGTGTGGTGTTCATGCTGTGTCTGCAAGCACTCCTGAAACAGTGTCTGTCCAGTGACCCATACTGGGCAAGCCATGACCACTTAAGCCTCTAGTGCAGAGCAAACATCAGGTCCTGAGTTTCCTATTGCAGCTCCTTCACAGATGAAAACTAGTCCAGGCACATCTACACATGGCGCTTGTATCTCACCTGTGCAATCCAGATAAGGACTTAAATCCAACTTTTTCTACATTGCTGAGGAATGGGTGCTATTCTGCACAGTCAGATGACGATCCAGCCTTTGCCTTCTTATGAATAATGATCCAACCATTTGGATAACTAACATACCGTGCAGCTCCACAGGATGTTACTTGCCTTGGGACCCAGAATGCCTGTAGCTCAGCATCCTAGACAATGTCAGTTGGTGCCCCTGGGGTATGGACAGCTGAAGGTGTGCGGAGGCTCATCTTTCTGGAAAGAGCACAAGAGCTCTTAGAGCAATCATGAATGTGCAGTTGAAGGCACAGCTCAACACCTGAAGGTAGCTTGGTTGGATAAATGGTGAATGGAATATTAGTTGCATATTTATGGTCCTTATGATTAGGGAGGCCTTGTCATCATCCTCTTATGGAATGTGATTCAAATTAGCAAGTGTGATCAAATTAACCTGAGGCAAAGTGGTCAACTGCAGAAGAATTGCAGCAAATTCTTCTGAATTAATTTGCAGAAGAACTGCAAATTAATCAGGCAAAGTGGTCAACTGCAGAAGAAAGCCTTCCAAATTGCTATAATCACTGCTTTGGCTAAAATCACTGCAATTAAGTAAGACAATTACTTAACCATAGCCCCTAAGTTACAAAGCCAATAGGCAGTTGGAAAATTTTGTCCTGGTTACATGGTTGCCAGATTTTTTAATGACTATATGCCAGATTAAATCAGATAACTCTGCTGGTTTAGCCAGGGTTAGAAAAGGCTTTTGGCTATGCTTTAACTGTTTTTTCTCCATGAAAGGAAGAAGGATTCAGACAAAAAGAAATTAAGACATAGAGGCTTTAAAGGTAGCTAAGGCTCAGCAGAAGCTTCTGCTACTGTGTCACTACCCCTGTGCTTTGTAGCAAGTTGTTTTGTGTTGCTCATCCTGCTTGCCTAGGCCAGTGAAAGCCTTTGCTCTGTCTGTCAAGAGTAATCCTAATATTGGGAGACTCCAGGCAAAGGATTGAACATGGCCTGGCATTCCCTGTGGCTGTTTGTTTGATGCTGATTTCACAGCCATTGAATGAGCCCTTAACCTCATCACTTGCAGCTCTTTTTTGGCAGCATGTCAGGTAACAAAATTGGCCTTGAGAAATGCCAGACTTTGCCAGCTCCTCTTCAACAGAAGATCCTGTTGTTTTGTCAGCAGTTATTCAGCCCTTGATATTCCCAGGTTAGTTTCACTAAGCTCAGAACAGAAGCAGAAACATTGTCCCACACTGCATTTCACTTATGCTAAACTACTCTCAAAATTGCTAGGGTAAGAGCCTACCTCAGCTGTAGGAGTTTAAATATAACTCCACTAATTCTCAAAACACGTATTTTGTACCATAGAAGAATCTACATAAATAATTTGCTTGCTAGTTTGGACTACGATAGTACCAATAGGTGGAGTTGGTTAAAGTCAGGCAAGGAAAGGAATAGTGACTAGCTCTAACCCATAAAAATTGGAAAAAAAGGTATTTCAAGGCAGATCCACAGTGGAGGGGAAAATGGCGACCGTTGTTGCTTGAAAAGAACTTCCACCTGCTTTTGTATTAATACTGTCTTTTTTAATCAATAATCAAAGTAGTTCATATGTCTGTTAACTGGCTGCCTTAATGCCCAAGTCTTTTCCATAACAAAATCCCTAATGTACTTAGTACCCATCAGCTTCAGGTCAATGTTTCTGACCCAGCAGGCTCCAAGGCAGCTTCAAATTTTAACCCTCAGTAACTTACAGCAACTTAGGATGGATTTTCTCTTCTGTTGCTTAAATTCTGAGAGGAAGCAATACGTTTGAAGTACCTGCTGATGAGACCCAATTCCATAAATATGCTTTTTTTCTCACAGTTCATGTGTTCATCAATATCATCTCCACTTCTTTCCCATTTAGTTTAATATCTATATATGTATACAGATACATATATCTTAGCTGGGGGAGGGCAAGGCAGAGTAAATTGTCTCTGGTTTCTCTTGAAACTCTGCAGAGTGCTGTTCTGATCAAAAGTCCTTAATTATTACTAAGCTTCCTTCAGGTATATGTTATGCTGACAATCCACCTTCCCATTGATTGTTATATATGCTAAGACCAATAAATCCATGTGCTGTAGCTTTCAGGGTGGAGGGGTTTTTTGTGTTACTCAGCAAAATGTAACATGATCAGCATGTGAAAAATCACCATCTTGATGATTTTACCAACCTGTCTCTGAGAACACCCCAAAAGAAAGGAAGATGATGGTTTTAGATAGGAAAGATCTGCTGTGACCAGGTTTCTGACCATATACTGGTGTCTAGTAGAATCTGCAAACCAAGATGGCTGTGATGGGTTTACCTCCTGTCTCTGACACAAGGGCACTCTGCTTCCAGTGGTACCAGTTGTCAAACAATGTGGCAAGATGAAAATCCTGACCCTTGGCACTCTTCAATGAGAAAACTGGAAGAGTGTGTGCCCTTGGTGATGGTCTGTCACAGGCGCACATACTGGCTCTTTTATTCCTTCAACATCTGCAGGGGTGATGCCTGCATCCGTGGACAGCTACAGCTCAAAAGCAAGGTTTCTTCATTGTTAGACATCCTTTAACAGCAACCCTGGGGGTGGAACAGACAGGGGCAAGGATGAGAAAACCCCAAAGCTGGTGCCAGTGTGGTGCTACTTCTACACACCCTGAGCAGTCCTAAAACTGCATAAGGGCAGGGCAAGAACCCCATAAAACTCATGTGGAGACAGATGCCTTCATCCTGTGACTGAACACTGGGCTCCACAGCTGCATCCTGCTTGCACATAACCCAGGGAAGAGTCAGAGTTGGATCTCCTCAATACTGGACCTTTGAGCAGTGCAAATGGTAGAAGGCTGCTGAATATTTAGATATCGAAGCCCCCCCCCCCCCCCCCCCCCCAGCCTTCCAACCCACTAGGAGTAAACATGCAGGGTTTTACAATGTGCAGCTCTTGATTCACAAGCTGGATATGGGGTCAGGGCTATGGGGACTCAGTGGGGCTACTGCAATGTGATAACGTACAGCAGCATGTAAAGGTCACTGGCATTCTACAGTGAAATCAATACACTCCCTCAAAAACCTATTAGGCAAAATATAGACTATGACAGAAAGTTTAGAAGACTACAATAGAGCACCCACCTCTGTGCCTTAGATCTGAAGCACAGCAACGCAAGCGGGAGAGCCTTTTGCAGAGAGCAATCTCCATTTACACTATAAGCACAATTTCTCTCTCACTGACTGGAAGCTCAAGAATTAGCTGGAGCATCTCCTGGGTGTTTGTGAATCAGCCTGAAACCAAAAGTGAGAATAAACTTGGGCAACTCAAAGGGAAAATACAGGAGGCAAAAGGACATGGAAAGCTTCCCGAGTCAGCTCAGGCAGCCGAAGTCGCGTTACAGCTTGCCAAATCAATGCATCTTCCAAGCACATTCACGTGTGCAAGATTCGTCTCATTTATGTTACTTTGTCACAATGGCTTTCACTGAGCCCTTTTCAGCCCTGCAGCCCCTTCAGACATATTTGCCAAAGACAATAAGATAGCAAAATGTGAATAAGTTTAGCCCTGTAGCCGTACGTCATTACACAGATGTGAAGAAAAGACAAGTACAAGATGTTTTTAGAAGAAAACTGAAGTGAAAAAGGTAAATGTGTTGTGACCTCAGATCAGATGCCACTACTCTGTGAAGTAATCTTTACTGAATTCTGCTTTCTGGCTTCCCAATTCCTGCTTTGCTAAAAGTTGTACATGGCTCACCACTCCTTCCAGGCTTGATGCAGCCCTTCCTCTCCGGTCCTGCATGCTCCCGTCACTGCAGAGTGCGCATCCACTCCCGTGGGCTGTATCCTTGTCTGCAAGCATCACTGAGAAACGGGGACTAAACAACAGCAACACAGATTTCCTCCTGACAAGAAATTATTTGGTTTTCCTATTGCACTCTTTGCATTAAGCTGCTTCCTGGAATTTCAGACTTAAAACCACCATTATAAATCATCAAATAACTTTTGTATTAGTATAATGAAATAACAATAACCACCTTTTGCCCACGTGCAGGGAGGAACTTCAGTATCAGTACTGGAAAGGAAGCAAGCTGAGACATCACAAAGGAAATCACCTACCTCTGGAGCTGCCATTGATACTGCACAGCACCTTAAATGTAGCTCTACCAGAAAATTCCTCTGACTTTTGCTAATCGCCAGCACAAAGCTGGCACAGAGTATCATCATTATTTAATGCCTGTAAAATAATGGTCCGTTATAGGCACGCTTAAGCGTTGCAAACCATCAGGAAAGACTGGAATTTTGACAATATGCTGGAGGTAAGCGGTTATGAAGCACCCGAGGGCATTTTATTCCACAGGGAGTCTGAAAGTCAGGAAAAAATACAAACAAGCATCTCCTTCCATAACACAGTTTAGGTATGGTCTGCAAAGGGCACATGCATTTCAGTTCTAGCTGAGATTCATGTTAAAATGGCCCCCCAGAGGTATTCTGCTTTGTTTCTATCTTCTTGGGTTGTTGTAGTGGATCATATTCCTCTTCACTGAACAGGAGGAAAAAGAAGGCATCGAACTTCCCTGCAGGTGAGGACACTTCACCACATTAATGGTTAGGTTAACTCTGCTGTAATTCCTCCAGACTCTGCTTGAGAGGGAGGTGATCCTTTTGGAAATAACACCATCTTTGCTATAGCTGTGGTATTTCTGCGGATGGTACTATTCCCACCTTGGTCACACGAGGCACTCCAGGTACTTTCAATACCTTTGAATCTGTAGATACTTGTTGCTAGGGAATGTGCTCTGGGAGGCACAGGTACAGAAAGCAGCCTACAAGCTCAGTGCAGCACAGGCATCCCACAGGGCATCCCACAGAGCATCCCAGGACTGTATTGCCCATGCATGGCACCAGGTTTAAGCAGCAGACAGAGACATTGGAGTCCAGGGCTTTAAAGCAGTAGTTTCCTGGATAAATTGGAGATTGCAGATAGTATTCTGCTTAAATTGTGGATCAGCTCTAAAAAGGAGCATCGTAAACCAGGACAGTGAAGCCCCATGTTTATTGAGTCTCAGTGGTTTACAAATAAAGTAGAATCTATTTATAAGCTTTTTAAAATCACCCTCCTGTAGCCACTGCAAACCTGCAAGCTTAGAACCTGCAAATCAGGCTGAGGTCCTCCTGCCTTGTGCTTCAGCACCCATAGTAAAACTTAATGGTCCAGTTGTTGCCTTTCCCTCTACCTGCATGCTGTTTAAGCCAGCCACACAAATACAGGAGGCATAACTCAGGACCTCCACTAGATTTGCAATGGAAACTTATTCTGTATTCATACTAACAATACCCTGATTACCAGAATAAAACGCTCAGATAGTTGTATTGGTTCTGTAGCAGGAATAAATAATATTAAAACCTTATCTCTGCCCTTAAAGAAAGCAAATAGGACTGGAATACAGGAAATGGGTCTATGGAGTAAGTAAGCGCTGCTTTGATCTACTGCTTTTAGGAACACAACACACGTTAAATTCAGCTCCTAAGTGGAAGAGGGTCAGCAAGCAGAATTTCCACAATAAAAGCTCTGTGGTTGCAGGTGTTCAGGCATATACATCATCTCCTTCCCTGAAGATGAATACCAGGATTTGCGATCAACTTAACACAAAGGATTGTACCGCTCACAGCAGGATTTATTTACATGATATCCCCAGAGAAAGATGCTCTCTCCCTCCCTCTCCCTCTCTGAAATATGGCCAGCAATATAGTACCTGAACACTCTTGCCATTTGATCCCACTTTCAGTAGCATGTGTTATTTCCAGGATAGAGGAGGATATTCTCCCACTTATATACAGTATTGCTTGGCTAGGATATTTTCGCCTCTGCCTTTCTCCTGATGTGAGAAAAACCAAGGTCAAGTTCCTGCATCCTGAGTCTTGACATTTAGCATTCTTGTGATCTGCCTAGTGAGTGCAAGGATTTACTTCAGACTTTCCACTTGAAATCCCACCCTGGATCTGAGAACACATTTGCAAAAAGTTTGGTTCCAGCATTTCCTGAATTAAATATATTTTGGTTTTTTTTTTAATCAAATTGAAGTTACTCTTTATCCCACCTTTAATGCAGCTAAAAGAGGCCAAAATCTCATCTCCAGGTACAGCCATATTTTACTATCCCTTTCTCCTTCCAGTTCAGTATATCCTTGGTCTCTAAGACAGCTTCACAAATGAAAAACATGCAAGCAAAACTCATACTATTTCAACTTGGTGGCCTGTCTGGTGTCCCAGCACATCCTCACAGCTTGCAAGCGCAGGAAGCCAGCTTCTGCTCACCCCATATCTCTTCAAAGATCTCCTCCACACAGGAGCTCCAGGATTTCAGGATGGAGCTAGAGGCTTCTGTTCTATTACCCTGGCTCTGCTGTGTCCCGAGTGCTGTCTGCCCAAAAGCAAACCCTATGGCTGAGCAAACTGTCTGGTTATAGTCCCACAATGTACTGGAAAAAAATAAAAACTATTAATATAGTTTATTTATATGAATATCATAGGTGGTAAAAGAGAGCTCCCACATCTTCTGAGCATCCCTGAGCAGCCGAGCTCTTGACCATGCTGGCTGGTTGCCGGACCCTGGCAAGGCTGCTGGGCACAGTAAGGACACAGCTGCCAAGCCTACCTCTTGCCACTTCTTTCTTTCACTGATTTTGGCGGTTTTTTTGGCTGTTTGGTGCTGCCAGCGTTACTCAGCAATGGGTTCATGAGCTCCAGCTAAAGAGAGCACTTCTGAAACTTCTCCTTCCCTTCTGCTGCCTTGTTAGCTAACATTGAGAGCTGCTGTGCAGTTAAGCCAGGGACACTTCCTCGTGCTCAGCCACCACTTAAAGAAAGCGGCCAAACTGGAGTGCCCTTTAGTCTGCCTGTGACAACCCTTCCCAATTACTTCAGCTGAAACTGCCTGTCTTGCAGGGAAAGGAGCTGAATAAAGCACCCTACCTGATCCCAGCGGGATGACCCTGTTTCCCAACGTGTTGTCAATGCATAAACAGGGAGCACCACCAAGGAAATGGGGAGGGGGAAGGGAGAGATTTGTGTCTCAAAGTCTGTATTTGCCAAGGGTTGCATTTACCTGCATTTAAAACATGAAGAGTTCTTCCTTTCACAGCTCGCCAGAAATCAGATCGATTAACTCAAATCAAACTGTAAACAAGGAACGTGAAGCAAACCAACCCAAACAAAGCCCAGCCCAACTTTCATAATTATTAGAAGTGTTCACTTTCATTAACAACGGGGTAATTGTTTCTGTTTTGTAATTTGAGCTGAGATAAAAGGAGTTAGTTAATAATTTATACTGTACTATGTAAAAGGGGCTGTGAAAAGACTACGGAAGGATTTGAATTAAACAGTCTTTCACCCTTTTAATATCTCACAAGAGATTTTTCTGCACTGATTCATTTAATTTAGTGGACACAGCAGTGTGGCCCATTGATTGTGGACAAAACTTCTGAAGGGCCTGGTGTGCACCCCTGTTAAAACGTGGGAAGAGAGTAAAGTTGGACGTGAATTAATTTGATTCTGTACATAATTCTTTTTCAATGGGATTCTGTGTCCCATTGCAAAGGCATGAAAAAAGGAGACACTGAGTTTGATTGCTCAATATTCATCTACATTTTCCTCTCTATGGGCACAATATGCTTGGCTTAATTAACTTTTCTCAAAGGTGAAGCAGTGCGCACCATCTGCTGGGAGACAATCACATTTGTATGCCTCTCAGAATAATCCCTTTACTACTGAAACTGCGATCATATAGTAACCAAACCCGAAACTTTCAACCGTTACTGCCTGGAACAGACGCCAAAGTCATTCTGCTCCACTGCAAGACAGGGACAGGCACCACAGTGCATGGAGGTGTGTGGCTGGAAGGGCTTGGAAAGAGTTTGGTTGTTTGTTGTCGTGTTTTCCACCGTAACCCACCTCCTCTCTCAGGAACCATTTCAAGCTCACTCCCCATCATCTTCTTCCCAAATTAAAAATTCTGCATGCTTCATTTAAAGCCCAGCTCAAGAACAACTGCTCAGCAGGGGCTGCCTCCTATTCTGCTACCTCTTAATTTTAAATCAAGGAAAGAAAAGGAAAGTGCTGTATGAAAAGAATCATCAAGTCACTCAAAATCCCAATACGAAATATTGAGGTAAAGTTTAGCCATTTAATTTTTTAATCAAGTCTCAAGGACCACACAGTGCTATCAAGGGCCTGCTGAACTTGCTCTAAAGCTGGGTCATTATTTGATCTTTGTGGCTGGTAATCTGATTATCTCATTGTGGAGGTAAACTTCAGACCCAATCTTGTTAGCAGCTGGCTAGGCTGGATTACTACAACTACTGAGCTGGAAAATGAACTGAGCAGTCCAGCTTTGGACTTGCTCTCTTTGAGCCCGAGGTTGGCTACTTCAGGGTGTCTACTTTTGTGTCGGAATCAGCACTTTATTCTGGAATCTCACTCGACAGTGTAAACATATTCTCTATTGATAATGTCTAGGCAGGACTTAAAAAACACCAGAAGCCAAGAGCTTGGAACAGGTAGGGCAGTGTTACAAAAGTAGCTGGGATGGGGATATTTAATTAAAGCCATTAATGAAGAAAGCAGGGGCCTTTCTTTACTTTTTAGTTTCACACTGGACTGAGTTGCTAAAATATGCAAATACTCACGAGAGTTGTGTGGTCCCTGCTTAAGACACTCACAGTTTTGCTTGTGGTCTCATTGCGGCATTGACTGCTTTTACAGTGAATGCACAGCCCAGTCAAAGCACAGAAAGTCTTGAAAAATAGCCTGAAAGAGTTCAAAGGATCCAAAAGACAAAAAAGGACTAAGCTGGGATTTTTATGTACACTGAAAAGAAGAATAAAATATAAGTTCCCTAATGCAGGCTGTTATGGCAATGTTACCCATATCAAAGCATTATGGTGCTACGGAAGAGTGTTAAAAATTTTCTTGCACACCATATGCAAAAGAGAAATAGGAACAATTTAGGCCAGCGGTGATTTTGCTACATGAACCATTGAATGCTCTTTTTTGACACTCTATTGAGTGAACAAGGAATTCAAAGAGTTTGAACTCGAACAAGTTTTCTGCCTCAATAGGCCATAATCAGCCCCAAAGAACTGAGTACTACTCAGTGTAGTGGTCTGCTCTCAAGGCTAACCAGGGTGTTTTTTGCCTGCTATTATAATACGCATCAAAGCAAGAGCTCTTATGCTGGCTTTCCTCTTATCAATTCCGCTAAAACCCAAAACTCTAAGGGCTGTTTCTAAAAACCCTACAACAGTTATGTGGCATTCTTAAATATCAACATCACACATAGGAGTGTAACGTATCTTAAATACCTCTAGCTACAGAGCAGATAACTATTACTGAAATAGAAGAACCCATTGCTGCATTGCTGGTTTTGCACTGAATGCAGCATTGTATACTAGAGCATGCTGGGCTTTAATAGGTTGTCTTGACTTTCTTTTTCCATGATTTATGGGAAATCTTCCTGCTGTACTTCAGGCATAAGCAATGAAGCACTCTCAGCCCTACAATTCCTACCTCTTTGAGTTCTTGTCTCAACGGCACTGAGAGCAAACCAAGATTCTTAGGTGGACTTCAGCTTTTCCTTTTATTTTCTCATTTGTAATACCAAACATATCTTTATACATGTACATTGTTAACTGTTTACCAAGGAATTACTTCTGCTGCACTCCAGCAGCATTGACTGCAGGTCCGTGTAAGTTCCTGCATATTCAAAAGGATGAAGCATGATATTATATTTCTCACAAAGGGATGCTATTCTCATTTCTCACAGAGGCATAACCCATGACATTGTGCCATATTCCTTTATTAGCATTTATTTTTTATAATCTCTCATCTAAGGAAAATGTAATCCAGTTAATCAACACCACTGCGTTTTGCTTTCTTAGGAATTACATTAATGAAATTCTTACAGTATACCAGCACAGAGAAGCAGGAGCCAGCACAGCATTGCCTCACAACAGCAGTCCCACACTCTGCCTACTTTCACTCTACCGTTACACTTAACCACCTACATGTTGACAAGGTACACAGGTTAAACAACCCTCTGCTCTGGACACCAATGACCAAATGATGTCTCATTCAAGGTGATAAACTCTCAACCTGATCTGACACTATCAGGATTCAAACCAACCCATACAGACCTGCTCACTATGAAACACAAGAAACCTATGAAGCTGAACAAGATGCCCACATTTAAACAGATTCTGGTTCATGCTGTAAGGGCTGGCACACATGACTGAACAAGCAGTAATCCCACCACAGCAGCACCCAGGCCAAGTGGAGCCTTACTGGGGAGGGCTATCACACTGACCACAGCAGCTCTGTCCCTCCGGTGCCTGCACATCCCTCTGCTCATATGGAGAGGGACATCACTGCACAGGGTACTGCTCTGCATGAGCACACGGGACAGGAGCTGTTCCCCTGTCTCAGGCACACCACTGCACTGCCGGACCCCCTCCTTGGTGCCACTCACAACCAGGGCCCACCTGTCTCGGAGGGGACTCATGTTCACCTCCAGCTCCACAGGGTTCCCTCTAAATGCAGCTGTGCTCACAGCACTGTATACTAGCCAGCTGCACTTGGTCTGTGCTCCCACCACCTAACATTATCCTCTCTTCATTATTATCAATATATGTATTTTTTTAAACAGCCTATTGTAAAGGCTGTCAAAACTCTGGTGCCAAAATTATTACTGATTTTTTTCATCTATTGTTTTGGTTTTGTTTGGTCTCTTTTTTTTGTTTTTTAAAGTTAGCTTATTTCATTCCAGTGGAGGTTGCGTCTTCACCCACACCTTCTCCTGCCACCACATACACATGGGCTGCAGCCCCAAAGCCTTTGCCCAGTTAGATGTACCAACATGCCAAAGAGCCTGGGCTGAAAATTTCCCTTGTAGGTCAGCCCCAAGAAGTCCAAGCCTCCCCATGCAAAAGGAAGCACCAAATAAACTGACTTGGGATGCATGAAAGAGAGGAGAATGGGGTAGATGGGTGGCACAGAAGAAGAGTCCTTGTCATTTATTCCCCTCCCAAATCACTGAGGCAAACAAGAAACCTCAAGGGTTTTCATTTCTTAGCCCACAGCAGCTCTGCAGCAGACGGTGACCTACAGCACCAACCTGCTCAGGGTAAGTGGAATGAGCTGGCAAGTCCCTTGGAGTGGTTGTCTTTCTCCTACTAGCACCACTTCTGATCAACCTATGGATAGCCCATTTTTCATCAATCCACTGATATCTATTAAATATTTAGACACTTTTAAGAGCAACCCTTCTGTCTGTCATGGAACTTGCAGAGTTCAAACAGCAGTGGCTTATTATCTAAGAAGACGATTCATTAGATACCTGAGCTTTAATGTCTTGAAAACCAATGTTTTTGCTATCACAAATGTGTATAACCTGTGCCATTAGGAAAAAAAATCAGCTAACAGACTGAATTTGAAACTTGTGCCTGGAATCTCACTTTTTGGAAGTTTCTGAAATTACAAGTTCACACCTAGATAGTAAATACACAGCAGGTGGAATAGTGGAATATTAAACATCACTGACAGAGTATATTTGGTATGACAGACAACACAAACTGCATAGGAAAAGAAAAACAAACAACTTTCCCTAACAGTAAGGAAATCCCTGTAACAAAACAATTGCCCCTCCTGGCAATGCGAGTGTTATGTACAAACACGCACCATTTTGCACTGTGGATCAAGCATAAGGAGAAGTCCAGTCCCACAAAAGCTGCTCCCTGGAACAGCTGGGTTCCTCCACATTACACTTGGGTTAAAGGAACCAGCTACGGTTTAGGAGTCTTTCTGTACTGGTGACAGTGTGTCCTGTCACCTACCTCTGAGGAGACAATTCGCATCTCTTGCCGGGGGCTCCTGGGTGGAAGCTGGTGCCCCTCATTCGTTACTGCCTGATTTCCCACCTATTAAATTAGGATCAGTTTCTATTTACATGTGAAGAGTTAGTTTATGAGTAGTGCAACACATGGATATATTGCCAACAGTGTTCTAACTTTCTAAAACAAAGTCACTTGTGACCACATTGTCAACTGCAGTGACTTCTATTTTGATTAAGTTCCCATTTGACTGAATATACAGTTAATATTATTTCTTAAGTAAAATATTTACAGGGGGAAGGCAGATACTCTATGTATGTTTTATTTAATATTATTAGTTCCAAGTGGCAGTCTACCTATAATCTAAACCTCCGGTTTTTGTTAGAGAAATTATAGAGAGCATAAAGCATGGCATAATAATCTAATCTTTTAAATTGATGTTTCTTTTCTTTTTGCTTACAATAGCATGGATCATCTGAAACATTGCCTGCATAAATGTATCATTTGTCACAAGCTAAAAACTGTCATCATTAAGTTGATTAATCAAATGCTGTTCTAAAAGATGGATTGAAACACAAAATACTCAGCCTAGTGCCATATAATGAAGAGATTAATTTGAGGCACAAGACAACCAATTTAGTATAACTCTATGCTCATGCTTTATTTAGAAAACCATCAATTAGTATATTTTTCCTTGATGTACTCTTTGTCTTTCTAAGCAATGAGAAGGCGATTTGCTCCAAAGTCAATTTGCTCTCTGTAAACAGAAAGGGTTAGTCAAGCATCTTCTTGCTCTGCAACTCTATAAACTGCAGCCTTGACTCAGAGTGCAGAAAGGAAATTAATGATGGGGTAGAATTTAAAGTGGAATTGCTCCTCTTGGGTTAGCACTAATTTCCTTTCTATAATGTAATTATAATTCTGGTAGCAGGAGTGACACTAAGGTAAGTCTCAAAAGTGTTTCATTCCTTCATTATCTTGGATGTCTCTCCTCTCTCCAGGATTAATATGGTCCATATACAGACACAAGACTCTGCCACAAACAAAGTTGCAAAGACATTTAATCAGCTTTTATTGTTTAGGAAAGTGGAGAAAAAAAGGATGAAATGGTGTGTCAAGGTATCCTTTCCTGGCAGTTAGTGAAAGACACTATGGTGGATTGAAAGGATACACAGCACTACTGACTTCCCTTTGCAAACCCTTGATATCTCAAGTGTTATTAAAAACCAGCATCCAGAAAAACGCAATCATTTCATCCATTAAATCATTCAACAGTGATGGAATAGTGCAGTGAGTTGACCAGTCACACCAGAGACCAAGCCTATCAGTTCGAAGTGTACAAAGGCCACCGAGGGGCCTCAAGCCACAGCATGGTCGGGGGTTGCCACTGCCCCACAGGTGCCAATGTTATGGGCTAGAAGGCAGCCCCTGTCCCCAAATCCAGATGACCAAAGTGACTCACAGCAGCAGTATTCCATAGGTAGAACAGGTCTGTGGAGTCCTCATTACCCAGCTCTGGCAGGTCTCCCCAAGAAAGATCATGTGCAGGACGTGATGCTGTTCCCCTGCCCATGGGGGATGCTCACACACGCAGGTACAAGAACACACATTCTCCTGGTTACACTAAATAAGAGTGTTTTAAATGTTAACTTATCAAAAATACACTAGAGGAAAAAGAAACAGTGTGGATGTTACCCCCTACTAATGAGGCACTAATGCATAATTATTATAATACACACGCTTCTCTCCACAGAGGAATATTTATAAACACTGAAACAGTAGAGTTTGCACTGGAGTCATACATACAAATTGTTTTTCTCCTGCAGTTGGTGGGTTTGGGGTTTTTCTCTTAGTGTAGTAATATTTAAAGCATTTCGTAAGTCTATATGCAGTCATTTAAAAACTTGGAGAAACCTGGGCCTTTACTATTTCCTGCTGTAAATGAGAATATAAAGACATAAAACTAACTACAACTAGGGGCATAGCTTATATTGTACTACACTACATTATCCCTAGGAAACCAGTTACCCCACGTTTGGTTTCCAAGCACACATGCTTTAGGAGGGAACAGCAATAGAGCTACGAGAGGAAGACCTGACACAAGCTGCAGTTGAAAGGCAGACAGGAGTCCAAAAATCATATCAGCGACTCCCACTCCCTATTCCCTCTCTCCCGTACCTAGGAGTTGCTCATGGCAGACACCAGTGAGTCGCCCACGTGCTGAACCCCACCAGAGGCATTGCTGCTGGATAAAGCCAGATCCCTTGGAGGAGGATGGAGGCAGGTAGTACCTGCTCTGCTCCACAGTGCAGGGAATGCTGTGGCTGCATACCAGAGTACCCAAATGCAGCACAGTTTCACTGCCCCATTACCCCACTTACGCTGACTGAAGACTTTATGGGTAATGGGGGATCTCTGCAGTATGTGGGAAGCATCCCCCAAGGCCAGGCAGTGCAGGACAGTGGCAGGAGCATGCCAGGACAGTACCCTGCAGCACACCAGCACCTCTGGTGAACCTGCCTGCATCTGGGTGGAGTCTGGACCCAACTGCATGGCTAATTAAAAACAAATTGCCATGAATATGAAAATGCTGCTGGAAGATCCCAGTAGAGGAACCAGGTCCCTCCCAGAGCCAGAAGAGCAGAGCTTGCTAAGCAGAGAAGGTGGTGTTGCATGCCAATTAAAGCTGAATATCAATAAATAGCAGTATATTAAAGAGGAAGAGAACCACCCACCCCACTTGCAGTGCAGGCATCCTCTGGACCTAGATCTGTAATGAAGTTCACCACACTAAAAACCAGACTCATTTAACTGGGTTTAGCTTGCAGCTCACACTAAATAATATTACCTTGGAAAACATAACAAGGGGAGTGAAATTAGGGATATAAGAAGCCCTTGTGGAAATGTAAAACATTGAATCACTGTATATTTTTCTACTGCCTAGATGTGCTGTACTTGAGGAAACATTCTCCATCACCTTGACAGCATGCTTCCTTTCTGTATACTGAAGTTTATTTACCTGAATTATTAATGTTGCTTTTGTTTGTAGCTATATCTTAATTTTCTTCTTTTCATTCACCTGTCATGATTGTTTTGATTCACATCCCAGGATGATGCACAAAATATTTCCTTTGGAAACACTGTAGTGTCACCAATATTTTTGCTCTGTTAACAGATTATTCTGTCTTCACAGTAAAACCGGATCATTTCCTTTTTTTCATGAAAACTGTCAATCACTGAGATTATGCTTTAAATGTATTGAGCAGATAAAAGATAGAATTTAAACTACATATCATATGTCAGCAGAGAGCACCAAGTGCCCTGCAAATATAGAAAGGAAGCAATTTCCTCCTCCTCCTCAATGAAAAACATGCCCACAGCAGCAAAACACCATCCTGAAACAGTTAGTAATGTTCATGACTAAATTCTTTTGCATATGACGTCAAGTAATGCAGTTTCACTGCATATTTATTTCTTTCGTGATGCATTTATTATTTGTGGATAGAAGGTGAAATGAACCCTGTGGATTTCATTCTGCATTCAATCTTATTTATCATTTCTTCTGCCTATGATAAGATTCTGGAGAGCAGAAAGATATATTTATGTTGGTTTAGATATATATATATATGGTGATGTTTTATGCAGTAAAAGCTGATAAAGACAAAGGTGAAGGATTGCAGTAATTAAATGTCAGATGAAAGTTCACAAATTTTATAGTACAAAAAGAAAGATATTGGAAAGTTTTGGTGATATCTCTTTTAAAACATGTTTTAAAGTTTCTCTTGGGGGAGTAGCGTAGAAAGAGCACTCTGCTTACCTAGAAGTTACCTAGAACTCCTCGGCCCCCCTTTTTTCCCCCCCAAGTATAATGTCTGTCCAAGTTGTATACAAAATTTAGAAAGATCCCCCTGAACACACGCTATGAGAGACCACATGTACAAACAGCACACCATTTCAAACAGACTAGGCTCATTGGAAAGAAACTTTTCCTTGTTGTTTGCCTTTGATTTCTTTCAGAAGGATAAAATGAAAGGGACAGTGATACATATTTTAAGCCCTGTGAATTCACAATGGGGCTTTAGAATAAAGAGGTAAAAACCTTTGAACTAAACAAAGGTCCATCACAGTGCACTTCTTTTTTCACAAGCACCTTATAAAGGAAATTATGCCAGAGAGGGCCCAGCTGGCTTTTGCCACTACACCTCCCCTCCACAACACCCAAGCATCCTTCCCAGCCCCTATCAATCTCCTGTATGCCATGTCATTGACTCCTCTTGGACCTGATCTCTTATCTCATAGAGCTGTTTTTCAGTCGAATGCCCTGTGAAAGTATCCACTCATGAGCTTACATCTGAGTGTCTCTTTGTACTAAGCAAAGCCTGTAGTCTAGCAGGCTGCATTAACTTGATTAAAGTGGGACCATAGACAGTTACTTAGGCTCTTACTTTGCTCTTAGATTAAAGACAAGAAAGCCTCCTTCTCTCAAGGTTTTTTTGCAAAACTGCAACTTTCAAAAGGGTCAGCAAAAGACAAAGGCTCTTATAACAGAAGGGAAGAGGCTTTTATAACAAATGATTTCTAATTGCTCCTTTGTTCCAAAAAGACAGCAGTTATACCAGCTGAAACATAACAAGCCATCAGCATTTCTTGATGGAAAGCTTGTACACAGGGCTGCAAAGGAAGAGCTTTCTCCAAGTTCCAATAATTTAAGAAAAACATTATTTCCTTGTAAATAATACCTTATTTAATCCACTTAAGCCCAGAAGAGAAGCAGGTATGAGTGGCTGCGCATAACAGTCTGTTTTCACTAGCAGACTGTAGAGCTGCTTGTGAATTCCTTCCGTTTCATCTCCAAGGAGCAAAACAGGGAAAGGGCTCGGCCGTGGGGTTTGCCCCTGTGTATGACATTTCATATTCCTTTACCCAATAAATTCTAATGAGGGAATCAATGGGCCAGATCCTGATCTAATGCCACAGACTGGATTATTTTGATTTTATAGATGTGCGAGGGTTATTAAAAAAAAAAAAAAAGAAAAAATAAATCACAGTAACCAGACTCATATTTGCAGCAGATAAGTGTTAAATACACCACCAGCTTTGAAAAAGCAATCACTTTTCATGCTTAGCTGCTAACTACAACAACATTTCTGCAGAATAGAGTTATATACTTCTCTGGACATGGTCTACTCATTAGCAAAATGTACTAATCTTAGATTTTCTTTAAATTCCACTGCGTAAGCATGCATCCATATCTGCATGCATGAGTGCACACAAATGAAGCTGCTTATTTCTAGGTGAGGCTCAATGTTCATTCAACCGCCCCCCTAGGTGTGCCCAGCACTCAGCTACAGCTCAGGGCACTGCAGTCTCTGCCCAGCTCTGGTTATAAGCTGGGCTTTGTGAGTGCTTCAGTCTTACAGTTGGTAAAGGCAGCAGTTGTTGAGTCCAAAACTACATCTACGAAGCTGGGAGAGAGTTTTCTGTCCCAGCCTGATGTGTTAAGCTGTACATGGGTAATATGGACAGGAGAGAAAGAAGATGGCATATAGCCTAGGATCTGTAGAGAGGGAAAGCATATCACAGTGCCATGCTCACCAGGAAGAGGCTGCACACCACAGGTTTTAGCTGAGGCTCTCAGGAGACATGGGAACAGGCTGCTCAGGGAAGTGGTGGAATCACCAACCCTGGAAGCATTCACAAACGGTGTAGAAGAGGCCCTTAGTGACATGGGTTAGTGGTGGCCTTGACAGTGCTGAGCAGTTGAAGATCTTAAAGGTCTTTTCCAACATGATTGATTCTATAATTCCATGGTTGCATTTACAGCTTCAGTAGGAAGATTTCAAAAGGCACACAGGTGAGTGGGGACACAGAAACCCTGATGTGCCTTGATGACCCCAGATACCTGGCAGTTAAAGATGCAGAGGGAGCACTGGATGTGGCCACCTTCTTTCCCCCAGCATTGGTCAGCTCTCTGCTTGTTAGACCTTTGCAGCAGACTGCCTCTGCCTGCCAGTGCCCAAAGGTGCTACTATGAAGCCCGAGTGCCCCTCCACCAAGAGACAGGATTAATCCTCATTACATAGTCACTCTTCCTGCCCTGCTCCACCTGGAATATCCTCTGGAATCCCTGCCCTCTGCTTAGCCAACACAGCAGCCTCTCTCCCTCCTTCCAGAGACAGACAAGGTGACTTTCTGGGGCAGGAACTATGCGGCTCCTCTGTAAAGTGCTGTGGACACTCTGTTACAGTAGGAATAGTAATTACTGATAATACATAGCATTAACAACAAAGCAGTGAAAGAGCTAATGGCATTTCTTTGGAAAAAGAAAAAAGGCAAACAGAAAACTATTTTCCCCTTGGAAAAAAACCCAGAACATTGATTACTCTTAAAGGGACCCTCTCAACTTCCCTTTGAGGACTCCCATTGATCTCAGACCTGTTTTCCCTCGCAGGCAAAGAAAAGATAAGTATTCTCTTGACATTCTCCTTTCTTCAACAGACTGGGCTAACAGGGAGATTTTTATTTCAAATATACACGTAGCTATGATGTACACTGGACTCAGCTTAAGCCCCTCTGCACATGTACAATGGCACTTCGCGCAACAGCCTTTCTTTCCGTCATGGTATGCAGAGGGAATAATGATAGCAGTGCCCCTTTTGCCGCTCACAGGGCTCCGGCATGCGACCAAGAGCCCATGTACACACAGAGAGAGCATAAAAATTAAACTGATTTGGGGAAATTAGTTCAAGTGGCACCTGCTGTTTTGGGATCTCTAGGGTTGAGGGTAGCAATGATACAGGCTAAAGGCCAAATTACCAATGAGACACATGCACATATCACCATATTCTTCAATTCAGAGTCTTATTTGACAGACAATAAAATACAGGAACACGAATGTACAGACTTACATATTTTGTTATAGGATTCTTTAAAAACAGTTGCTGGTAAAACAAGATTTCCTATCACAAACCAAAAGATATCTTCAGCCAGCCTTTTGTTAATCTAGTGACTCCCAGTTTACTTAAACAGGGACTGTATCTGCAGGAGCTCTTTAGATGAAGGAGTCCCACAATATTGGGATGATTGGTCACTTACAACTTAAAGAAACTTACAGCAATGACAACTGACCAAAGACAAACATCTCTGAGAGCATCAGGGAAAGAGAAAGAGTGAGAGGGTGTGTGAGAGAAAGAGAACTTCACTTTCTCATAGAAGTAAAAGGAGGACAGTTACACCTGGCAGCTTTCTGATTAGTGGAGTTGGGGTTCTTGGTATCAGGCTTGAACCCACTTGTTTTCCCTTCTTTCTCTTTCCTTCTGCTTCTGTCTCCTGCTATGCGTAGACCCCATAGTTATACAGAAGACCTACACTGATTCTTATGGAGTCTTTTTAGATGCACATGCGCTAACAAAAAAAAAGGGCTCTTAAAAGCACTGTTTGAGGCAGTACTGACAGAAAATAAAAGGTTGCTGCTAATGCTGAGCTAGGGGAATGGTAGATGGCTTCTCCCACAAACACAAGGGAGATGACAGAGAGCCATTACCTTGGAAATCCCACCCAGAGAAGGATTATCAGTAGCTACCAGCTCTTTACAGCCTTCTGAGTTTGTCCACAGAGGAAAACTGCACAATCACACCTGGAAGGCAAATTGCACGGTGGTGCATTCCTGTCCTGTAGCCATTAACAGGCATCATGACCCCTGAGGTGGCAAGGGAAAATGGCAAGCTGATTCAGGAGCATTTAAGACTGACTGCTGATCAAGTCCATTTATCTTCTTTAACTGCTAAAAGCTCCTACCTGGCTCACCCAAGGCACCAACCCCCTGGGATAACCTTACTGTTTAACCCTTGCAGCTTCACATCAGTATTAGTTATGAGCCAGTGGGTTGCCTGGGCACAAGCAGGGAGCTCTGTATTACAGCTTTCCCATGAAGAGAGTTGAGATGCAGCTCCTAGACCTGTGAGAGTGGGAACCCTAGGTGGGCCAGTCAGGGACATAAAGACCTGTTAGGGTCCTCAGGGCCCTGATACAAGCTTACTTTGGTTTAAGGGTCCTACCCTTGGCAGCACACTTTTCCTCCCAGTGAAGGGTTTGAGGATCCAGCTCTCCAAGTTTCTTTCCCAGTCTTCTCCAAAGCCCCCAGCTTAACACCTGAGGCAAAACGTGCACATGGACCCACACCAATGCACCAGCCACAGTCTCCAGATGCCTGAAGTCCCTGGTCAAGAATGAGTTGGTCGTTGTAAAAACATCCAGCCTTCCTCCTCCCAGAGATGCCATCTCAGGCCAACCAGCCCCACAACTGGTTCACCCTACCACATAACTGGAAACAGCCACCATCACCCAAGAGTTCCAGCAACACCCTGGAGCTGGGGAAGAGCCTTCTTCAGCCAAAGGCCACATGCACACAGAGCCAGAGGACAATTTTGGCTGCAAAGTGCTGCTGGAGATCATCTGGCCCAATCTCACCCTACCCAGAGCCCAGGTCCTGTTGCACCTCCTGCAGGGCTTCTCCTAATGCTGCTGCCACTGAAGCTGGAGCAGCACTACGCACTTCAAGGGGGGGTGTGTTGCAGAATGATTCATAGCTGCATAATTCACCTATTTATTTTGGCTTTCACACCTTCTTGCCTAAATTTGCAGCAGAGCTGGTACACAGCGTCTGAGTGAATTGGGTGCCCAGGTTTTATTTTAGTCTGAAGCAAAGTGATGATATGCACATATGTGTAATGTAGCACAAAGGCATGTTTACTGAAGCATGCCACCACGATGCTCCAGTTAGAAAAAAAATAACAAGCAACAAATCTGTTTCATCCCCAGCCATACATTAGAAACCATATCTAGCTGTTATTTAGATCATGACCAGAGTAGCACTTTTGGGTATAAATATAGATTTGCATTACAGTCCTCTGGTGTGTCTCCACAGCCGTGGATGGCCAGGGATTAAAAACTGTGTGTGCGTTTGCATGTGTTTAGACGTGCATTATGCGTGTGTGCATATGTGTATGTGTGAGAGTGTGCTCAGTACAGGCTTTAAATACCATTTTCTAACATTTGTTTGAAATTGCTTTAATTTTTAGCTGCTGAGGATGAGGTTTCAGAAGCAAGTGCTTCGAGGGAGGCTGCTCCTTGTGTAAATACCTTACTTTAGAATGAAAACAACCCATCTCTACCAGGGAAACGGCTACAAATGGGCTGCCATTAACTTTTGTTACTTAAGTAGGTGCCTGTAAAGGGCCAGGTGGTGTTTATGCAGATGAATGAGCATGTTACAATGTGTTCTTCCTTTTGGATAAAACATTAGCGTATCAGATGTGACAAATCAGATGTTCATCTTCCGCACTCCTGCATTATTTTACATTGAGAATTAGATAATGTGCTGGCTTAGCTTTTTACTTCGGGGTGGGCTCCCCCCCCCCCACTTTCTTCTTCTTCTCGAGAATAATTTTATACGTACAGTTCTCCCAACACTCTGCATAATCATAGCCTCACCGTCTGTCTAACCAGAGAGGTATTATGGTAATGGTGTATTTGCAGGTAGCAGGCTTTGCATTAGATGGAAGTACACATTGTTTAACACACTGCATAATTATTGTGGAATGGAAATAATGGACCTACATGTTCAGGGGTTTGTTTCTAATTCTGTTTCCCTACCAGATCAGCAGATAATTCTTGTGTTTCCAGCAGCAGCGGCAGCAAGATAAATATTGGAATGTCTTACAACCGGAGGGATGCAAATAATGGAATCCTCAGTTTGGTGGCTAGACTGGAAAAATAACCTTTCCTTTTGAGCTGATATGGGGAAAAAAGGCATTCGAGTTTCGTAACAAGAAGAAATACACACTATTTCGTGCTTATGACTGATTCAGTTGTCTTTAGCCGCATTCGGCGTCAAAAAATGACCCTCAGATTTTAAAAAACAGAACCTTTAACTTTATAAAAGAAATCCAAAACTGTTTTATCCTTTCATTTTGTTATATTTGTCTATCTGAAGTTTTCAGTTTTCACCATCAGAAAGTGGCATTTTTAATGAGCAGATTACGTGCCTGAGATATTTCACTTCACTCCGATTCAAATGTTCAACATTAATTTCAAGTCTCTCTGACAACTGGATCACAACTGCTCTTCCTTTTGTATATCATTTCTTTACACTGTCAAATCAGGGCAGTTTTCCACTTTGAGGAGGTTGAATCTATTCAGCAAATGACACAGTCAGGGCCCATATGCCCTGTATATTTTGCCATTAATTGTCCTCAAAGGATTGATGTCTGTACAGCTACTTTGAACTGTATAAACCTGATTCCTTTCTTTACCAGAAACACAGACCGGTCTAGGAGGAAACTATTTCTATCTAGGAGGAAACAAGGATCCACATTTCTTTATACTGGAGAAGGACCATAGCAGTGCCCAGCCCAGACTAAATCCATACACATCTCATGTGTGGGGCCAAATCCATCCCATGGGAATTCAGTTGGTGGAAACAACTTGGCCATTATTTTTATAGAGCCAACAAATTGGTGGCTGACTGTATTAAAGACACAAATCATGAGTACAAGACCAAGTGCCTAAGGACTCAGTGGGCCCCACAGCTGCAGAAAGGCTTTGCTGACAGTGGGTTTCCTGAGTGGGAGATGAGCACCTATGGGATATTGCAGGGAGATCTGCATGGCAGAGCCAGCCAGATGGGATTTGATGGGAAAAGACAGACTGGGCTCTCCTTGCCTCGCAGGACATCACATCTCTTCCTGTGGCAGGGAGCTGAGACCTTCCAGCTTGCCGAGGGTCTAGCTTCACCCCAGTGCAAACAGGACTGGAAAATCAGGGTGAGGTACTTCTTTTTCACTATTAAATAGGTGCATTTAATTCACCAAGCTTCCCTTTATTTGAGTGACACCAACAGAATACACAACTGCTCCAGTTAAATGCATAGCTCATTTCTGCCTACATCTTGAAGGCAACATGTTCAGATGTATTCAAAATCAAGGCTGCAAAAGAATTTCTCATCATCAAAGACAGCAGCTTTAGTTCCTGTAATTGTGTTGTTTTGTCCAAGGCTGAAAGGATAAAACAATGCTGCTGGGGGACTGCAGACACAATACCTGTGTGGTCTCACTGTCATGTGTCATGCAGCCATCTCGGTATAAGCACTGCACAAGGCCCCATAAGGATAGCCTAAATTTACCTTCTGGTTGCAGAAGAGTGGCAGCATGCCTGTGGGGAGCATTTGCTCCCATCATCCTGAATGGGATGCAAATGTTGGATAACATCCACAGGCTGTTGGCTGGTCCCTGATTTGGTCAACCCAGCCTCAGGAGCTGATACTGACCAACCTGTGGCTCTTATCAGCTCTAGAGTGACCTACTAAAGGTTTATTTCAGCTTCCTGTTAAAATTACAGGCAAAAAGACTCTAGGAGGCAGCCTGAAAGAGAAAATAAATATTTCCACAAACTCAAGCTGTGGACACAATTTAGAGGTGCTTTTCACTGGGAGTTATGAATATTCAACCAAGTGAGGACACAACTCCAAATCTCCGAGTCTCTCCAATACACCAAGCACAGGAGATGTGTGCTGAGCTCTGGGATGGGAACAAGTACAGCAGCAGGATGGGGGTTGCATCAGCAGTGCCTTGGCTCTGCCTCTCACATTAGTGGGACTTTACACTGGCCAGCACAGACAGCTTCATTCTCTCTGACAGGGGCCTTCACATCCCAAGGACCCTGGAGAGAAGGAGTTATCCCTGCTTGACTTCCAAGTGCATTGCTGGAGCAAGGCCAGAAGCGCTGCCCTTGGGTGGACATTTCTTCTGCAGCTTCCCTCTGAACTGCTCATTTGCTTGCTGCCTAACTTCTTCTGAGCTTAGTAAGAAAAAGCTTTGCAGGACCTCTGCTTCCTGACCTAGCCCTGTCACCCACACCGAGCTCTAATCAACCCAAGAGGAACTCACTCAGTGTCTCTTGCCTAGAGAAGACCCTCCCTCATAAACCCTCCATACTCCACAGCGAAGATTCCCCTTGGGGAAGGAAGCAACCACTTTCTGCAAGACATTCATCAGTACCAATGACCTCATCTCTATCAACATGTCTATAATGTTGACAGGCATGCTCTCACCGCACACTCATAGAAACCCCTGTTTTCAGCAAAGAACAGCCTCACAACCGAAGACATTATTTGCTGTTTATATTATTGCAAAAAATAATATTTATTCTCTATAAATAAACTCTTCAAATAAATACTCTTCATACAGAATTGCCACAATGCAGGCAAGAAGCTTTATTATTCCCCAGAAGTGGCAGCTTGTTTTCAACTTACCTAAGAGAAGTGCTGCTGGGGAAAATACAGCTAATGAAACAGCCATGATTTTATCTTCCTGTACGTCAACATGTGGGGGTTTATTTAAAAAGAAAGAAAGAGATGGAACAATAAGAGTTATCAATCCCCTTCCACGACTTACTCAGATTTGGTTTAACACCGCAGGTCTCAGCATGTATAACACTGATTTCCGCTAACTGGTCTCAGCCTAGTATTTTCACACCTTTTTTGTACTAAATGCTTACAACTGGTCACTCCACTAGAAACTGTCACCATGACACCTTTATTTAGAATTTTAACAACACAAAAAGTGCCAGAAACGAATTTCGAAATAATAATCTTTTATTGTTTGCATTGCAATAAATTTCTGCAAATACATCCCATTAGCTTTTTATACAATTAAACACATAATGCCCAACTGTTAAGGTATCAGCCCAGCTGGGTACAGATGCAGTCCGCTGCCAGCCTGAACAGAGATCGGTTGTCTTTTAATAATTACCTGAATAAAAGAAAAATAATGAAGTGCTGCAGATTGCTCATCCAAACTGGTAAAAAGCTGTTTGCAAAGGATAACTACGAGGGGAGCGAGACACTGGGTTTTGCTAAGAAATAATTCTCAGGAATATCAGCTCTCAATTTACTACTTGTACACCACGGGCCAGTTGAAACTTGCAGGATGAGCCAATTTGCCACAGCTCTTGTTTTGAGTCTTTGTGAAGCTGCTGCGCGAGCACAGTGGGGACTGCTTGCATCTATCCCTGGAGTCAATCAGTGGGCCTTTGTTTCCCGCTGGTCAAAAATATCAGGTGGCTTTGAGAGTCTAATTATCAATGAAAAATTAAATCCAGAACAGGAACATAGCCACGAGTTGCCCCCTGCCTTCTGCCCTCATTCATGGGGTGTGAGTATCGGGATATTTGTTATAATTCAAAATGTATTCAAGCCAAATTGGGCACTTCAGGGGTGGGAAAGACAGAAACCTGAACATGAAAATGGGAATGGAGAGCCTCAGTAGCAAATCAGCAGATTTCTCCTTCTGTTCCCTTAGCAAATGGGGTGTGGAGCCCTGATTGGGCAAAGTATATTCTTGGAAGAGCCGCCCATCAGGGTTTTCTTATTAGGAATATATTAAAATTAGTTTATACCTATGTGGTTTCCTGGCCTTAGGGAAGTTTGTAAGTTGGATAAACTACCAAATCAGGGTCTAGCTCTCACAGGACTGGAACAAACAGAAGCAAAGACATCTGTCAGGGCACAGAGATCAAAACCCTCAGAAGAGGCACAGTCTGAAGACAAGGGAGAGAGCACCAGCCAGCCAGTCACCAGCACATCTTGCTCAGAGACACCCTTTCAGCATCACAGAAACCAGAAGACAACAACATAAACCTTCTCTGGCTGAGACATTACGAGTACAAAGCCACTAGAAATAGTGCACAATGGCTGGGTGAAGTTGTAATGTCTATTCACCTTCCATTCAACACAGGGAGACAAAGCAGACATCTCAAATGCTTGCCATGGTGCAGGTCTGGACTCACGCTTACATCAGCCTTCTAGCCCTGGGTTCTAAGTGAATCTAGAAGAAAACAGTCCTGAGCACCCCAGACCATATATATTCCTTTGCCTGTTGGTCATTTCCTGGCAATCAGCACTCATGGTTTCTCACAAGGGATGAATCTGCTTCCCAGTGGGACAATAACCACTGAAGCAGAGAGGGAGGTGTTACGCAAACATGCAGTAGCTAATGGAAGTCAGCAGCTCTGCTTCTTCACTTTCCCATCACTGTCTTTGCTTCTGAACATGTGTATGAAATGCAGCCACCCCCAGGTCACAGGTGAGGAATCATCTGGGTGCTGTCCTCACCCATAGGCTATAGGGGCTGTAGGGCCCAGGGGAGGACCCTTCCCAGGCTGGTCCCACCCACACCATCTCAATGAACATGACCCTCTCACTTCACAATTAGTCTTAACAAATATTGTGTTGTACCCAGAGAACTGAGCACGCACAATCCACAAGCGAGTAGTGCTTCTGTCTGTGTACCTGTAGTATGTCCTACATCCTTTTGCTGATGTACTGGGAGAGAAGGATCCTGGGACAAAGAAAAAAACCAAGAGAAAATAATAGAAGGAACAGAGAGACACTGCTAGTGAGCACCAAGGCTGTACCAAAGCCTCGTAACTCTTAAAGCTCTTAAGCTGTATTTGCAGCTGCACAGCAAGGAACTCTGTCAGAGACCTTCAGGTAGCTAAAAACCTTCTCTGTCAGTGATTTTCCCCAGAAAAGTGCACAACAAAAGCGATCATAACTGTTCCTCAACCCAAAAGAAGGAGTTGTATCTGCGCCACTCACTGCATATACAGATATGCTAAATAAGTACTGAATTAGCAACACTCAATGTCTGGGCTGTGGACACCCCTGTCCTCTCATGACCAGGAACACTTTCCTCCTCTGCTAAAAAAAATGCCTTAAGTGGTTTTTTTCCTCCTAGGAAATCACTTGGAAAGAACCTGGAAATCACTTCCAGTTCCTCCATCCCTGACACACCAGATGAAACATGGCAACAGCTCAGAGCTGTCTGATCTGAGACCTTCTCCAAAAGGAAATAACCAAAAGGAGATCACTGTCAACCCAGTCACTGAGCAGAGAGAGCAACCACCTCCAGACCAGGCTTTTGTCTAGCAGAGAGAACACTGCATGTGTATTAGTTTGGGTTGGCCACACAGTTTGGATGCTTGTTTTTGTTCTAACACAAAGTCCTGGGAGACTGCACAACAAACACACAGCAGGCTGGAGTGGTGAAAGGGTAGAAGTGGATGGGTAGAAGATGCTTTGCCATTCTGGGTTTAATTACAGCTCTTGGTTACCTCTTGTTCTCACTGGGAGCTCGGTGGCAAATGTGAAAGGACTTCTGCAACACATGAAAACCCAGACTTTACTCACACTCTGGTGTCACGAGGGCTGTTCCGCTATTAAAGGGTATCCACATGAGTAAGGGATGGTGAGTGTACAGAAGCATTTGCAACATCAGCTCCACAGCTGGCTCCTGCCACAGCAGGACTGCTGACAGCTCATCCCCCTGTGCCTCCTCTCCATGTCGGCTGCTCTGCTCAGGAATCACAGCCTTGGACTTCACCAGCCAAACTCAGCCATATAAATACAGGTAAAGTTGTCCTTACAGCAGGCAAAAAGCTATTAGAAAAATGTTTTAAACAAATGCATTCTAAGATTTTCATCCTTTCGACTGGAACACCTCAGTATAGTTTTAAACGCTGTTTAAGGTTGCATCATACGTTTTATACTATAAATTATTAAATGACTTAATGGACAATGCATTAGAAGGAAAACAGGCAAATTACAGAATAATTTAACTGTTGCAAAGAAGCAGAGCAACTTGCAGGACGTAAAACACTCTATTTTGACACAGAATGCCTGAAGCTAAAGCAATTAAGGCTGCAAAATATTGCCGGCTGACATGATGTGTATGTAAATTTGTCATTCATTGGCAAGGGTTTGTAACAATCACGAGTAATGTGCACAATAAAACAACCATGTGGTATAAAATGCTTTCTGCTAAGAGTACTTGGAAAATGGTGGTTATGTATCATTTAAGCATACCATTATTATATACATACAGTAGTTCTTTATGACAAAAGATACCTCTCCAATCCTGGTAGCTCAAAGCCCTTACTTACCACTATATGTGCAGGATCATGAAGGAAGTATTTTTTAATCTCTTTTTAAGAGCTACAGTGAGCTTTTCACCAGAGATCCAAGTTTTAGTGAATAAGCCCCTCCAGGCTAGTTTAAAAAAGCTCACAAACTCCCTGCACTTTGCCAGGAAAGAAATGCCTGAAAGATGCCAATACCTATGTGATTGAGTCAGTTATTTTAAATCAAACTGAGAGCAATAGAAGAGGCAATGAGACCTTTCGAGTTCAGCAGATCAAAAAGCAGTAGATTTAACTATTGATCTTGCTGATCTGTCCAAGCTGCCCGCTCTGGAGCAAGGGAAGGCTTGTGGTGCCAAGGGTGAGCCCAACTGTTTGGGTACTCAGGCTCCTCCCCAGAAGTAGTGGGAAGCAGGAGCCACTCGTTCACAGAGGTCTTTGAAATGAGGCAAGCAACCCCTTCCCCTCAGGTACTATCTGCTATGACCTCTACAGAACAAAAGGAAAAATTCAGTCCTGGGAGCCTGGGCTCAATCTCAAGCCCTTTACTACATGAGGAAGGGGGAAAAAACAAAACAAAACAAAGATAAAGCAGTGCAGGAGGCTCAGATCCCCTCAGCCAGCCCTCAGCCAGCTCTCTTGTGTCCCAGAGGTGCTGCTGCTGCTTTCCAGTACCCCCATGCCCCCCCCCCTCCAGAGAGCACAGGCTCCCAGACTGCCTCGGACATCCTTGCACACTCCATCCCATGACAGAGAGATTGGTTAGTATGGGAAGCCAGCAGCTTAAATCCACAGGACACAGAGCTAGACAAAACCAAACACAAAGCCCAGTGTAAGGTGTCCCATCTCTCCACATGCAGGTGACATGTCCACTAAGGTGCCAGGGTCTCCTGTTTCAGCTTGTTTGGCCCTGACATAAAGAGCATAGACCACTCTGAGCCCAAGTCCATCTCTCAGCAAGACCAGAGCTGGAGACTGCTGAGAGCAAACCATTCTCTGGCCAAACCTCCCTATGCATCTCTGCAAAGCTACCCCAGATCACACCCTCCCTTCCAGCATCTAGGTGCTCCGTCCTGCCATTTTATTTCCCCTGCCCCAAAAGCACAGGGAGGACTGAATCAGATCCCTTGTCCCAGGCTGTTTTCTCTCAACAGCTGATGGGTGAGATTAAATACCAGTGATGATCCTTGACATTGGCAGAGTGTGAGTGAAGTCTTGTCTCACGGGCACAGGCATCTCAGTTCCCAGCAATGCCTTGGCCTCCATCAGCATCCCTCAGACCATGTAAAGAAATCCCCCAAACTGCCACATGCTGCATCTATTGTCCTTAAACACCCCGTTTGTGGGGTATAGAAAAGGAACAGAAACCCCAAAGTGCCATGTTTTGTGACAGGCAAAAGTAAGGTGAGCACCCACCGGAGATGCCCTCTTTCCCTGAGCACCGCAACAAACACATTGTGCTACAGTCAGTGGTGACACAGTGATGTCTCAGAGAGAATGTGGGGCAACTGCATTCAACTACAGTGGCTGCAAGCAGATACTGAAGTCAGCATCCTCTGCATTCCCACCAAAAGATCAAGATCAGCCAAGTGTTCCTGCTCAGGACCAACCTCTTCCTCTGGGGCTCTGGGAAGCTGTCATTGGAAAATTAGCATTTCCAATTGTTGTGCCAGCACTGGGGCATCTCTTGGCAAATGGTGATGCTGTAGCGGTGCCTTGATTCCTTGTCTGGTTTTCACCCAATGTCCAAACTCATTTTTTTTCAAGTCATTCTCTTGCAGCTTGATGCCAAAGGGTAAGAGAAGAAGGTGCTGGAAAAGGGTGAATTTTCAACCATCTCTCCATATAAATAGAGTGGGTTATGCATGCCTCTCTGAAGTACAGTATTAATCCCAATTGTGCCATAAAATATATATGACTCACTTGAGCCTTGTTCTCTGGTGAATTATGAACTATTATATCTCTCATGGGATAAGTATTATGTCTCTTAAGAGACCATCACCTTTTCTCTGTTTTATAATATAAAACTTCATCGAAACCTGCCGTGCCTGTTATAAGCAACTCCTCATAATGCACATTAAACCTTTTCTTTTTACAGCTTCCTTCGTTTAGCTGATAGTCACATCAGGGTGAGTTCTTTCAGATGTAGCATAAGCATAAATTAGTATGTAAGAGAAGCAGTCATTTAGCAGAATTTTTCTTTAATAAATCTGGTGATATTTATATTTCATCACAGAGCAGAAAGATTTTTTTTACACATTTAAAGATTTATCCCTGTAGTAAGTATCCAATTAATAGGGCTTTAGCATACAGACAGGATTTGTATTTATGCTGAAGAATATGTGTTCTCATTATACTTTTATTCTCATGTTAGATTCATTGTGGGTTCCATTATAATTTAGTTTAGTAGCTCCGTTTTCTAATTCTTTATATTTACATGTCTTTTCCAACAAAAAATAATAATACATAAATAATACCTGACAACACTTTGCAGATTTTCTCTATTTGTATGCTTCAGTTCTCCAAGCATTTTGGAATGAAAATGTTATGAACTACAAAGGAAATCTCGATGTGATCTCTATTACATGAAAAATTATCATTTTTATATGCTCTTCACTCAGCCAAGTTCTTTCCAAGTTCCAGTTTGCAATGCATGAAAGTAGGCAAGAAATGGTAACAAAACCAAGTAGAAATACTCAAGACATACACTTAAAATTCAATGCATTGCTGTAATCAGCAGTGTCAGAGGACAGCCTGCTGCATTGCAGCAGAGAGCTCCTTTCTATTTACTGCCACATGTGGTTTTCCATAGGGTTTTTGGCTTCCTGGTGTGGGGTATATGATAACACAACCCTACCGCTGCTAATCTGCAAGAGAATGATGTTCGGTCAGTAATGCTTTACCCAGTCCTTAACCCAGCCTGCTCAGCTTTCTGTGGGATGAGGGTTTGGAGCTATGGTGAGACCAGCCTCACCAGTCACCAGTTGACATTGCAAACAGGAGATCTTAAGCTTCCAAGGCAGCTGAGTTTCACCACAGACATAACATTACACATAAGAGCCAAATCTGGCCAAGTGCTGTTGCAATAGATGGTGCTTTCATTTTGTAGTGTACCCTCTACTGGGAAAAAGAAAAAAACAAAAAAAACTTTGTATGAGATATCACATCTAATTATTCCTGTTGGGCTGTCCCAGAGAAATGTCAACAGTGCATTGTAAGTGCTAATTGGGGTGTCCATGCTCTGCAGTAGATTTGGGATACAACACCCAAGACTGGGGAGGTTAAGCGTGTTTTAGAATACTGTACTGTAATGAGCTTAGTCTCCATGGAAGAGGCACAGCCTTGCAGCACTCACTTCACTGTGGTGCTGCATTGCCCAAGCCACACACGAGCATGCTGGTTAAGGCAGGCTGCCCATGGCCACCACCAGTCACGAGGGAAGGTGAGCAGTCTTCCTAGGGCATGTTGCCGAGTGCTTGGCAGAGTGAGGTGAGGAGAAAAGGGAAGAGAAAAAGAGAAAGGAGAAAGGGGGGAAAGGAAGAAAAAATCAGACTGCTAAGGAGTGAAATAAATAAGAAGTTGCCAGCGTGCTTACCTTGCATCCCTCTGGTTTAGGCAGAAAATCTTGCTGAACTTTTAAGCTTATGTGAAGTAAGGTTGGAGCTGTCAGCACCTATACTGGGACTCCATTGCAGACACATGCTTTGCTGTTTTTTTCCCCCATAAACCACTCTATGCTTCTTATTTCACGACTTCTAAAACAGAAAGACTACATAGTTTGAATATAGGGACAGTGACGGTACTTAAACCCACAGGAACCAGACAAATTACTAGTGGTAAATCCCTGAAACAGGCCTTTTTGACAGACTTCATTTTCCACATTACTCTGTCCTGTTTTAAAGCACCAGTTTAAGGGAAGCTGCCCATTTCTTTCACACTGCTGGGGTACTGGAGTGTCTGTCGTGTCACCCCATGTTTCTATGCACTTAAAAACTGAATTAACACTTCTACCAGGCAGCCCTTTAAACTTTCAGGAATTCTTGTTATTTCTTCACACAAGGAACACTATTTAAAGCTACAACATGCTTGCTGGTCTTATCAGGCTATAAATCTGATAGGGAGCTACTCCATGGCCTTTTGTGTCATGCAGGATCTCTTGTGCCACTCAGTGCATTTTTGCCACTCCCACAGACAGCATTGCATTGGGTCAGTATCCTGCTTTAAAGAAACCTGTGTATCACAGAAGCCTTTTCATCTCCCAGAGGAGGGAGACAACCCTACAAGAGGGTGTTACTTAGCAGGAAGAGGGTTCAAGCCTAAAACCCATCTGTACTTGTTCAGATGTTGAGGCAAGAATATGAAAAGGAAATCTGAAAGACTATTTTAAGGACAAAGATGAGGCCTCAGGTGTGTTCTGTCTCACACAATCCTGCCATCATTATTATCCTGTATGCTAATGCAGAAGAGGTATGCAATTATTCCTGAGCTTGTTTCACATTTCTTGTTCTTCCTGACCTCAGATTAAAACACAACAGTGCCAGATTCCACAAAAAATATAGGGCAAAACCTCACAGACAGGCTCAAAGCAAAGAGCTGTGCTGGCTCTAGGACAAGGTCTGGGGAGGGCACTGCAGGTGAGGTGCTGGCTCAGAAAGCTCTTTGAGCCATGGGCTGTATCCTTCCACAGGGGAAGGCATACAAGAAGCTGTGTTTCCACCATGTGTTTTCAAACAGGGAGATGCTGTTCTCTGAGAGAAACTCACTATGTGCAGGATTTGCCAAACTGTTCTCAGCGGTGGCATCCTGAGGTTAGCCACCTGGGGAACCCTCTTTTTTAGGACAGTATCCTGAGGGAGCAGCTCCAGTTCCTTTTCCTCACTGCATATTCATAAAGACCACTGCAGCTGTACAATCAAATCATAAATTCTGGTAATAGGTGTTTTACCCTGACTGCATGTGAAAGAAGTGATAAGATACCAGCAAAGCACCCTAGATGTCTGGATGTACCCACACACTGCTGTGCAGAAGTCAGAGACAGATGTTGCCCTGTGTATCTTTAGAATGAAAACACCCAAATGGACACCTGTGCTTAGTACTGAAGGTACCAAGAAGTATTTGCACGTGCATGTCAACCTGGAGAAAAGACCACTTTTACATGTACATGTGGTCATAACAGTCCACAAATCACTGCAGGCCTGCATCGAGGTCTAGAAAAGAGACACACATTGAACAGCTGAAAAACTATCTCAAAACCGTGTGCGCACAGCCTGGATCTAGACATCTCTGACTAATATTTAGCACAGAAGATATATACACTGCACTGCCACACAGAAACACCTACTTCATGTATACTGCAGATCGTGAGGATGGCAAAGAAAATACCCTTTCATTCTATGCATCTTCTTCACTGTCTAGATCCACTATTTGTAGTTTTGTTTGCATTCGGAAATAGCAGAAAACTGGGGGCACACACGCACACACACAAAAAAAAAAAACAACAAACTAAATAAATACTTAATGTATCAGCACCTGTCATACAGTTTCTGTGCACTACCACTATCGATTTCCTGGTAATTCTCCTTCCCTACCCAACTTCATTAAAGAATAAAAGTAAAGTAATAAGTCATTTCACACTCTGTCTGACCATTATACAATAATAGCAAGATTTCATGCAAGGGTACAACATTATGCCCATCTGCAATCACAGTCTCTTTGCAAAAATCTCAATTCACACTTCATATGCAGCTAACCTTGTTACCATTCCCTTCCTAAATCCATCAGTCTTGCAGCTGCACGTCTTCACAGCCCAACATCTTAAAATTCATCACTTTGACACCCTCGCATCCCTACAGGTCAAGCTAAAGAAGCCAACCAAGAATAATTAAGAGGTACCCCAGATGTTTAGTCTACTTTCCTGGAATCGGGTACAGTTATCTCTTCGTACACTAAAGATCTATGTAAGGCGCTTGTTTTCAGGGGATGAGACCTCCGACAAATGTCAGAGCTCTTCCCTCTCCCTCTCCCCCCCCCCCCCCCCCGTTTTTTTTTTTTTTTTTTTACAGGTATAGCTCTTTGTAGTTGGAATTTGAAAAAGAAGCGCGGTAATGAGTAGGTTCAGGGAAGGAAAGGTGTTATCTCATTAAGGTAATTACTGAGACATCCCCGCCATTACCTCGGTTTGAAAATGTGGCAATTAAAGCGCCCTCCATGGCTTCCAGAGACCAGGGAACACGACAATCTCGGACAACTTTTGCGTGCCTAGGGCCGGGCCCCGAGCACGGCCCGGGGCTGAGGGGAGGGGATGTCGGGAGCGGCAGCGGCGGGGGGAGCCCGGGGGTCGCTGTGAGCCCCGCATCCATCGCTGGCGGCGCAGAGAGCCTCACTTGGGCTCCTTTGAAATCCGCTAATTTTGAGGACCTAAGTTTGTGCTCTTCCATTAATAGAAGCTGTTTGTGAAAAATAGGGCATATGAATATGGAAACGGAGTTCTGATGTGCTGGGCGCTCCGCCGGACCTGCTCTCCGGCTGGAAACTCACAGAGGCAGGCACTAGCGCCGCTGCCCCACGGCTCCTTCAACGGCGGGAGCAGTTCAAGGGAGGAACGAACTTCAGGGGCTTTTTCGCGAAACGTGGGCACTGGGGAGCGGCGTCCGCCGGTCCCCGGGGTGTCTCCGGCTCCCTTGGCTGTTATTGCCATGTCCCCGGAACAGAGCAGGCTCTCCTGCTGCGGGACGAGGGTCATATTCGCTGTGATCCCTTTCCCCCGCAAACGGGGCTCCTCGTTAAAGCGGCTACTGGGGAAGAAACCCGGTTGTGTCACCTGCGGGAGACGTGAGCTTAGCAGCAGGACGGAATAGAGTGAGTGAAAAAGCCGTGTAATTCCAACCTGAAACAGTTACTCTCAGCCCATCTCTGCCACTCCCGAGCTGGGGATATTTCTACCGTTATGGAAGGGTTTACCCTTTCCACAGGTGAGCTCAGCCTGGCTGCACCCAGTCTATACCCAGAGCTGGAGCCGAGTCATTCCAGTGGGCTGAGATAAGGACTTAGGGCTACTTACAGCGTGCATTCGCACAGAAGCGTCTTGTGAATTTGGAGGAGGATAAACTCTGGAAAGGGAGAAAATAACGAAAGTTAAAAGCCCACCCGCACAAGAAACGCTAAAAGCTGTAGGAGCTATGAGCAGAGCCGGAGAGCTACACGCGGGCTGCGTTGGTCCCTCTAAACGTAGACAGGGTAACCGGTACGGCAGGGAGCTCCACTCGGTACTGCTTGCTGGTTAGCACCGTCTGAGCCAGACTCGGGTGCTCAGCTGGGAATGTGGATTTAACTTCCGAAGCGCCCAGCTGCTACCACGGGACCAGGACAAGCACCCTCGGAACGGCAGTGCTCACCCCTGTGCCCAGCAAAGTCCCCCTTCTCACTTTCTGCTCTAGTGAAGGCCAATCTAATCCCCCGGGAGGGGGTAGTAATTAAACTTGATCCTGCTGCTACATCCCGCAAGAGAGCCCTTTATTCAAGAGCAGTGGAGCAGTCTACTCGCGGCTGTGCCTCCAGGAGGGCTCGGACAGGAGCCGGAGGCTGCAACGAGTAGCTAAGACCTGTCTGAGCGTAGAAGGAGTTCTCCGAAGAACCTCCCTTGTCGCGCCCACCGGCAAAACACAGCCACGACAGAGCAGAAACAAACCAAAGAGAAAATGGGAACAGGAAGAGCAAAGATGCTCCTGTGTCCCGCCGCGGTCCCGCTGGTATCAGTCCAGAGGGACACGGGCGGGAGTGGATCAGCCCTGTCCCGCTTGCCGCCAGCCGGCTGGAGTGGGAGCAACGTTCAGACATCCGGGACAAAGCCCTGGGAAGACAGCTCCCTTCTCAGGGCAGAAGGAATGGACCCCTAACAGCCCGGGACTGGCCCAACATAAGGGTTTTCTCCGGGGCGGCGGAAAGACAAGTCAGGAGGCGCTTCCGCCGCGGGAGCCTGCCTCAGGCTCCTCAGTCTCCATCACAGGCGAGGGCAGGGGAAGGAAGCCACGAAGTTCGGCCGGACGGTAGGGTCCCCGTGCTGCCTTTCCTGAGCCCCGCGGTGCGGCCCCGGCCAGGGGCAAGGTGGGAAGCTCCGGCGGGCTGGACGCAGGTTACCGGCACGACAGGAGCCTTGAGGAGCCGGGCCGGGCCAGCCCGCTCCTCCTGGCGCTGTCCGTGGTGCTGAGGGCGGGCGGGACCGGGACCGCAGACACCCTCCTGCTTGCGGGAAGAGGGCAAACACTCGCAGCTACCCTCTGGCGACCGCGTCCCCTCGCTTACACACCGCTCGTCTACAGCCTCACAGTTTGTTTCCACGCTTATCACCAACACCAGGTCTTTTAGAGGGGTGTCACTATTTCCCAGTTTAACGCAACGACAGCCCTGTTCATCTGGCAAGAGATGGGTTTCTTTTTTCATATCCACTTCCAGGGCCGAAATCAGGTACTGGCCCTGGCGAGGGCGGAGTATGGAGACCGGGACTGAAGGAATTCAGCAGCTGGGCACCAAGTCTGGGGGTGACCACAGCGAAAGCGTTTGTCTTGAGAGGAAAGGGAACAACACCCGAGCGGGGCAGATGGGGAGGCACAGCTGCCAACGGCGCCGAACCACCTCTGGTGCCCTGTCCTGCGCCGGCGGGGAGGCGGCTCCAGGTAGTCCGGACTGTCGCCAAGCTCTTTGTCCTGCCGTGGCTCGCCGACACACGCAGCCATGTGTCTGGGGCGTTAAACAAGCAACGGAGGGAGCGCTTTCCTGCAAGGCGACCTGGCCGGTCAGCCTGTCTTCTGGTAGGCTCCTTCCCCGTGTAAACGGGGAGTGGTACAAATGGAGTGCTTACATTTCCAGCTCTGCTTTCGGGAAGGGGAGCGATTTCTGCTCCAGACCTGTTCCCGCGCTTTCCAGTTGCATATTGACATAGTTTCAGGGAAAGTCGCGGTTCATCTCCCCTCTACCCCGACAGACCCTGCTTTAGACACCGTTCTACATGGCTTTGAGAACGGCCGTGCTCCCTGCTCCTGCGCTCAGCACCGGGAGCTCCCTCCCCTGCTCAGGCGAGCACCCCGCTGACCCAGGCCTGCCCTACTCAGGAGGCGGGAATTGGGGGACAGTCATCTCTTCTGTGTGAACTTTCCTTCCTTATTCTCACTACTTTTCAACGAGTTCGTACAGTCAAAACCGAGTCTCGATTCAGCCACGGAGAAGAACAACGAGCCGGGACCAGCTTTTCCAGCTGGATCGTATCCTTTTGGGAGAAAGCAGCCCAGGATTCGTTTAGACCCGGGAAAGGGCCCTAAACCGAACCTAAACTTCCTACCTCCTTCCCAGCCCAGATAAAATGCTTTTCCCGGGAACACCTCAGCGGTGAAGGGGACGGGATGCTCTGGCCACTCGGGGTCCCGCTCCCGGCTCCTTCTCATCGGGGGTAATTTGGGGGGCCCGGAGGAGGCGCGGGGAAATAGTCAGCAGCGGCCACAACCCCGGGCAGAGAAAAAGGTGGGCGTTCCCGACCCGCTCCCCTTTTGTTATATCAAGGCAGAGGTCAATATGGTTTTAATGCGAATTTATTAGCAGAGAAATCAGCAAGCCCCTCGCTAATTAGCAAAGCCAAAATAAACGTGCCCTGAGGCATCTATCTTCCTTTTTTTTTTCCTTTTTTTCCCCTTCTATCTCAAATGAAAGGGAACCCACGAGCAAAAACAGAGAGAAAAAAGGGAAGGGGGGGGGGAGGCAAACCCTCAAAGGAGAGGATAATACGGGACTTTATGAATGTTTTATAGGTAATTGCTGTATAACTTTCTAATTTCGCAGGGGGGTGTTCCCTTCCAAAGACTAGGGCCAGAGCCGTCCCCAGAGCCCGGTGGAGGGTCACAGGCCCCAGCCCCGACCCGCGCTCCCCCCCTCGTCCCGCGGGACCCGGCGTGGGGAAGCAAGGCACTGGGAAGGGAACCTGCCTGCCAGGGGAAAGGGAGCAGCAACAAAGATCAAACGCTGGCGGGTCTCGGAGGGCTTCGTGTCCTTCAGGACCCCTCTGCCCTCCCTCCCTCCCTTACTCGTTACTCACCCCGACGGCCGGCGCTCACTGCCTGTCCCAGCTCGGTACGGAGACGGCTGCCGGGGTGATACCGTGTCCCCCAGCCAGACACAACACCGCCGCGCCCTCCCCGAGGGGCCGAGAAAGTGACCAGAGCCAGCCCCTTCCCTGCAAACCCTCTGCTGCCCTGCCCAGGTGCTCAAAATAACGGCGAAGGGCAAAACACCTGGGTGGAGACTCCTTTTTCCTTTAAAATACAGATTTTAAAATATAGCGCAGGCTCTAAAACAGCGAGACTAGGGTGAAAAGTTGAAAAAGTGGCATTTGCCTTTTCTACTCCGAATTTCTTATGTTCTCGTCACGGGGAAAATTAGCTACCTTGAATTTCCACGGTTGTTAAAAAAAAAAAGATAAAGTTTATTTGATTTATTTTCCCGGGTTTTTTCCCTATTTTTTTTAAGCACAACAACAAAAAAAAAAAATCTATATTTTTGTCATCTAAGCATTTATTTTACTGAATCAAAAAAGACATGAAAAGGGAGAGGGGAGAATCACGTTCGTTCGTTTTAAACTAACGTATAGAAGTGATTTTTTTTTTCCTCTTTTTTTTTTTGGACGACATATAATAAATATGATATAGCACTCAGCACTCGGTCTGTACAATTCTGTTCGTATTAGGGAGCATGCCACTTTTCAATTAAAAAAAAAAAAAAAGAAAAATAAAAGGTCATGAGAAAAATCAGTGCAAAGTTCTCCGTTCCCCCGATCTTCTCCGCCGGGCGGGGGTCGAGCCGTTCTCATTCCCTCCGTCCTTCGCAGCCGTTTAGTCTCTCCGGCGGGCTCGGGCTCCCTCTCCCTTTCCTCTTGCTCCTATCTCCTCCTCCCCCTCTGCTCTGTCCCTCTCTTTCTCCAAGCTCCAAGTCCTGCTCCGCAGGAGCCGTGGTCGGCGGGTCGCCCCGCAGCTCTGCCCGCCTTCCCCCGCGTGTGGTCGTTCACTTACGGGCTCGGCTCTGGGTTCACGGTTCAAGAGTCCCTGGCTCTGACTGATCGCCTCCCTCGGTGGCCGGTGGCTGCCTGCAGAAGCTCCTGCCCCTCGGCTTCCCCTCGCTTCCTCCTCTGCGGTGCTGGGGCTTGTTCGGGGACGGGGGGGGGAAGGGCTTGTTGCGGGGATCGCGGTGCCGCCTCACCGGGGGTGCGGGGTGCCGGGCATGGGGTTAGCCAGGGGGTTGAGGGCCGGCTGCCCGCCGGGCCCCAGCCCGTGGATCAGCACCCGCGGCACCAGGGGCCGCTGGAGCTGGGGATGCGGCGCGGGGGGAGTCCGGTACATGCTGCTGTACATGGCCGCGGCTGCCGCGGCCGCCGTCGTGCTGTCCATGCTGCCCAGCAGGCTGGGGTGGTAGAAATAGGGCGAAGGGAACATCCTCTGCAGGGCCGAGTAGTTCCCGGCCTCGGCCAGCAACTCCAGGCCCACAGCCGTCTGCCGCTTCCACTTCGTCCTGCCGGGAGGAACAAGAGCCGGCTGCAGGGCGGGCGCCGCGACGGGGCATCCGGCCAAGGTCCGCGGGGGTCCACGAACGGCGAGCCCCCTCCCCTGACCTCTTCATCCCGGTACGGCCCCGCACCACTGGGCCCCCGGCGGGGCGCACCGGCCCCGCGGGTCCGCACACCACACGATCCCCCGGCCGTGCCCACCTCCCACCCCCCCGCACCCCTCGCCACATGCACACGGCGACTCCAGCCAAATTAATAAGCACGGCACACGGTTAGATCGCATCTCTCTGACACTAATAGTTTGCGACAGAATTAGGGTGGCTGCAACCGTATGTAATGAGACAGAAAATTACGGCAGCAGTGACAGAGGCCGGACCCCCCAGCCAGCCGCCGGGGAGGGCGCGGGGCAGCCGCCCGGCTCTTCCCGCATCCCTCCCGTGAGCAGGAGCGGCCCCACATTTCTGGCTCTCCGGAAATGCCCCGGGCCGCCCCCCCCCCCCCCCTCCCGTGGTCCACCTTACCTCCGGTTCTGGTACCAGGTTTTCACCTGCGTGTCGGTGAGGTTGAGGGCGGCGGCCAGGTCCATGCGGTCCTGCACGCTCAGGTATTTCTGCCGCTCGAAGCTGCGCTCCAGCTGGTTGAGCTGGTGGTCGGAGAAAGCAGTCCGCGCCTTCCGCGGCTTCTTGGCCCGCACCGGCGGGCTGTCCCGGCTGCTGCTGATTTCCCGGTCTCCCTCCTCCTTTGTCCCTGCGAGCGAGCAGAGGAGCGCTGAGGGCCGGCGGGACACCGGCTAGGCCCCCCGCCCCGCAGTGGTTACCGGGCCCCGCCGCCCTCTTCCCTGTGGGCTCCTCCGGGACATGGAGGAGAATGGTCAAATACGGCGAGGTGAGGGGGGAAAGCGGCTGCGAGCCCGTCCAGGGGATGGCGGGATTTCCCCTCTCCGCTCGCCAACTACACGATTTTCGTTATTTTCTCGCCCTCTTCCCCCTGGCCCGAAATACCGGGAAATCGATATGTCAATCCGGCTCCTTTCGGGCCCGGGTTTGCGGCGCTCCTTGATCTTCTCCGCAGGAAGAACAATAATCTGCCTAATTGACCCACTGGGGAGGTTTGTGAACACAAAAATGGCCAGACCAGACTGTACATCTGGTTTGGGCACTCTTATGCTAATGCTGAAAGAGCAAAATGAGTAACGCGCCCGGGCGTCTCGCTGCTCTTCAGCACGGCAGAAATATCTCAGCGGGGCAAAATGAGAGAAATGTGTCCCGTCGCCTGTCGCTGACCCAAGCTGCCTGCGAGGAGGGCAGCTCCGCGGGGAAACAGCCGTCTCCCGCCTTGCCTTTCCTCACTCTTTTCCTTCCTTCCTTTTCCTTTCCCCATGCACACTTCGCTATTTGCATTTACGAACCCCGCACGGCGGGGGCTTCCCCATCAGCACGAAACCCATAATTAGAAAAAGGAATAAAAAATGGAGAAATTAAACCCTGCATCCCGGAGCTGGGGAAACCTGGGTGTTTTGCAAAACGCACAAAGCCCTGCGACCTTCCCTTGCCCATCGCGGGCCGATTGTGTTCTAATTCTTTTATTTTTAATTAAAAGGTCTTTTTTTTCTTTTATTTGCTGTTGGGGAAGTGTGTTGTTTTTGTTGGTTTTTTTTTTCCGTATTTTTATTTTAGATCGAATGAGCAGAAATGGAAAGGCTGAAGGCAGTAACTGCAGCTGAGCCGCCGGTTCTTAGAAAGCCAGAGAATCATTTATGCGCGTTTGCATTAAAAATAAATACATTCTGGTTTCCACTGCTCGGGCTATTCCCTTAAAAACAGGGAAGTTAAATCAAAAGAGGAAAGGCCTACAGAGAGAAGAGGGGTGGAAAAAAAAAAAAAAAGCGCGATTTCATTTCCTACAGATCTCAAACCCGTGGCAGCGAGGATCACCGACAAGCCCCGGTGGAGAGAGAGCTCCCACCGCGCATTTCTCCCCGATTTTCGTTTCGCCGATGCGCCGAGCTCCGCGGCCCGGGTTTTAAGGGCTGCCGAGGCGGTGCAGTGCTGGGCCGGGCCGTACTCACCGTGGCATTTGATGTCGCCCTGCGTGTCGTCGCGCTTGTCGAGCTTGGCTTTGCTGTCTTCCTGCTCGAGTTTGGGCCTGAAGCTCTCCGGGGCCGCGCTGCCCTCCTGCTTGGGGGTGTGATGGGGAGAGGGGACGCTGGTACTGTAAGGTGCACATGCTGCCAGCGGTTTGCTGTCGCCCAAAATGTCCTTAATTAAAAAAGAAGAGGTGGAAGTCCTGGGGCCGGTGCTGGCCGAGCCCAATTGGGGCGGCGGTGGCTGTGGGGGAGACGGCTGCAAACTCGGCGGCGGCGGCGGCGGGTGTGGGCCGAGGTGGAGGTGGTGCGGCGGCGGCGGGAGGCTCTCCGCCACCCCCAGGTGCGGCTCTGGGTGGTCCATGCTCACCGAGATGGGCGACGAGGGCGCCGTCCCCACAGTGTCGATCTCCGAGCAGGGGGACGGGGTGGCCTGGCTCCTAAAATCCGCCGGCCGGCCGTCGCCGTGGGGGCGAAAGTCTCCGTTCATGACTCCGGGGCTGCCGGTGCTGCCGCCCGACAGGATCGTGTCTATCCCGAAGCTGGACCCGCTCGGCCCTTCCATGGCGGACCGCTTAGCGCCGTGCCCGCATACCCGGCGGGCGGCCGCAGGGGTCACACCGAGTTGGAGGGCAGTGGCGTGGAGGGGGCAGCGTGGGTTACCCCAACCCGCGCACCGGCGGCACGGGCGGCCACTAACGCGGGGCCCCCGCCGAGCACCACATCGCCGCCGGGCCGGTTCGCCGCTACCTAACTTTGTTGCGGGAAGTTGCGGGCGCGGAGCGGGGCGGACACCGGCCACTGCGGCGCGCCCGCCCGTGCCCACCGAGCTCCTCTCGGCAGCGGCGACTCCCCCCGTGACGTCACGGCCGCCGCGGCCCCCTCTCACCCCCCGACGTTTATTATTACCCCGGGCTTTTGCCGCCGCCGCCGCTGCCCGCTTCCATTGGCGGAAGGCCGAGCGGGGGCTGACGCAGCGCGGGAGGCAGCCAATCAGCAGCGGGGACGGGCGCGGAGGGGGGACGGGCGCGCCCTCCTTCTCCCGCGCCCGTCCCCGCCGCCGCCACCGCCCCGTCGGACCCCAGTCCCCCGGTCGCCGGACCGCATCCGATCCCTCTGCCCCCGAGATCACCAGCCTGGACGGTTCCCTGGTTGAATGTCTGAATAATGGGAAGTGCCAGTGACAAGACGTCGTATTAATCCTATGAAGTGGCGTGTCAAGCTAATTAGCAGAGTAATTATAAAGGTGGCATGAATGATTTAGAGATCTCCCAGTTCTATTTTAGTAGGAATCACCACTTTCAGCCCCCTATGAAGCCCACCCCGACATCTCCCCTTCCAGCGTTGCCAGCAGCACCGGGACCCTATCACCTGCAAAACCAGCAGCTGCAGCCCTAAACCTAGGGGGAGCAGAGGGACAGGGCAGGGCAATGGGGGCTCAGGGAGGGATTAGGGCAGGGTAATATCCAGGGAGATTTATGGGGTGCTGGGATCCAGCGACAGCACTAGGTGATGATGCCTTAGGTGTGGGGCCCCTGGCATCCCCCCCCCTCATTCAATGGTTGCCCCGGTGATGGGAGCCCGCTGCCGGCCTGGAGAGAGAAGCAGGGAGAGGACACAGAGTGTCCCTCCTAACCACCTCGTAGTCCTGCCTACCCCGTACGGGAATGCCGAGCCCACCCCTGTTCAGACCCCCAGCCCGTTTTCCACCGCTGTTCTTCTCCCGGGAAAGCCGTCCCGGCCAGAGCTACGGAGGGGTGTGGAAAACCCATGGGGAGCACAAAGGTTGCGGGGGACCGTGGCGAGCCGGTAACTCGTTGCGGGAGGTGGGTCTGAAGTGAGACTCCGCAGCCCTGGGGCAGAGTGTGGGACGAGAGGCCGAGCTTCTGGGCCCTCTCTGTAAAAACCACCTGGCTTTCCGTGGAATTCACCTGTCACCGGTGTCATACCCGAAGCGCACCAGTCACTTCGGAAGAATTTTTTGGACGGCAGGAAACCCTGCCAGCGAACAGCCCGCTGCTGCCAAGCATCCGCCCCTAAGGCCTCGCATCGCCGCCCGCCTCCCCGCGGGCAGCCTCGGGGCAGCCAGGCGTACGGTTTGCACCGGAGCTTTAAGCACCAATGCTGCACCCGGAGGCCGGTGAGGGAGCGGGGACGGCGGGGCCGGAGGAGGTGCAGGGCCTCCCGTGTCCGCTGGGCGGCGGTAGCGACCACCCCCGTTGTCCTCGACGGGCGCCCTGCGCTGACGGGGCCAGAGGAGGCAGCTCGGGCTCCGCTCCCCCTGCCCGAGAAGGGTCAGCGGCATAGCAGAGTGACCTCTCTACAGATCGGGGGG